>NC_044918.1:13620535-13695437 GCF_003576645.1 Ipomoea triloba
GGGGGGGGGGGGGGGGGGGGGGGGGGGGTCGGTCCTGGAGCAATTTATAAAGTTTGAGTTTCACTCTTAAACTAGTTTTTGTGGTTAAGTTAGAGTTCATGTCCTTTGGGTTGGCCAAGCTAAGGAGATTCCCCTACTGTTTTTGGTCCACTGTGTACTGCTCTAGTGGGTTCACATCAAGGACTCTTCTCCAACATCTTTAGAGCAAGTGAGCAACATGTATCGGTAGTCGCAAAATTGTTGGATTAATTATTAGTCTTTATTTTACTTCAGCTGAAATTATGTAAATGAAACAAACAAACTGCATGTGCATGTTTTATCTGTAGATTCATTGTTCAATATAAAGGTCATAAAAGAGCACAAGTCACAAACAAAAGATGAACATTTACTCAATTTTAAGACAAACACAAGCAGAGTTTCAGCCTTTCAGGCATTTTATAGGAGTACCCATTAAATAAAATTTAAGGCAAAAAAAAAAAAAAACAAAAAAAACATATGCACACTTATCACTCACCTGCTATGAAAAACAGCACTCCAAAACCAAGAGTTCATTGATAAAATAGCATAGATGTGCCACAGGCCAGTGTACTCATAATATGGTTTTCTATTCGGCCTGAATGGCAGCTTATAATTAATTAGAATGAAGAAGGATACCCAGCCATGGAATTGTATAGCAAGATTGAGAGCAGAGAGAGCCACAGAAACAGGTTCCTGAATATATAAACAGAATATAGTTAAGGTGTGCCAACATTACAAGACTCCAAAATTTTGACAGAATTATGTAGGAAAATAAGTGCTCTGCTTCTAGCATGAAAACCTGAATTCCATAAACACGTTGAAATGGCCATTTTCCGTGATACTTGACAGGCTTGAGCCCAAGTTTTTGTCTTTCTTCCTCCCTGGCCAGCATACAATGATATCGACAATCACTGAGACAATCCCACTGTTTCCACTTTAAATAAAGTGGTTCTTGCAAATACCACGGACCATCAATGGGATTCCCACCAGATGAAAAATTACAATGCTGAAAGCATTTAACCCCTACACAGCCACTCTTCTCACATTGCTGAACACAAACTCTGTCAAAGCAGCAATTTGGTGAATGCAATAGCACAAGTCAGAAGACATATCACAAGAAAATGCAGCTCAAAATAGCAATAAGGCTGCATTCAAGAACATCCATTAGCTTCTATTTTACTGAAGTTGATAAAACCATTGGCATGGGTTATATTTAGCAGAATGACATTCTCAATCTCAAGATCATAAAAAAGATTTAAAGAAAAGTTCGCCTGACTTATAATCCCCCTATTACTTAGTATAAAAGCGCACATTTTTTCAGAAGTTCAGTTTACCCCTACTTCGTGCATATTATTTTCAAGCAAATTTACTTATTAAAAAAAAAAGAAGCACTGTTAATTTTATTTCTGGCAGTAGATTCAAACTTCAATGCACTAATAACTACATTTCTAAATTATGGAACTTGAACTTGAACTTGCACAGCATACAAAGTTCAGTTACACTAATTAAGAGTTTCCTAACTGTGCAAGAAGTCTCTTAGATGCTTCTCTTTTTTCCCATTCAACGTTTTCCATGCTAAACTGTTCCAGATTGTGCATTGACATTAAGTTCCAAACAAAGCACTGATTTTTATTGGTCCTAATTTGTTTAAGGCTTCTGAATTGTGAAACACCATCAAGAGGTTCACAGTTGAGCTAAATTGTAGTACATTCATCACCAGATGAGAACAAAAATGCAGTAAACAGATTTAATTAAGTTAATCAGTTAAAAATTAAATATAATTTTTTAAAAAAATGGAGCGAGAAGGAGAGAAAAAGAAAATCAAAGCTGAACTAACTTGTAAATCGGATCGGCATCTCCATCGGTGGCGTTGAGAACTGCAAAAATCGAAGAAAAAAGAGCGAAGAGCAGAACCAAACGATGCGGTGCCATAGGTGCGACCACTGTACAGGAGGTAGATGGATAAGAAAGTCAAAAGGCAAAAATTTCGAGCGCTTTCTACAGTGTCAACGGAGAAAAAAAGCGAAATCTCGCTATGGCATCATTGACTGATCAGCTTCCATTGAAATATAGAGAGAGTGTGTGCGGATTGGTGAGTTCGGCGGATATGAAATCGGTAGAAGACGTGACCGCGACGAAGGGTTGGGTGGGTGTTTGTGATGAGTGGCAGCGGTGAGGTGAGCAGAAGACCAGAATCTCGTGAACAGTAGGTTCAATGGCTACTCACAAGCAGACACGTGGGGGATTCGATGCTTTTACGGAAACACCTCCTTTTATCTAGGTTTTTTTTCCACTATTATAATAATAATAATAATTTATATTATTATTATTATTATTAAGCGACATAATGGCTCTCTCAAATATGATGTTAGAGGTAGGTTGAATCTTACCGAGTAGCTCAATTGATTATAGGGATGAAGTTTAGGAGAAGAGACCAACCAACGGTAGTGTGAGAGTAACCTTTCAAAGTGAAAGGCTTCTTGTGCGTAGTGAGCAAATGTCTAGTTTTTGTGTTCATACACATACGGTAAATGACAATTCATCATATTTTCATACAAGAAACAATTTGTTATCTCAAAAGTATTACATTTTCTTTATAAGTAATAACATTTTATTCTTTATTTTGTATTATATTTACTAGTATAAATATTACATTTACAAATATAACATTTTCTCTATATATAAATATATTATTATTCTTACAATAAAAGAATTTCAAATTCAACTTATCATATGATATCATATCATATCATAGACATTTATATTCTTCATCCCTATTTCAATCCCATAATTTGATTCCAAAATGGCCAAAGGTGAATGCTAGGATCTTACATAAATAGTTCAAGAACGATCCTTATTATTATTTGGATACGACGAAAATATAAATTGTCAAAGTTAAATTGGATAGAGCGCAGACTATTACTCGTTTCCTCCTTCACTTACGCAACATTGAAATGAAAAGTGAAAAGAGCAGCAACTAAATACCCCCAAACATTTAACAACTTTTTCTTCTTCATCTTCATCTTCATCTTCTACACTCCACGCTTCGCTGTCTCGATTGCTTTTACTTGCATTCCACAAACACATGGCTGCCGCTGCCGCCGCCTCCTTCACTCTTCCTTTCCGCCCCTTTACGCCGCCAAAACACCGCCGACAGCCCCACTTGCTTGCGGCGCATCTAAATCATTACTCGCGCTTTCGCGTTTCATCGCTAGCCTCACCGCGTGTACTAGCTCGTTGCCAGAACCCGAAGCGGTTAGTCATATCCTCCGCTTATGCCGGCCCCGCTATTGACGCTTTTGTATCCGAAAACGAGCTTAAATTCGAAGATTCCGGCGATAATTTTGTTGCCCAGCCGATTGAAGTCATCAATTGGGGATTATTATGGAAGCTTCTGTCTGACCACAAGCTGCAGCTTGCCGCTTCTGTTCTCACCCTCGTTGGCTGCACTACCTGCACTCTCACTATGCCTCTACTCTCTGGTACTCTCATTCAATAAAAACACTCCACCTTTTCATCTTCGCGTTTCATATCTAGTATAATCTTATACGGTTAACACAATTATTCGTTTAAGGTAGCATTGTAAGCCGTATTTAAATATCTTTGCACTGTATTTTATGTATCAAGACATAAACTCTGCTTGCGTTTGTATTCGATTGCTTTCGAGTCCTCCTAACATTCTTCACTCATTCTATAAGCTTAGTTAGTCTGTTTCAATAGACTTGTAGATTTCTGACGTTGTAGTACTTACAACTCCATATCTTATTTATACGTTGTTTATTAATGGCTTATATGAGATATAAGGTAGTGCAGCTACTGATCCTAACTATTGGTTGGGAGTGTCAATGCAGGGCGATTTTTTGAAGTACTTATAGGGGCGAGACCTGAGCCTCTGTGGAAAGTTCTCGGTAGAGTGGCTGTTATGTACTCATTGGAGCCAATTTTCACTGTGATTTTTGTTGTAAACATGAATGCCATGTGGGAAAAGGTTATGTCCAGTTTAAGAGCGCAAATATTTCAAAGAGTATTGATTCAGAAGGTTACTTATTCTCTCATCATTTTTGCTTAACAATTCTTGATTATCTTCATGAACTTTAATGCGACAAAGCCCCTATTGATTTATTATTGGAGCATTTGCTATTATCCATTAATCATGATCTAGAGACTTCAAATCATGCTCCTGCCATCTAGCCTACTTCTAAATCTAAGATTTATACGTAGTCTTATTATTTTTAAACAAAAACTCGACTGCTCAATGAAAAAAAAAGGTTCTTTCTCTCTTCTATATTAACAGTCTAGAAAATTTATTGTGTAATAGTACAACTGAATGCCCTCTAATTAAGTTTTTTGATGCATTGCTTAAATTTTTTGGCAGGTTGAGTTCTTTGACCGCTACAAGGTATGTTTATTTTTTGTACTTGTTGTCTTGTTCTATAATGAGGTGACTAGGTTCAATTAATGGATCTGTTGTGTTACAGTGCTACTTTAATATTTTAGAATTTTGGCATGTACTTGCAATGTTTCAAAATTCAAATCTTTCTCTAGATAACAATGTTATCAACGTAGGCTTAAAAACAGATCAGACACTATCAATTTCCAAGCTAGGTTGCCTTTCTTTTTCCTTTGTAGGTAGTCTTAACATTAGTGGCATGTTCCTTGCAGGTTGGTGAACTAACAGCATTATTGACATCTGATTTGGGCTCATTGAAGAATATCGTGAGTGAAAATGTTTCCAGGGATCGTGGTTTTAGGGCATTGTCTGAGGCAAGCTACTATTCTAAACAAAAGTGAGCTTTTATATTTTGTTTTTATTCTTTCCTCTCCCCCCTGACTGAGATTCTGCTAAGTAAGCTTGGAGGCTTTGAGCCAGATCTCATCTTTCCCAAACTTTGATGTTTGAAACCATATTTCCCTGTTCGGTAGGAAATTAATAGCAAAGCATGGCATACAGAATCTGCTGACCATTTACATTTCCTTTCTATGATGACAATATAAATTGATTATTCATTATCCAACTGCGCCTTTCTCTTATATTGCAGATTATTGGAACACTGTGTTTATTGTTTGCCCTATCTCCCCAACTGGCACCAATTTTGGGCGTACTGATGCTTAGTGTGTCAGTTTTAGTTGGTAAACAATTTCTTGAAGAGATTAATAAGTATTAACAGCATTTGCACTCTATAATATATCACAGGTGCAGTGTTTGTGTGACTTGATGGACATGAGATATGGTTTCATTTTATAGTTGACAGATGATCAGTTTCTGTTATTTAGTTTTTCGACTGTTGTCTGGCTTTGTGTGTATACGTTTGTAATTATCATGTGAAAAGGTTAAAAATTGAGATTGTGACCTCACATTGAAAAGGCAAGGGAGAGGAAACATAAAACATTTTAGATTTTATAGGTTTTCTGCAATTCATTGTTGGTTTATCTATCTTTCCTTGCCACCAACTGTTATTTACATTTCAGCTCTATACAAGAGGTCAACCGTGAAAGTTTTCAAATCTCATGGTTTGGTCCAAGCTTCAATTGCTGATTGTGTAACTGAGACATTGTCTGCCATTCGCACTGTAAGTTCTTGACATTTAGTCCTATTTTGAAGCCTCCATATATTTTTAGCTAGTTCATTGTAGTTCGCTGGTCTTTTGAATCCACTGGTTTATACTAATTAAATGTAATTTTGCAGGTACGATCATTTGGTGGAGAAAAGCGTCAAATGTCAGTCTTTGCACGGCAGGTAGAGCTAAGTCAGCTAAACATTGCTGTTACGAGTCTAGATTCTTAGGAATTGATAGAAAGCCATTGTGGCATTCTCATGCACTTCTTAATTTATTGGCAGGTTCTTGAGTATGAGGACAGTGGCATAAAGCTTGGGATTTTCAAATCTGTAAATGAGTCTGTAACTAGGGTTGCAGTTTATGTCTCTTTGATGGCCTTATATTGTCTTGGGGGGAGCAAAGTAAAAGCTGTAAGCATGCTGAGCTTGTGAACCCTATACGATAAATTACTTTAATAGCTTTCTCTTATTTGCTCAACGGTGGTTTTTTAAAATCAAAGATTATTTAGCTTAGATGCACCAGTTAGAATGAATGATATGCTTGGAGAGAAGGCGGTAAACTGAAACTCAGTTGGATATAAGTTATTAAGATCTAGTGTGATACCTCTATTGCATAAGGTGGACTTATATCTTATTACGACTGAATAGACACATCGAAGTCATGTCACATTTCCCAACTAGATTGGGATTAACAAAATAGAAAAATAACAAAAAAATAATAATACAAGACCAGATTGAGGTTATTGGGTTAATGTTTAGTTGAATAGAGTTAAGGAGTGTTGAGCTCAATCCTCCAAAATATATTATTGCAGATAACATTTTGTCATGCAGACTGTAATAATTCTTGGATTTGATACCTTGTAGCCATGGATTTTATTTTATTTTATTGGTTTAAATTAATTCTTTGAGATGTTCACATTGAATTAGGGCGAACTATCCGTGGGAACTGTGGCTTCTTTTATTGGATACACGTTTACCTTGACTTTTGCAGTAAGTGTGTTTATGTTTCTCTTTCTGCTGTATCTTACATTCACTAGTTGGTATACATATATAATATGTATATTTATCTATGTTTTTATATATATATTAAACTTTCTAGGTTCAAGGGCTTGTCAATACCTTTGGAGATCTTCGTGTGGCTTTTGCCTCTGTGGATAGAATCAATTCTGTGTTGTCTGGAGCTGAAATTGATGAAGCCCTTGCTTATGCCTTACACAAGGACATGAAACAGAAGAATGCACATGATAAAAATTTTAGTCTATTTGTGGTTAATGGTTCTGATGGCATGCGGTCTACAAATTTGGGATACATGTCATCCTTGAAATCTGGTAGTAGTGTGCGAAGCCTTGCACAGTCTGGCGATATTTGTCTTGAAGGTGAGTACTTATGCTGGACCTTGCTCCCTTTTACTGGTTTCATAGTACAGAAAGCATATCAAACTCTAAATCCTATATATGTTTGTTGTGCAGATGTACATTTTTCTTATCCAGTGAGGCCTGATGTAGAAATCCTTAGTGGTCTGAATTTGACCCTAAAATGTGGGACAGTTACTGCCCTAGTGGGCCCCAGTGGCGCTGGGAAAAGTACTGTAGTACAGCTACTAGCACGGTTCTATGAGGTATTCTTGTTGTGTAATTGAAAACCTTTCCTTTTTGCTTTCAGTGAAGTTTAAATGTTTAATATAATGTATTCTTATTGTGCAGCCAACCAAGGGTCGCATTACTGTTGCAGGAGAAGATTTGCGAACATTTGATAAGAGTGAATGGGCACGTGCTGTGTCTCTAGTGAATCAAGTATATTCATTCTCCTATATTATTAATAATAATGTCACTTTTACCTTTAATATATGAACTTTGTACTTGCACTTTAATGCATAACCTTCTTCTATAATTCTATTTGCACTTAAATATGTGAACTCTTTTTTTTTTTTTTGAAAACATGTGAACTCTTAATATTACTTGCATTTCACTCCACAAATAACTAGAAAATAGCATGTGTCTGAATGCACATCTTATAGGTATATTTTTGTCATTTGAACAATTTTCAAAACCTAAAACTCCCTAGTTTATACATTAAATTACAAATGGCTTAAAAGTTTAATGTATTGAACAGAAAAACTCATGAGTAGAATTGTTTTTCTGATATACGAACATTCTCTTACAGGAACCTGTTCTTTTCTCGGTATCTGTTGGGGAGAATATTGCATATGGCCTCCCAGATAAGGATGTATCCAAGGATGATGTGATAAAGGCAGCAAAAGCTGCAAATGCTCATGAATTCATAGTTTCATTGCCACAGGTTTGTAACACCTGAAAATATGATCTTAACCTTTTTTCTTCTACTTGATGACTTTGATGTTCATGTTCTCTCCATAGGGTTACGATACATTGGTTGGTGAGCGTGGGGGATTGTTAAGTGGTGGACAGAGGCAGAGGATTGCCATTGCCAGAGCTTTGCTCAAGGATGCCCCAATCCTAATTCTTGATGAGGTATGTATGCTTCTAGCCAGACCGCCATACTCGATTATTATTCCATTCCAATGGATTTTGAGCATTGAATGGAGTTCATTGCAGGCCACTAGTGCATTGGATACTGTTAGTGAGCGTCTAGTCCAGGATGCGTTGAACCATTTAATGAAGGGAAGGACAACATTAGTGATTGCTCATAGATTGAGCACTGTTCAGAATGCAGATGAGATTGCTGTTTGTTCTGATGGAAAGATTGCAGAGCTGGGGACACATTTTGAGTTGTTGGAAAGCAAGGGTCAATATGCTTCTCTCGTCGCCTCTCAGAGACTTGCTTTCGAGTGATTTTTTTTTTTTTTTAATAATCGCATAATTTTTGTCTGTCATTTGTGCACGTGTCGCATATCATATCTGACAAGTTAACTTATATAACTGCACTTATAGATTAAATATAACATGCTGAAGAAAAAACAAAACAACATTCGACATCTGAGCTGCATCACAAACATAACATTGGCAACAAGAAAAAAAACATAACTTAAAAACCAACTGAACTTTATACACGTGGCAAAGCTGCAATAATGTGATGGCTCTCTATCCAACACAAACAGTTTGGTTTGGCTTACTAGTTACTACTGACATCTAAAACTGTAACATTGGAAAATCAATGAATGCCCCTTCCCGCCCCACATTATATTCAAACCCTAAATTGGCCTTGTACACCACTCGGGAGCTCATTGCTTTCAAGCGAAAATACTTAACAGTTTCAGCACAGACTACCCAACAAACACACACTATACTATACTATACTATACTTTCAACACACGAGTGAAGACCTAAGCGAAGTCGCAGTTGGGAGGCATGTGCATGATGCCCAACGAATAACTGATTCAGTCACCATAAGATCAAGTTGCTCAAGTTCACCTAGCCCTATTGTATGGTTCCTCCGGCTGTGGATGCCCGCCATTCTAGATACTACATTCGATCCACCACCCTTTTTAACCTCTAATGCTTTACGCTCTAACCCTCCAGCTGCCACTTGCTCGTAGCATACACAAGTATCTGCCATCATAAACAGCTCCCCTACACCAGTCTCTGCATCACATACACCCAAATTAAATATTGAGATACTCTACTTTTAGAGATAAGGTAAGGGGATATTTCATTCAAAGTAAGTAAGAAGCTCCATTACCTTTGCGAATTAAATCTTCCTTAGATGGATTTGGCAAGGAATCCAACTCACAGCGACCTTGGTCAATACTAGGACTTGGACTGAAGAATGCAAAACTTGGCATTGAGGAAACGGGAGTAGAAAATTCTTGGGTGTTTGATCCACCACTGCTTTGGAAAGAAAACCCACCTGACTCAAAGTAAGGAGTCAAAGGTCCTGCTAGGAAGGAAGAAAATGATGACCGGCACGTGAATGCAGGTGACGACTGGGCATCACATGCAATAGCTGACCCTGTGCCAAAGCTAATGTCTTGTTCCCTGCGCATAAATGAGGAACACAAAATGCCTTCGTTCGAACAGGCAGTAATACTTTTATCCTGTGCAGATGGCACTTGAAGAAGTCGCGATTTGTCCCTTACCCAAGTATGATCTACAAAAAGTTTTTTAACTATAGTTAAGGGGGAAAAAGACTAGGCAGAATACATACTGAAAGAGAGTGGGCAAATTTTAATGAAGTTTTAAGGTAAGTTCGTTACCAAGAATTTGCTGAGCTGTAAGCCTGTGACAAGGATCAGTACAGAGCATTCCCTTGATCAACTCTTTTGCTGAATAAGAAATAGAATCCCAGGGTTCAGAAGGAAATCGCAGATCAGCAGCCCTAACAGCATCAAATATTTGTGATTTTGTCTTCCCCCAGAATGGTGGTATCCCACTAAGGAGAATGTAAAGAATAACACCAGCACTCCAGATATCAGCCGCTTGATTATAACCTCCTGCCAACACCTCAGGAGCTATATAGAACGGACTACCAACAGTACCACGCAAACTCTCTCCTGCATTGGAGAAAAAGATATGCAAAGTCATTTTCTGAGCAGAAAATTAGTACGAATATTATAGGGACAGCAAAGCATGCCTGGTCTGATATACGTTGCGAGACCAAAATCAGCTAATTTTATGGGAGAAGAAGAGGCTTTTGTAGCTAAGAGAATGTTTTCCGGTTTTAAGTCTCTGTGAACAATGCCTTTGTCATGACAGTACATTACAACTTGCATCAGGTGCCTGAAAACAACCCTGGCCTCAGTCTCGGAAAATCTCCCATGCTTCTCTAACTGGTGAAAAAGCTCTCCCCCGGCACAAAGCTCCATTACTAGATGCACATAATCTTCCTCCTCGTAAACTGCCTTGAGATCCACAACATTAGGATGCCCATAAAGCCTAGTCATTATCTCAATTTCAAGCTTGATACTCCGCACATCTTCCTGAGAGACCAATCTATTTTTAGCAATCGACTTGCAGGCCAATACCTCTCCAGTGAATTTATCAGAGCAGACCCTGATTACGCCAAACTGTCCCCAGCCTAATTGCCCTCCAAGAACATAACGGTCTTTAAGGTGACCAGACTGAGTCGCATCCAAGATGGTTTCAGCCAAGTTAGCAACTTTATAGCAATTGCATGGGCAAAGTGATGATTCAGTATTACTGTTGCTCTTGGCAACAGCCATACGAAAATTTGAATTCCAAAGAAGCAGAAGATACCACTCAAGATCTAAGATTTATGCTTCTCCAAAATGGGAAACACAAATAACAAAGTCAGAAGACTCGGTTTTTTCTTACACCAAACCTCCCTAGGTCAACATAACAAAGGGAAGTCTCCAGTAGCAGGCAGGTTAAGTTTGAAAAGTATGGGTGGAAGAGGTAAACGGCGTGTCCAGACAATTGATTGAACAGAAAACCTAAAGAAGCTAAATTTGGCACACCCTAAGCTTCATCTCCTTCAGCCCCTCCAAAATCAGCCGGATCTGGCAAACCAAGCAGTGTTCATAAACTCAAATCAAGCTCAGATACAGGAAATTTCAATTTTTTATACAAGTGAAATTCAAAGAAAAAAAAAACACAAACAAACAACCAGCTGTTGGTCGAATTCTCTAACAGATCATAGAGTAATACTCAAAAAGTAGCCAAATATTAGAGCTGACTTTAAGTTCACAACACTTAGCAAAAGCAAAGCTTGAAGACTCAAATAAAGGGGAGACCCAATTCACAACCCTGATCACCAGTTTATGCTGCAAATAAGCTCAAACCCAATACAGGCAGACACCCAGAAGTGTTAACCAAAGCCAAAATTGAAGCACAAAAAGGCAACACCAGATCCAAGTTGGAGCAGAAGCACATAAAAAGAGAAAACTTTATTCCTGAGCACAGGTATAGACACAAAGTAATGAAAAAGAAATGGCATTAGAAATAGCTAACCTGGGGCTGGGGAGAGAAGAGAGCGAAACGGCAGAGAGAGTAGGAAGAGAAGAAAGTATGATTCTGATTCAGTCCCCCCAAGAGAAAGAGAGAGAGAGAGGGCCAAACCCACAACAGAGACTACTTGTGGGGCTTCCGCTTCTCGTGTCGCATAAACCCCTCCTGTTGTTGTGCTATCTACTATTCGCTGTCTTTTCAATTATTATTCTTCCCTGTACAACTGTACATTATACTCCGTACCTTTATAATATATATTTTTTTTAAGTATTTGTGAATCTATTGTTCCATATAATCTAATATATGTTTATACATACTTTCTCAACTTAATGAAGTACAAAGATTAAATCATTTTGATCTATATGATCCACCAACATGGCAACATGTTATGTTTTTACAAATATAAAAAATGATTAAGGAATTCAATTAATCTTTTTTTTAATTCTATATTTTTACATTGAAAATGCTTTTTTTTTTTTAAAAAAAAAATCATATTGATAAGGATATCTCTCTTTCTCTTTTAAAATTTCACTAACTATAGTATAATTTCAAAAGTTATAAAACCCAACTAATCAAGTTTTAAGTTTTACAAAATAAAAATGAGAATTGCATAAAAAGAAATACACTAATTAACCATATGCAATTTTTTTTTCCACGCACTTATTCCAATATGAATTCTGTTGTTTAGAATTTTCAGTATTTCTAAAGTTAAATATATAGCAATTCCAATATGAGTGTTTGTTTTATCAAGATTGGTTGTAGTGGATGTTAGAGAATTGATGAATAATATGTAGCATTGTGTATGAAATTGAAAATATCAAAAGATGTGTGTTCCATTTTAACGTTACTTGATTGTAGTGTCCCATCGTATACGAAGATGTCTTTCTTTTTAGGGTTGACAAAATATTATTGAGGTGAATAACGCATGAAGTGATTGCGGCCCAGCTAAGCTGCAATGGCTACTCATTATTATGTTGAAGCTAAGCTAATGGAAGTAACTGCATATATGCGTCTTCCAAGACTGGATGGGAAACTTTGTTACTAGTGACCATCACTACTACTGGGTTCAAAATTGAAGGTGGTAGTCATAACATACGTTTTTATTTGGATTCTCTAATCTTCCCCCATCCCATTTATACAAATGTGATGCTTTCACTGCCCAGATATTATATGGGCCATACCAAAATAAATGGCCCAAAACTGCATCGAGATGAAGATGTGCAACTCCCTACTTGCATGCCTTCAAATCTTCAATATGGCCCAACATTCACGTACGGCTTGTCTTCCCCAGCCCAGTTTAAAAGTGAAATAATTGCTATTTAATTGTTTTATTTATGTTCTATTATTAATTTATTTTCAAAAAAAATGTTCTATTATTAATTTTTATGTTGTTATAATTTCTTAAATATGGGATGTTGGAACGTCACAATATATTCCTTCACCAATTTGCATGCGCTGTCTCATCTTTTAAAAAAAATGTTTTCAGAGGAATATCCATGTTTCTGCTGTGATATATATATATATATATAAAGAGTTGGAGGAATATCCATGTTTCTGCTGTGATATATATATATATATATAAAGAGTTGGTTGAGTGATGAACTATAAAACTCTTCAATTTATTTTATTTTTTAGTGATGCATTCATCTTTCATAATCTATAGACTATAGAATATAGATAACAAACGGTTGACAAGACACTTGTATTTTAAAACATGAAATTGTATAAATTATTATTGTTATTATTATTATTATTGCTCTGATTATTTATGCCTGGAAGGTAGGCTGAGACTCTGAGGTAGCTAAGTAGCTAACATCAATTGACAGAACCAAGTTGGATTATACTATCACATTCAGAAAATGACACATAAATCATCTCTAAATAATTATAATGAAGGATGAAAATATATTGTGAGTAGTTTTATTTTAATTTAAAATAAATTAAAAGTTCAATCAAGCTCCAATAAATTTCTTGACCACAAATTTTATAATATATAATATTTGAAAGATAATTATGTTTTTGTAGCCACGTATGTATATATTGATTGATTTTTAGAAGATTAGAGAAATTAATTGTACTAAAGTAGTTTTGCTGTCACACCCGACATATGAATTGACCCAACATCCCACCTTGCCACGCATCTGTGTTGTTAGTTGTTACGTTGGTCAACTATTTCGTCACAACACATTATTAATTTCTTGATCGAATCCTTAATATAATCCACCACCGTTAGCTTCAATTCGTTGTTTGATGCATTCAAACACGTTACTTATTTTCTTAATATCTTGCCCCAATGATTCAATGCTGCCTTACTTGTAATTTGAGAGAAGAAATTAGTGTGTTAGACTTTAATTCCATTCTAGAGGTGTACGTGTGTTTGATTCATCGATTTATACATCAGAAATGCGAATCAAAATTATAGTTATTCCAATTTTCACATATGAACCAAACAGACTCTAATTATTGTTTTTAATATACATATTTTAAATTTTGTAATTATTATTAAATTAAAGCTATATTTTAAATTTTGTAATTATTATTAAATTAAAGCTACGTTTATCCAATATAAATACAAACTTTCATTCATTATATGTATTATACTAATAAGAGCCAAAGATAGTTAGGCTTAAAATGGGTAGAAAAAATGGCGGTCAAATTATTTAATCAAATGAATGGTTCAGATGAATTATTTAATCAAATAGATGGTTAAGATAATTCAGATTAATATTATTAATAGAGATTACCTAATTTAACCTTACTTTTATGATTATCCATTAAGTTTTCCGTTAAATATTCTCTTCTCCGTTAATATTCCGTTAACTTTTAACTTACCCATTAATTTATATAAGAAAGGTCTTAGGTTCGAACCTCATCTCAATCAAATTTGACATAATTAAGTTTCTCACTCTATTTTACTCTTATTAAATTAAATAAATTAGTAGCTACAACAAAAAATGATACATATGTATTTCTTTAATTTAGAATTATGTGTCTACAATACCTTTATTTGAAAAAATTATTCATTATCAAAAAATTAAATTAAATAAGAGAAATAATTTCATTAGTTATATTGTCTTTATTTTCTCTCATAAATTTATCAATATTCATTACATTGTTCATTATCTTATTTTTACAATATCTTGTAATTAAATATCAAAGTTATAGTACAAAATAATGTTATATATTTATTTACCAAGTATTTTATTAATACTATGAAAAAAAATTTTAAAATAATGAAAATAATTTGAAGCTAATTATATTAACTACTTGGGGATTGGTTGACAAAGAGAGTACTCAAATAATAACCCAACAAATTAAAGTGGAATCACTCTATTTTACTCTTATTGAATTAAATAAATTAGTATAGTTACACCAAAAAATGATACATATGTATTTCTTTAATACCATGAAAAAATAAAAAAGAATAGTTTGAAACCAATCATATTAATTACTTGGGGGATTTGTTGAGAATGAAAGTAATAAAATAACCCATTACCCAACAAATTGAAGCGAGAAACTACCTTTTAATATATTTGGAATACATAATATTTTAAATTTTCAAATTTTTATTAATTTATTTAATCTTTTTTCTTAAACTAGGGATTTCTTTATCCACAATAACTCATTCAACAATAATGGTTGAACCAAATGAACCCCAAGCAGAACACCTAAAGGAAAGTTCATAGCTCCTATATCATAATCTCATTGCATGACATTGTCATCTATGGTACCAACAATATCCGAATTGCAAATAACACACTACCAACAAAAAGGAAGAGAACAAATAGTAAAGATGAAGATAATGACAATGTTACTCAAAAGAGAATTAAGAACCACTTAGAAAAATTCAAATTAAAAGTAGTATTTATTTAGACTATCATTTTTAGACCAAATATTTAGACTATCGATTTTACAAGGTTGCAAATATTTATTTTAGTAATAATTATAATGAATTTTCTATATTATCTTGGATCATATACTTTGAGTTAGATATTTAAATAAAAAAATTCGACATTCAATTACCCATGTATAAACTTCTCCTATATAATCTTGCATTGATATACTTTCAAATATTTATTTAAATATAAACATTGGGCATTAACCCATTCGCGCAATGCGCGTATAAAACTAGTTATATTCATAAAGAAAGCCATCACAACCAACTTCAATTATTATCATATTATATAAGATCATTATTAAATTAAAATGCAGACCGCAAAATACTTTATTTCTTTTCGTGTTTAAAGTAATATATCCAAAGCATGAATTAGACAGCTCAGTATATATGATTTTAATTATATATTTACATTTACAAATTTTTTTAACGATAAGATTTAGAAATCAATCCAAAATCTTGTATCCGTCGAATATGAAGTTTATTAAAAATAATTTTCTATAAATATAAATGACTGTATTAATGCTAGTTATAAGAACAAATAAACAATTGTAGGGATCTGAACAAATATATTCATTGTACAAGTGAGTTGAGATGTTAGGACATTAAAATATTAAAATTATTTATACAAGACGTATTACAACCATATTACTTGACAACTAACTAACTCTAAGTCTCACGAACAATGTAATGTTTTGATAGACTAATAGTGGATGTAGTTTTTTCGAAATGGTGTCCAATGCTAACTCTGCCAATTAACCAGTCAATCAAATTTATGGACTAATTTATAAATAATGAAAAGATATAAAAACATTTTTAAGTCTAAAAGATATAATAATCCACAACTACCTAATCAACCAACCGTCCAGACTCAAAATTCCATAATTTATATATATATATATATATATATATATATATATATTAAAAAATCCATAAACTCTACAGTACATTTTAATTAATGTTATAAACTAACCCACCACGCACTCTTATCTTTGGCGGGCCATCTATCTTCTGATAAATATATATAGCGCTCAACTTTCCCTTAGCTTGGGTATCATCAATTCAAGAAAATCGTATCCATGAAAACCTTAGCGACCATGGTTGACGCTGCGTCGTGGTACTGCGGAATCGTGGTCCTGTGTCTACTACTTTTTAGCTCCGTGAAGGAGAATTATGGAGGGGACGGCGACGTTGTTCATCACGTACGAGGGAAGCTGCAGCTGTCCAACAACAGGGCGGCGTGCGACGAAATCTATGTGGTCGGAGAAGGGGAAACTCTGCATACCATCAGCGACAAGTGCGGCGACCCTTTCATCGTTGAGCAGAATCCACATATCCATGATCCTGATGATGTTTTTCCAGGACTCGTCATCAAGATTACTCCTACTATAGCTCCGACCACCTAGCTACCTACATATATATATATACATACCTGTATGTATTTGTAGCTTTTTCTCGTTTCTTTTTCTGCTTAATTTAATTTCTTCATTCGATCACTTCTTTCCATCTCCATCTGTATATATATGCCAACTATATACATGTATAATAAGGATTGAGTATATATAATTATAATTTATAGGCATATGCAATATATTTATATCTTTATAAATTACGATTTGAGTGATTATATTTTTTTTATTTCAGAAAACTATACATTTGATCATTTATTTATGCATGTGCATAATAAATTTGATCTTTTGCTTATTATTCATATCATCACTTTTTGTCTCAACCTCCCCAAATAAGTTATTTGCAACTGAATTAAAGTATTTTGGAGATATATAACACTAATTATGGGATCTAATTCAAAGTGTTAATGCACTCCTCACCACTCATGTTTTGCACACTGGATGGTGGAGGCCGGCATAAATCTAAATGCTCAAGCTCAAATTCACTTTGCCACAGCTAACAAAACAAATTATATGAATTTATTTTTAATTGAGTGTAAATAGATTCTTCATTTTATTTTATTATACAAGACAAAAGAGTGCAAGCTAAGGAAAACTAGTAAAGCTATCCTAAAATGAAAAAGTAATTAAGACTTATTCAAAATGAGATGGACCATACTATTATATTTGAATTTAATTTAATTTTGTCTTATTGTGTTAGTATATATTATATTGAACCTCCTTAACGTTAAGCCATAAGGATCTTGGCACATCCGCACGCAGGCCATGGTTATGTTTTATAAGAAACGTAACCAACAAACAGAGTTGATAATGTTATTTAAAAAAAAAAAAAATCCTATTCATTGTACTAACAAAAAAAATGATTTAAAACTCTATACGTGTACGTACCGGAATAACTCTATCGAATATACATTTTAACAATAGAGTTAGTATGTTTTTATTCTTTAAATTTTCAAATAAGTTAAAAGATAAAGGGAATATAATATTTTTTCAATGATTTTAATTTTAAAAAAGGCGGCTTCATTTTCCTCTTCCTTTCACACGCAAACGCAACATATGGTTCATATATGACAATACAGTCACATCCAGGTAGACCCAAACCACATTTACTGTCCATCCGTGAATACAAAGTTTGAAAAATAATTTGGGAGAAGAAAAGTTTGAAAAATAACGTTGTTTCCTTCCCTTAAAATTGATTCTCTATTATTTTGATAACATCATATTACATTTATGATGTAGAAAAGCTTTTTTGACTCTTGTGTATGTAGAGGAACTTTATCATCATCAGTTATTAAAGTCAGCACAATTATATTACAATAAAAAAAGAGTTGAAATCTATGTTTAAAAAAAATCTAAAAAGGAAATTATAGCCATCTCTATAAAGTTAACACAAAAAAATTCAATTTTGCATGTGGACACTAAGTGTTGTTATGTTCATAAATTAAAGGTAATCAATAATTAAGCCCCCTTTTCAGCTTAAACAGAATAACCAAATTAGTGGACAATTATAGTTGAGATGGGTGGCCAAAGACCTTGTGGTCAAGCGGCATCCGGTGTACACTCTCATGTGGAGGGAGTGGGTTCGAGTCTCAGTGGAGGCATCTGTTGACTCTTTGTGCTTCATTGAGAAAAGTAGCTATGAACAGATACTACAATGTAACAGAGTCAGTAGAGCTCAAAAAAAACAAAGTCGTTCATACTTTCTTAACCTGTTGAAGCACAAAGAGAGTCAATATCATATTGATCTCATGACCTTGATAATTTGGTAAAAACAAGGTGTAGCAATTCAAGAAAAATAATACGTTGGTGATAATTTGGTAAAAACAAGGTGTAGCAATTCAAGAAAAATAATACGTTGGTTTGGTCACAAAACTTGATGGTGAACCTTATTAGACCATATGAGACTAATGAAAAAATTTATTCCCAGACTTAGTGTAGTGGTTCGTCGCTTGACTTGATGTCAAGACAAAAGGTAGCAAAGCCCATGATGATGGAAGGTGTGTCCAGGATGATGGGCGCGGATGAAGACTAGGGTTTGACAGGTGGGCCGATTATGGCTCTAGGGCGGGGTTCTTTGGGATTAGGATTAGTTTGGTGAAACTGGGATATAAGTGTTGGTTTCGTGACCTGAGGTAGTCACTAAGCAGGCCAACATAACTGATTTGAGTAAATAAAAAAGAAATAATAGAAAGGAAAAAGAAAAACATAGTCACTAAGCAGGCCAACATAACTGATTTGAGTAAATAAAAAAGAAATAATAGAAAGGAAAAAGAAAAACAGACAATATTTTTATGTGGAAACCTAATAGAAAGGAAAAAGAAAGAGAGACAATATTTTTATGTGGAAACCTAATAGAAAGGAAAAAGAAAGAGAGACAATATTTTTATGTGGAAACCAAACGGTAAAAATCACAGGTCTTTTTGGACTGTTCGAAGCCAAAAATTCACTACTTTTGGAAATATTTTGTACATTGGTATAGCTCTCTAGGCCAACATGACCCCCGTCCTCTTGTTCTTCACTTACCTTTTATACTAGTAGACTAGTAGAATGAATAGTCTCTGCCCCTCCAACTAATGAGTTTTTAATGGGTTTTAATAGGGTAATTATTGATAATTAGGGGAATTAATGGGTAATAAAAGGGATAATTAATTAGGTTTTATGAGTAATTAGGAGAATTTATGGTAACAAATGAGTAATAATTTGGATAATAAATGGGAGGTTATGGAAGGATAATTAGGGAGGCAACTGGTCACGTCTCGAGTGCTTACTGTCCAGTTCGAGGTTTGACTGCCTATTAGGTGGTACCGATCGGGTACTGGGTATCTATCAATAAGTATATAAAAAAAAAAAATTCAGTTTGGTCAAGGAGAGAGATGGAGCATTAACTGAATGGGAGAGGTGGGTAGTCCTTTGATGAGAATGGTGTAGGATTTGGAGATTGGCCGGTGAGAGTTAGTAATAATTAAGGCAAGAGTAAAGAGTGACCGTTTCTACAAATTCAGCTTTCATTATTCCAACCACTTGAGAAGACTTTGAGGATCTTTTCATGGAACCATAAACACCTGTTGTTTAATCATTAATGTTGGATCCTCAACTCCCACTCTTTCTTACAACTACAATTACAATTACAATTACTGTAAGTGTCCAATAAGTCTTTAATCTGCACCCGGCCTCTTTCCGATGAATTTAATGTCGTACGGTGCCGCCACTATCTTTGTTTGCTCACTAGCTCCCATCTTTGTATAAAAAGAAGGTTGGTTAGGTGATTCTAATAATAATCCATCTTCACTTAATACATACTATACTATGCTTAAAAACTAGCTACCCGGCCGAGTCTTAGAATTATATATAAACTTTGTTTTCTTGATCATCGATCAGCTCGTGGATAGAATATATAATTAAAATGATCGCTTCATCTCTCTTTGCATTTTTCTTCTTCTTCTTCTTCATTGCTTCTTGTTTCTCCGAGAAAGGTACGTACAAATTAAAGTTCAATTCTCCGATCCTTTCCATATAATGGAATAGAGTAACTAATTAATATTAACTTGTTTTTTGTTTCGTACGTACTTACAGCGCCATATACCTCGTTCGCTAAGAATGCAACGTTTGCTCCGGCGACAGAATTCTTCGATTACATCGTCATCGGCGGTGGAACCGCGGGGTGTGCGTTAGCTGCGACGCTGTCGGCGGGGGCTAAAGTTTTGCTGTTAGAAAGGGGTGGTTTGCCGTATGGAAACCCTAACATAACCAGCATTAATGGGTTTGCGAGAACGCTTGCGGACACATCTCCGGACTCGGCCTCCCAGCTGTTCGTGTCGAGCGACGGCGTTTTCAACCACCGGGCCCGCGTGTTGGGCGGCGGGTCGTGCTTGAACGCCGGGTTCTACACGCGGGCGAGCAAGGCGTACGTTGACAACGTGGGGTGGGATGAGGCGCTGGTGAATGAATCGTATGATTGGGTGGAGAGGAAAGTAGCGTTTAAGCCCCCGATGTTGGCGTGGCAGTCGGCGGTGAGAGACGGGTTGATTGAAGCGGGGGTGTTACCGTACAATGGTTTCACGTACGAACATTTGTACGGGACTAAGGTTGGCGGAACAATCTTTGATGAAAACGGATATAGACACACGGCAGCCGATTTGTTGGAGTATGCTGACCCCACCAAAATCACTGTCTACTTATATGCAACTGTGCATAAAATCTTCTTCCAGAAAGAAGGTATGTATACAATTTCACAAGAAATTGTAGTTCATTGAGTAATGAGCTAGTTTTTATGGTATGGTATGGTATATTGCAGAAGAACCCAAAGCTTACGCTGTGTTATACAAAGACAGCGGCGGGAACCGGCACATAGCTTACCTAAACGACGGACCGAAGAATGAGATCATCCTGTCGGCGGGAGCACTGGGAAGCCCACAGTTATTGATGTTAAGCGGCATAGGAGCGGCCCAACAGCTAAAAGCACATAAGATTCCGGTGGTCATGAATCAGGCGATGGTGGGTCAGGGGATGTCTGATAATCCAATGAATGCAGTGTTTATTCCTTCCCCCCACCCCGTCGAGGTTTCGCTGATTCAGGTTGTGGGCATCACAAAATTCGACAGCTACATAGAAGCAGCCAGCGGTTCCCTGGAATTGGCATGGATGCATAGAATGGTATCTGACTTCGAAAGATTAGCAAATCAGGTATCCCAATCTCCCCATCCCTAATTTTCGATCAAGAATATATATAATTGAGTATGTATGTATGTATTTGTCCGATCCAGAGCAGCCGGCATTTCTTGGGCGGGGGCAACTTGAGCTTCTTCGCAGACGCAGCAGTAAAAAGAAAAAGTATAAAGACATACTTGGGTGGGGGGGCGAGTGTGCAGGCGGGGATAATCCTAGAAAAAGTTGCAGGCCCATACTCAACAGGCAATCTAGAGCTTCGAAGCAAGGATCCTAGCGAGAACCCAAAGGTGACCTTCAACTACTTCAAAGACCCACGGGATCTGCAGAGATGCGTTGAAGGCATAGAGATTATAGCAAAGGTTATAGAGTCAAGACCTTTCTCCAAGTTCCGGTACCCTCTCGCCCACGCCCGGGCTCTCATCGATGCTATGCTCACGCTTCCCCTCAACCTCAGACCTAAACATGTCAGCGCCACCTTTTCCTTGGAGCAGTTTTGCAAAGACACCGTCATGACCATATGGCACTACCATGGCGGCTGCCAAGTTAATAGAGTCGTCGATAAAGACTACAAGGTTATCGGAGTCAAGGCACTGCGCGTCGTCGATGGCTCCACCTTTATTAACTCCCCCGGAACCAATCCTCAAGCTACTGTTATGATGCTGGGAAGGTCGGTGATCATCATATCATATCATATCCATCTCATCTTCCACTCACTCTTCTTCAATTCACCATACTTTATATTATTAGTATGGTTTATATATATAATAAATTACTAAACTATGTATGTATGTATGTATTATGTAATGCAGGTATGTGGGGCGCAAAATCATGGTTGATAGAGCACCCCTTGGATAGGATAGGAAGTACCTTGCTTGAATTGCTATATATGTGAATGGACGGTCATGATTCTTAGATTTTGCAAATTGTATCTCATCTCTCAGCATCTATATAAAAAATTATCCTTGGGAGATCAATTAATTAAATAACCTCCTAAATCATGCATGCATCCCACTTCATGTTTTAATTTAATTACCGTAAATACAGGCTAACTTATTTTAAGTTAATTAACCAAATGAAGAATTGAAGTTGTGAAAACTTTCTTCATTCCGTGAATGCTCGAAGGGACATATTCTTAATGTATAGGTAGGGCAGAAAGAAGGTGGACTTTCAGAAGACCAAAGAGCCTAAGGCCAAAAGAAAGATCGATGACAAAGGATATGCTGTTTACTACTGCTCCATTACACCCATCTTTTCTCTGCATCCCACAAACAAAAATAAGGCATCCTATCCATCAGGGAGCGGAGGAATCTGATATCTGTGTAAAAGAAAGGACCGGACCATTTCCAAGATATGGATCGAGTGTGAAAGATAAGAAAGCTAAGCTGCCCATTCAAGTAAAGCAGTCACTGGCATGCATAACCCTGATCGATAGGATTGGATATGCTGATTCGCGTATGGTTTATCCTATCTACTCAACATGTATATAAGCATATATATCTATGCTAAGGTTAGCTAGTAACTACAACAATACGCATGCATGGAGAGTGATTTTGTAAGCGAAACAGTGATAGGGCTACTCTCTATTGGCATGCATCATCAGAATCCCGCATGCCAAAGGAGAGTTGCCCTCTAACTGCTTCAGTTTAATATATATAATGTAGTATGTAGTCCTACATGGTACAGATCCTATGATACCCAATGTATAGTTTCATCTTTCCTTCTGCTGGAGTTCTTTTACTTATTAGCAGCTTGGATCAGGTGTTTCTAACTCCCTTAAGGTATTTCAATTTCTGTATCTATCTTAGCTTCAACAAAACTAAATTGTCAACATTATTATATTATATTACATACTCAACCACACTTTTCTAGAAAGGTTTTATTACATACTATTGTTTAATTTATCTTTTTCTTATACATATTTGCTTTAAAGCAGCGCTACTACTTAACAAAGAAGAAAAGCCCCAGTGAAGCATGAAGAGAAGAATAATGACATCTATTCACTTTCTTCCAAAAGGGAGAAAAAGAAAAAGGAAAAGTGAGCCCTGCGAAGCTTTTGCACATATATGTTTTTGCAAAAAAAGAAAGGTTTTAGACAGCATTTTAAATGGCAATAAACACAAAATTAAACTTAGTCATATATTGGTACATATTAGTGTTATGCCAGCTCAAATTATGAGTCTTTGACTGGGTTTGAAGAAATTGACGAAGAGTTGGAATTCAGCAAATTGTGCAATATAATGGCCAGCTCATTTCTTACTATTTTGCAGCATTGAATTGACCCACCACTGAAATCCAGAAAATGATACATATAATAATAGTATTTTATAGCTTGAACTATTTCCTAGTGTGCAAAAGGCAATGACTTTGCCCCAAGGCCCTGGGTAAATCATGGCTTAATCAGAGTAAACAAATTCTGATTAACAGCTTATAGTCAAATACGCTGTAGAAAAGGAAAGCACTAGACTAGTGGTCAGTCAAGAATGAGGAAATATTCTGCTTTTCCCACAGTGGAATAAAGATTAGTCAACTTTAGCAAACAGCAAGAAAATAATGCCAAGCACAGTGCCCAGAAAAGAACATTCAATCATTCAACATAATCATCATCAATCCCACTCAACAGCCTTTTCATGCACTAAGGACAATAATTTCCAACACTTTCTTAACAAGCAAGCATAATGAATTGAAAGCAACAAGAGGGTAGCACAGTACAGAGCTTTGTGTGCATACATAAAGGCAAGAAGAAGATCACATACCGTACCATTAAGAGGGAAGTGAGTCCAGAATGCCTGCAGATACCTTGTTCAGAGATGATGATGGTGACCAAGCGTGCTTTCAAGGTTGTTGTTCAAACCCTCTTCTTAGAGTGCAGGAATCACCAATCCAGAAAGATGATTCCAAGCCCAGGAACACATCTGCTGCTTGCCGACACAGCTTTGCAGACACAACTAGCTCCTTCTTCTTCCCCAATACTCAGTTCACCAACCATGAGTCTCTTCCTTCTTTGCGAGAATCATTTGCTCAATTCATCAAAGCCTATCCTCAGTATTCTGAGACTCGAACGATTGACAACATCCGAGCTCAAGAGTACTACAATCTCACACTCTCTAAACATGTTTGCCTTGATTACATTGGCATTGGTCTCTTTTCCTATGCACAGGTTCAATCGCAGCTCTCTGCAATTGTCCCATTTGCTTCCTCTTCCTCTTCTTCTCCATCACCTCAGTTTTCAGATTTCCCATTCTTCGACGTTTCTTTCAAGTCTGTGAATCTGAAGTCTGAGTTGTTGCAAAGTAGTCAGGGATCAGAATTTGAATCTGGAATCAAGAAAAGGATCTTGGATTTTCTCAACATCTCTCAGCAAGAATACTCTATGATTTTTACTGCTAACAAATCATCTGCTTTCAAACTTGTTGCAGAATCTTACCCTTTCCAATCCAATCGCAAGCTTTTGACAGTGTACGACCATGACAGTGAAGCACTGCAGACCATGGTAAACACAGCAGAGAAGCGAAGAGCCCATGTCTCATCAGCTGAATTCAAATGGCCACGACTAAGAGTTCATGCTGAAAACATGAGAAAAATGATAGTGAGTAAGAAGAAGAAGAGAGGCAGAGGACTGTTTGTGTTCCCACTTCAGTCAAGAGTGACAGGTAGCAATTACTCGTACCAGTGGATGAGTTTGGCACAGGAAAATGGTTGGCATGTCCTGCTTGATGCTTGTGCATTGGGACCAAAGGATATGGACAGCTTTGGCCTCTCTCTCTTTCATCCTGACTTCCTTGTTTGCTCATTCTACAAGGTTTTTGGGGACAACCCCACAGGGTTTGGCTGCCTAATTGCCAAGAAGTCTGCTGTATCAATTTTAGAAGACTCAAAAACTGCAGGCATAGTAACCCTTGAGCCACAAGCACAGCTATTCCGTTCACCAGATTCTTCAGGTACAGACACAGAACTTGAACAGATGCCCAACATTTGGATGAAGGCAGATAATTTGAATGGAAAATCCATAGAAACCGAGACGTCAAGGTCAAAAGGAAAAGAATTTTCTCCAAATGTGACAACTTCAGAAACCTCAGGAAAAGAAGAATCAGCAGAAACCATTCCTGCACTCAGCAAGAATCTTAAACTGAGAGATGATCAACACGCTGCATTTGAATGCAAGTGCTTGGATCAAGTGGATTCATTAGGGCTGATGCTAGTCAACAACAGACGAAGATATCTCGTTAATTGGCTGATCACTGCACTCATGAAGCTTCAGCATCCAAATAGGCTGGACAGCTTCCCTCTGGTCAGAATCTATGGACCAAAAATTAAATTTGACAGGGGACCTGCTCTGGCATTCAATGTGTATGACTGGAAAGGAGAAAAGGTAGACCCTACTTTCATACAAAAACTAGCTGATAGGAATCATATTTCCCTCAGCCAAGGTTTCCTACAAAACATATGGTTCCCAGACAAGTATGAAGAAGAGAGGGACAGAGTTCTAGAAAAACGGAAAGATGAAGGGAAAGAAGCAGAGAGGAACAAGAGTAGTAAGAAGGCTAAGCAGGGAATAGCAGTGGTTACAGTTGCCCTAAGTTTTTTGGTCAACTTTGAGGACACATACAAGTTTTGGGCATTTATAGCTCGATTTCTGGATGCAGACTTTGTGGAGAAGGAGAGATGGAGGTACACAGCTCTGAATCAGAAGAAAGTTGAAGTGTTATAGTTTTGCATTGTTTTTTCCCCTTCTAAATTCTAAATCAGAAGAGCTCATAGAGGTACTGAAGGCTCTGTATCAAATTCTTATTTTGCCACTCATCATTTTGTCTTTGACTGAATAGATTCTTAGCATATGCTGTCAAAAACTTGAGTTTGATGCACGCACGTTATACAAGCATAATGTCAAGAATTAAGTATGCAGTGAAATCAAATAAACAAAAGGCCAGAAAACATAGAATTAATATCACAAATGCTCCCTCCATCCCAAAATATATGTGACTTCTGTCTTTTACATGCATGGGAGTTTTAAGAGGGAAGGAATGTATGTCATGTTGAGCATTAAACGTGTAAGTCCAACTATCAACTTAAATTTTTAGTTGAAACTGAACAAATCATTTAATTTACCATAAGTAGATAACAAGGCCCCAGATAATCCACATTGGAACCTGTCTGCTGACTCTTCATCAAATAAATTACAGTCAAGTCCATAGCCCATAGGGGAATTGAAATGCGCAGAACAGGAATGAAATGTCTTGTAAGCATATAATCTAATGGTGAGATAGCATCCTCAAACAGATATGACATCTCTTGTAAACATCCTCAAGCATGATATGATCAGAACAGCCCAAATTACAAAACCTATTTTCTTACCACACAACTGATTGAGGTTTTTTTTTGTACTTCCTGTCCTGGGAGTTTACTGTGCATGTCTCTACTCTCAAAGACGCCTCCTTTGTTGCAAAGCTTTGAGCTTTCCGAGCTGGCAGCTCTCCTACCCAATGTTGCCTATACGGCGCCGTTTAAGAACACTTGCTTAAGATTTTGGGAAGGTTGTAGATCACAGAATCACTTGATCTGAGATCGTAACAGACCTAACAGTAAGCGCAACAGATAAGCTGCTGGGCTTGAAATCCACTGATCATTGCCCACAAAGCCCATAACTCATGTGATCACCACTCGACCCGACCTGTTGATAAAAGCCTAAACTTTAGTATCATCATAAACCTTTCTTGTTATGTTCTTTTGCAATCAAATGGCTGGCAGCACCTTGCGTTTCTGTTTCTATTTTTGCTACCATTAATTATTACCCAAGATAGTTCTATTGATTCTTTAATTAAGTTACTTTCTTGGACCGATTCATGCTGTCTAAACTTAGTAACGTTCCATCCATCAGGTTGAATAGTAGTTTATATTATGATGTGTTAGGTTAGTAATTATGATGATGAGTAATGAAAAAACATAACATGTGCTTTGGATCAAATCAAAACAAAAAACATATAACATAAACAAAAACTCAATTCGTAGCATCATAGTTTGTTGCTGCGAACAACAACAAATTCTTGCTACAATTGTTCGCAACAATTTTTTGTTGTTGAAAAATTTGGAATTGAGTGGTCAGATTTTAAATATTTAAATTTGTAAAGAAAAAGTTTATAAGAATTCTAATAGGGTAAATCTTATAAAAGTTAATAAATTTTTAAATACCAGTGATTTTAAAGTCTATATAAAAGTATAAATTAAATAATAATATACATTTTAAAAGTAAATGGAATGTCATCAAATTTTTAAAATCTTTAAAAATCTTGATTTTATAAACCCTAAATTACCTGTTGAATTAACGGTCATATTTTGAATGGATGCGGGTTACAAGCTGGATAACCTAACCCGGCAAAGGAAGTGACCCACGTGACAAGCGTGGATGCCATTGGATAGTGAAACAACACAAAAATGTCAGGACCATATCATAGTAAACATATGATGCGTTGTCAGCATATGATTTGGGGATGCATCACCTCATCGTACTGAATCGTTGACGTCCTCAGCCACTCCCTATGTGAAAGTCTTCTTCTCTATATTCTTTTTTCTTCTTTTGGTGCTACCCAACACATAATCAACACATTTTCTCCCACTACCGTTTATATATCATCCTTCTTCTTCTTCTATCTATTTAAAGCAAAAACCAAGAAAATTAGCATTTATTCCTTTTTAATCGGTAAGAACAGCTTTCTTCCTAGCTCGTATCATTACGTACTTTAGCATATATTTCTCCCAAGATTGCCGAAACGAGCTAGATAACACAAAAAAACATGAGGTTTTGCCCAGCCTTAGCTTAATTGGTTCTGATCTTGTGTTTGCGTGCCGTTTTAGCTAGAGAAAGACGACAGTGGGAATATATCAAATTAAAGGAACATACCATGAGTATGTAAAGTTTGGGATCTGTGGTCCGAAAATATAGACACCCATACACCATAAATTATTTTTTCCCAATCACCAAACATCATATCTATCTCCCCTTCAATTCCTTTTTTTCCACTTCTTGCTTATATATTTGCAGGTTTAATTTTAGGGTTCCTGTTTTCTTGTTTATCAATCCTTTTCCCCATTTCTTTGAGGATTATATTTCCATTTCTGGGATTACTTTCCCCCCTGCAGATTGAGGCCTCGAGCTGTGAGTGTTCTTCTCGATTCATCTGATGGGGGCTTTAGTTTTTGTTTTTTTTTTTCTGCAAATTTTGTGGTATGATAATCAATTGACTTGATAATTTTGCAGGAAAATGGTGAGAGGAAAGGTTGAGTTGAAGCGAATCGAGAACGCAACGAGCAGGCAAGTGACCTTCTCAAAGCGTAGAGTGGGGCTTCGGAAGAAGGCATATGAGCTCTCAGTTCTTTGTGATGTGGAGGTTGCTTTGATCATTTTCTCCCAGAAAGGAAAGCTCTTTGAATTCTCAAGCTCCAAGTACGTACCCAAAATTAAATTAATCCCGATCCTTTTTCATATTATATTATTTCTATACGATGATGTTTTTCAACCTAAGACTGATCAATTTAAGGAATGAAATGTCTGTTCCGGCTTCATCAGTTGTTTAAGCAGGATTATATTATTGTTGCAAACAACCAATCAATTTCAATTGGTAGCATAATTATATATTTTCAGACAATCTCACTTAGTCCAATGCATGAGTACTTTTTTATGCGCTTCCCAGTAAGATCCCTTTATTCATAAACGTTGAGTGAAGCAACATCGGATGGGTTTGTGTACTTCAAGTACGATGATCACTATTTTTATCCCTTAGCTTTATTCATAACTTTGAACTTCTTTTTGATCAATACAGTACTGTGTGTTTCATCTGTGGTCCATTGATGTGTTAAGTGCGAAAATTAAACAACTAATTAATGTATGTACTTAAATCATATATTGTACACTGAAAAAAGCTGTAAATTTCTTTAGTTTTCTCCATCTTACTTTGAGACTATATATGTGGTAGCATGCATTTTGAATTGATATGATGAGAATACTGAGGCTGGCTGCTGCATTATTCTTACTTTAATTGTACGTTTCGTATGTTATGTTATACCCTAGCATACATTTATGGTTTCTTGAAGAACACTAGAAAATTTAATTTGTTTAATTTGGCATTTTATGTGGCGTTTTGTATGTTTATTTAATTAGCTGTGTAAGTATATATTCTGTGGATACTGCCCAATTTTCATGTGAAAAAGCTTCCTAGCTACAAATTAAATGGACCAATATTTATACTCTTGGGAATTAAGAAATTTTGCTGCTACCACCTCTTAATAACGATGTAATGTGCCACGTCCAAGTCTTGCATGATTTAGTTCACCACAACAGCAAGGTTACAAAATTTTACTTTTTTGAGTTTGGAATTTCTATATATAAAATACTATGTTCCAGTTCAGAAATAATACGGAGTATATATATCTCGACTTCTCTGATTCAAATTGGGGGAACAAACATTTGATATTATATTTATTTACTTTACCTCCTTATTTTCATTTCTATTTGCATATCATTGTAGAATTTAAAGTAAGTGTTCTTTTTAAAAAAAATCTTTTTCACCTTTTATCTTACTTGAATATAACTTCTAGGCTGTTATGGGGATCAAGGCTAGCAGCCTAGCAAAACATTGTATAATACTTGAGTAAGAGGGTATTATGTATGATAGTATTTATTTTTTGATGCATTGTATATTTCTAATATTGAAATGTTGCTTCACCTTGATAATTTAATCTTACTTTTAGCAGTAGAATAGAGATATGAACCTCACTAAAAACCTGACTTATTAGACCTCGTGTCCACAAAAGTAATGTATATATAAGTGAAGGGGAACCTAGAATTATTTGGACAAACTTGATAGTTTGACGAAACTGGAAACTTGAGTCTTGTTAATTGGTGTTTTAAAATTGTCAATTTAGTATCTTAACTATTCAATTTCAGTCACTGGCCAAATTATCGGCTAAAACTCACCAAAAAATTTTAATGAGTAAAATAATAAAGGCATTTTAATCTTTTGCTTCATCTCTTTTCTTTTTTCTCCATTGTGGTCCTGTTTGGTAAATGGCTGTTAGCTGATTAGGTTGGTTGTTTGGGTTAGAAGGTATGATTTGTTGATAACATTGGCTGATTGTAGAAAGTTGTTTGATAAATTAGTTGTTAGCTGATGGCTGTTTGGTATAATTTCTTTTCTCAAAAAGCTAATTGAAAAGGCTACTTTGAGTAGCCTTTTGAATTTTAGCATTTTGGAGTTACAAAAAGTTTATTATTTACCAACTAATAGTGGTCAAATAAGCCAAAATTGACTGATAGGCTGATTATTTACCAAACAGGCCTGTGTCTCCATTGTCGATACAAATTGTTTTTTTTATAATTATAAGTGTTATGGAGATTCTATCTTATTGATTGATAGCATGCATGTGCAATATATGAAATGTATTCAAAGCATACTATGTCTTGTATTTGTCAGGTTGTACCTATCATAGATTATATTTATAGGACTATTCATAGTACTATGTCTTGTATTTGTCAGGTTGCGGCTATTATATATAGATTTATAGGAGTGAAGTTTGGCAGTTCCTTACAGCAAACTATGTTTTTAGTCAAATCTCCAAGATGATCCTAGCTGCCACAGTGAGCACACTTATATCCAAGAGAGACTGATAATAAGAGATTATTAAGAGGTTAATTGCTTGCATAGAGTTTAATTAGATTCATCATCCTTGTCTCTAATTCAAATTGCTTGTTTTTCCACCACATTAATCTCACTTGAGGCTAGCCCACCACCAGTTTCTTTTTCTTTGGTATTCATAGAAAACTTATTTTTAAAAAAAAAAACCTTCAACCTGCAATGTTAATAAAAGATAGCTACAAGAAGTTATAATTTTTGAATTCTTTTGATACCCGATCGTAATAAAATATTAAAATGTATCTAATAATGTAAGCTAGTTTACATTATGCAATGAGTAAAGGTGTTATGTCATTCTCTTAGGATGGAGGGTTATGATACGAAATATGCAATAACAAATAAAACTATGCATCAAATCTAGCATATAGGAAGAAACTAAACAAACCATGACAATACATATATGATTTCAAATTTAAAGAAAGAGAAAAACTAAGCAATTAAATAATAGATAAATGCAACTAAAGCCCCCCAAAGTAGTAAGAACTCGAATAAAGGAGCATAATCTAATGAATACAATAAAATCTATAGGATTAGGGTTAAGGACCAAACAAGACGGGAATTAAAGGGAATGCACACAATAATCCTAGTCTACAAGTCACTAAAGATTAGGAATAGGAATTACCTTACTCTCATGATGTCTATGAGAAGTATGAACAAATGTAGGCTATTTGTTTCTTGATATATGATGGTTGTGATTTAAGTCCGTTTAGTTCTTTTTGTTTCTTTAATTAATCTTCTAGAGGTGTAGTAGTTATTGAAGACATTACAGTAAATTGATCTATGTAATCAAATAATTTAATATATTATATACACACAATTCAAACTAAACATATAAGCTAATCTTACATTCTCAAAATTATCCCACATTACTTTTCAAGAAATAATCCTATTACTTAAAGTAATCACACATTCTGTGAACTAAACGCCACTTATAGGTAAATGTCTTGATATCTTTAATAATTAGATAGATCCAACTATCCGAGTCCAAACTAACAAGCATGCACTAGGTCCATCAAATTAGATTATCTACTAGATTAAAACTACAGTTGCCTGCCAATTGCATTCATCTAGCATATCAAATAATATAATGGCTACTACTATACTTGATGAAATTAAAGTAATCATACAACTTAAGAATAAAGAGTAGAAAAATACTTACAACCATCAAGTACATTGAAGAATAATTAGATGCACTATTACAATTGAATCAAAATTCGATAACCCTAAGCTAGTAGCCATGGAAAATCAGAAAGCTCCAAGAAATAAAAGTGATATATAGTTTCAGAGTAGTAGTTAACAATGTCCTAAGTATATATTTATTTATTTTTGTGTAGATTACTAGATAGATGGAATTGAAGTTTTCTTGAATATATTCTCTTAAAACAAGACTCTTAGTTTTACCTAATGTAAGGTAATTGAAGAGGAATTTTACATTACTTAAGCATGAGGTTGGGGATTATTCAATCCCCACCCATGTGAATAGACCAACCATTTGACCCCAACAATGGTTAGTCCTCTGCCCGGAGGATACCTTTGGGCAACCCCATCAAACATTTATGAGGGAAAGGTTTTGAACATTTATATATGATCAACCAAGCTTTAACTCTTCCTGATCATAAACTTCATTCACTATGAGTCTTATGCCTTTACTGGAGAAGGAACTTTCAATCATTTACATACTTTACCAAGTTTCATATAATAATTATAAAGCCGGCCTTGATTCAATCACTTTGCTTTGTAAGTTCCTAGATTAAGTTATTACTTGCTTGCCATTGTTTGACTTTAACTCAATTTAGAGAGCTATATGTACATGCATATATTTATATATGTTACATACATCAAAAGTGTAACTTTTATCCTTGTGTTCGATCAAGAAGCTAAGTTTGTACAAAATGTTATTTGCTAATCCCTAGCTTGTTGACTTGCATTGGACTATTGCAATAACCATTGTAAACTCATCAATGAGAGTTGATTGAGGTTGGTTATAGTAGAGGACTAAATTGGTGAGTTGCTAATTAATTAAATTATAAAGTTCTTAAATAGTGGATCTAAGTGAGGTCAAATCACTTAAAAAATATTGCATTCTTCTAAACCTTATCTATTTATGTGTGGTTAGTTTTGCTTGCATTTATCAATCTTAATTAATGCATTTTCCAAATGTGTGTGTGTGTGTGTTTTTTTTTTTTTTTTAAATTATAGTCTAAATTTCAAGCTTAGCTTGGTGGACCTAGTTTTAACGTGATTATTCTGTTTTGGATGAATGGTTTCAGCATTAGGCAAATAATCCAGAGATACCATGAATATTCAAAAGAAGCACGGAGCAACAACAATGGTGGAGGGGCAGGAGGGCAATACATGGAGGTCAGGTTCTTCTATATATGTGTGTGTCAGTGTGTGTATTAACTTAATTACATGAAATTAATGTATATTTACAACTACCATACAATGCTATCAAAAGATCAATAATATATCTTGGTAATGATAGATAGATTGGAAGATGAAGAATGGTGGGGGGTGAAGATGATAGACGAGGAAGTTAATTGTTAGATCATGAGTAAATTAAAGGTGAATAATTGTTTTGGTTGAGAAGAAATGAATCAATCATAAAATAAAGTTGTGAAACAGAAACAGAATGTTGTGATGTTTAATGAGGAAAAGAGATGTAATCATAGTAACTAGGCAGCTAGCTAGCTAGCTTTATCTATGAAACAATATATATATATATATATATTTCAATTTCTTCAATTCAATCTATTAGTTCAGTGATTAGTTACGTTGGTTACGTTCATCTGATCTGCAGCATCTCAAGCACGAAACAATTTTGATGGAGAAGAATTTAGAGCTCCTCCAAATTTCTCAACGGTTTCTGGCTTTGCTTAATTGCTTTCTGTGTGTTTTAAATTAAAGCTTACATAATAATTATATTATATTCTCCTTGTATATATATATGCGTATTATAATAATAATATAATTGCAATGGTCGATCAGGAAGCTTTTGGGGCAAGGTTTGGAATCATGTTCAATGGGGGAGCTGAATGAAATTGACTGTCAGCTGGAGAAAAGCTTGCAAAATATCAGGACCAGAAAGGTATCTATCTAATTAACATCATATCATATCAATTAATTTGAAAGAAAATAAAACCTTAATAATATCATTATTTATATTGATGCTAAGTTTTACCTGGGGATTCCATAGGATCAAGTTTACAAGGAACAAATTGAAAGCCTGAAAGCCAAGGTATGATAGATAATGAAACATCATTAATATAATGCATTAAGGTAATTAGGTTTCGGTGTTTCTAACTGACACCCTACTCTTTCTATTTTTATTTTGTTCAGCACACACAGTTGCTGCAAGAAAATGCAATATTATTTGACAAGGTTACTTTCTTTTCTCTTACTCTGATCTTCAAATTGAAATTTTAAACAGTCGGCGTTATCGTCATCACTAAAAATCAAACCCAAAAATGGATGTCGAAGTTTTTTGTTTGTTTGTTTTGGATAGAAAATTTGGTGTTATTGATAGGATTATGGGTTGATTTAAAGATTTTCTTGATAAAGTGCTGAGATTATATATATGTTTGTGACGAACTTGTGATAGTGTGGTCTGAAGCCAAATATGATACAGCTACCAACATCAACACCAATACCAACACCACCATCACCCCGACCTTCACCTGCAAAGCAAAAGGAAATTGTTGGCGGGAGTAACAATACGCAGAATTCAATGGTGGAAACCGATTTGTTCATTGGCCTTTCTGCTACGCGCTGCTCATAGTTGCATTGCTATATATATATAGCTTAATAAAGTTATGCCTCTCAATTCTGTTATCTGTAACTGTAATCATATGTTCATAGCAACCGACCATCTCACAATATTTCAACACATATACATTGAACAATAATCAAGCACAATATGTATATTTGATTAATTTCAGTTCTGTACTAATAGAAAAAAAAAAAAAAAAAAACTGTAATAAGCAACCAGATTCCTTATCTCCTGCTGTGGCCCTCCAACATTTCATCCAATTCATGCACTTAAAAAAAAAAAAAAGAGATAGAAAAAGCTTTCCCAATAATTAGTTATTGAATTTATTATCTTGAAAATTTAAAATACTAGTACCTATACAATATAATGGTACCCAACCCAAGGTATTATAGTTAGTACGTGAAGGAGTGCATTGGGCTAGATTTAATTGGAAGTATGATGAACATATAGAGGCTTGATATGTCTATTTAAATGGATAACTGACCAGAAATAACTGACAACACTTAAAAATGTAAAATTAAGTATAATACAAATAATAATATTACATTATTAAGCCCATAGTATTTTACATTCAAGGAATGGGCTCATAACATCCTTAATCCTCAATCAGACACCTGCCGCCACCATGGATAGTCGACCCAGGGCCATCCTGCTCCCGCGAGATCGATCGAAAAAGAAAAAAAATTTAATTTATTTAAAAAATATGGAGAGTGCATGCTAGAAGGCCCAGAACCAAAATTCTTTTTATGTCCTACAAAAAATTACTCCGGTATAAAACAAATAGAAAATTTTTGTAAAGTTGCACACAGGATGTCAGACTTTAAAAAGTAAAAAGTAGCTAGGGTTCAATTTTAGTGAATTGTTCCAAATGAAATGAAGATTATGATTGTTCACAATTTTCAAATTAACAATATCATGATATATACGGAGTAGTATGGTAAAAAGTACTAAAATAAAATTCTTTTTGGTAAGACTTTAGATGCCGCTATAGAGCAAGAAGTTCCTCTAATAACATGGAAATCCAGATATTAGCTCGAGTGCTCGACATAATTAATTGTATTTTCCATGAAAAAACGAAAATCAGATGAAGGCTGAAAAAAAAAACAGAGAAGGTAATTAAGGAAAAATTCATGCGGTTTAATTTGGTCTTCAAAACCTTGCATGACATGGGACTGTATGCTGAAATTTAATGGCATAAAAAGTTGTTATTTTGTTGTAGAAATATATGCGGGTCCACTTTCGATTTGAGTCGAGTCAAAGTTGATTCAAGTTATTCATAGTGAGACAATAAATTGATATTTGGTACGTTCAAAACGGATAATGAATGAATAAAAAATTGATTGTCAAAGTATTTCATCATAAAGTAGACCATTTGAGTTGGGAAATGAAGGTGTAAAGACTTTGTAAAAGCAGTTGTCTCACATTGATTTGGAAAGAGGGTTTGCAATTTGCATCAATATATATACAATAGCCTTTTAGAGACATATTGAATTGTATAGCATATAGGCTTTCTCTCACGCAAAGGGATTAACCTTCAAGCAACTATTTGTGCAGTGGGTTCTGCTCGAAGTACCGTTCTGATTTGAAGGAATTAATTTTAGAGAATTAACAGTCGAAACAGTCATGTTGAATTCCAAATCAACTGATTTAAATGTTGAATATTAAAGTTGTTGTTATGGGGTTACAAATCCGATTAATGCCATTGATTGTTGTTGTTGTTGTTGTTATGGGGGTTACCTTGTAGTTGGCAGAATGTTTGAGTTGATGATTTGAACTCTCAAAATGAGATTTTCTCTGTTTTTTCCTCTCTCAACTCTTTTCTTAATTACACGAAATATAATTTCTGTCAACATTTCTTTTAAAAAAAGGAGTTGAAGTGCTAGCATGTTCTTGTTCGCTGGATTTTTTGTATGAGTACTTAAACATTAAGTCGTAATCTAATTTATCCTAGGATACTNAAAAAAAAAAAAAAAAAACTGTAATAAGCAACCAGATTCCTTATCTCCTGCTGTGGCCCTCCAACATTTCATCCAATTCATGCACTTAAAAAAAAAAAAAAGAGATAGAAAAAGCTTTCCCAATAATTAGTTATTGAATTTATTATCTTGAAAATTTAAAATACTAGTACCTATACAATATAATGGTACCCAACCCAAGGTATTATAGTTAGTACGTGAAGGAGTGCATTGGGCTAGATTTAATTGGAAGTATGATGAACATATAGAGGCTTGATATGTCTATTTAAATGGATAACTGACCAGAAATAACTGACAACACTTAAAAATGTAAAATTAAGTATAATACAAATAATAATATTACATTATTAAGCCCATAGTATTTTACATTCAAGGAATGGGCTCATAACATCCTTAATCCTCAATCAGACACCTGCCGCCACCATGGATAGTCGACCCAGGGCCATCCTGCTCCCGCGAGATCGATCGAAAAAGAAAAAAAATTTAATTTATTTAAAAAATATGGAGAGTGCATGCTAGAAGGCCCAGAACCAAAATTCTTTTTATGTCCTACAAAAAATTACTCCGGTATAAAACAAATAGAAAATTTTTGTAAAGTTGCACACAGGATGTCAGACTTTAAAAAGTAAAAAGTAGCTAGGGTTCAATTTTAGTGAATTGTTCCAAATGAAATGAAGATTATGATTGTTCACAATTTTCAAATTAACAATATCATGATATATACGGAGTAGTATGGTAAAAAGTACTAAAATAAAATTCTTTTTGGTAAGACTTTAGATGCCGCTATAGAGCAAGAAGTTCCTCTAATAACATGGAAATCCAGATATTAGCTCGAGTGCTCGACATAATTAATTGTATTTTCCATGAAAAAACGAAAATCAGATGAAGGCTGAAAAAAAAAACAGAGAAGGTAATTAAGGAAAAATTCATGCGGTTTAATTTGGTCTTCAAAACCTTGCATGACATGGGACTGTATGCTGAAATTTAATGGCATAAAAAGTTGTTATTTTGTTGTAGAAATATATGCGGGTCCACTTTCGATTTGAGTCGAGTCAAAGTTGATTCAAGTTATTCATAGTGAGACAATAAATTGATATTTGGTACGTTCAAAACGGATAATGAATGAATAAAAAATTGATTGTCAAAGTATTTCATCATAAAGTAGACCATTTGAGTTGGGAAATGAAGGTGTAAAGACTTTGTAAAAGCAGTTGTCTCACATTGATTTGGAAAGAGGGTTTGCAATTTGCATCAATATATATACAATAGCCTTTTAGAGACATATTGAATTGTATAGCATATAGGCTTTCTCTCACGCAAAGGGATTAACCTTCAAGCAACTATTTGTGCAGTGGGTTCTGCTCGAAGTACCGTTCTGATTTGAAGGAATTAATTTTAGAGAATTAACAGTCGAAACAGTCATGTTGAATTCCAAATCAACTGATTTAAATGTTGAATATTAAAGTTGTTGTTATGGGGTTACAAATCCGATTAATGCCATTGATTGTTGTTGTTGTTGTTGTTATGGGGGTTACCTTGTAGTTGGCAGAATGTTTGAGTTGATGATTTGAACTCTCAAAATGAGATTTTCTCTGTTTTTTCCTCTCTCAACTCTTTTCTTAATTACACGAAATATAATTTCTGTCAACATTTCTTTTAAAAAAAGGAGTTGAAGTGCTAGCATGTTCTTGTTCGCTGGATTTTTTGTATGAGTACTTAAACATTAAGTCGTAATCTAATTTATCCTAGGATACTGACGCTACAATGCTTCCAGCACCTCCGGGAGGTAGTGAATTGGTTTTAAGAAAAGTGTGAGGTACACATAATTTAGATTTTCTCTTTTCTTCTCGTTGGGTTTAAATCACAAATTTTAAAACCATTTCCTCATATTTATTTATTTTATATGAAGAAATTATTGGTTTCGTATCAAGTTTGGTGGGATTAATTTTCTACCAAAATTTTGGATGGAATTAATTTTCTAAATTAATTAATTAAATATCATTTTGTGTATCGACTTATTCACCACTTACACTATACTGGTTTCAGAATCTCTTGATCAATGTCAAGATTATATTCATATGAGAAGAGAAGACGATATGTGTCACCTAATGTAGTACAATTTTCCTTTATATATCGAGAGAGTGTGTTATTAATTAATAAAGCTAATTTGAATGCAAGCGCAAATACAAGGTAATGAAATTATCTAATGTGTCAATATATGCGTATGTATGTGTATATATGGAATATGGTATGAAGTACTTGAATTTTATTAAAAATATACATTATTCTACTTATAAAATTCAGTGACGTCATTTTAGACCGTGGTTGTGTGGACCGTAATTTGCGAAGGCTGGATGTAGATGTTTGGGTGTTTAGGTAGAAAAATACAATGAAATTGTAGGAGGGGGAGGGGCGAATGATCCATGTGGACCATGTCCAGGGTCTAGTCCACTAAATATAATATAAATAAAAGTGTCCAAATTAAAGCAAACATACATTCCTATTTAAGGAACCCATGGCCTCTTTATCCAAAAAAAAATCCAAGACCAAATCAGTTGCGATTGACTTTGCTCCCCATTTTAATATACATCAAAGATCCTCCCTCACCCAGACCCACCACCATCATATTATTAATGTTATATGTCGTCTTACCACAAATCGATATGCACAAAAGTTGGACATCTTTTAGTGGGATTCACACACAACTGTGTTTGTCCTATGTGTTGACACTCCCACGTTGTATACTTGTATATGTAGTATGTTTTTTTTTTTGGTAAATTTTACAAGGTCTTTCTCTCCGTCCGTTTAACGACCCGGGTTCCACTCACGTTCGCTCCGAGAGACACAGGAGCTGGCCCAGAGGGAATCGTCACTTGTGGAAATTGAACCCAGGTTCTTAATTAACTGCGGATATTTAATTTTATGTAGAGATTCATGCAATATAATATCGAACTTATTGTTCTTCTTTTCTGCAGACGTTGTGACCACTCCAACGTGTTAGTTGCCTCACTTGACCCACTTGCAGCTCTAATTTTATTAGTTCGATCCTCATAATCATAATGTGTCATGTTTCTTATATTAAACTTAGAACATCTAATGATGCACATATATAAACAATATATATAATATTTTTATTTAATAATATTGTTGTTACACCCCATGAGTTAGTGTATTTTTCATGCACCAGTCTTTGGAAGATTCTTTTTTTTAATTATTATTTACATGAAACAGATACATACAGTACGTACGGACAATAGCATATTGAGGTTTGAGGTTTTCCGATTGCATGATGTTGTGCTTCGTTCCGAATTTGAATGCAATTTAACTTGACTTAATTTTATTACTCCATATATTATCATAATAACTAATATATTTATACATCCATCATCCCCAGATTTCTCTTAAATAAATGGAGAGACTTCTCTTAGCTTCCTTGGAAACTCTCATTTCTTGATTGGTGATTATTTCAATATCATCAATTGTACCCACTGCATAATCACACACATGTATCGTGACTCTGTGAGGTTTATTATGTGGCAATACACTTGCTAATCTTGATTTATCTCTGATATTTTCTTATTTATTTTACTCCGGTGATTTGGCTCTTTGGGTCAGGAAAATTTTTCGATCTATTTGATTTGAGACAAATGTAATTGTAAAATAGTGGCTTGATAAAAATTACTTTTGGACAATATAAAATAGTAAATATCCAAATAATGTCACACCCTTAATATATATGGGGTTAAGCTTAAGTTCCTACTTTTTAACTCATAAATTCCAAATATTTACTATATATTAAAACATGGGACAAAAAAATATCTATCAAATGGTATAGTGAATCTCTGTCCCCTATGGTAATCTCCACATACAGGACATGGAATCCTCAATCTCTGGTATTTCATGATTGTGAGGAGGATGAAAGTTTCTTCCCCAAATTTGACAACAAGGGTTGGGGAGAGAAATTTGGGTCGTCAGTCCAGGGATGGATCGAAAATATGTCTAGTATATATATTATTCCCCACCCTATTGGCATGCCTGGCCTATTCAATATAATTAACCAAACCTAGCTTATAGATCTTACTAGTAATCACAATATGGAGTGTATTTTTTGGATAATATTTAATATCCAAAAAACAAATTAGGATTATTTAATTTAGGGCTCATCACTAGTTCATATGCATTTAATTTGCAACTAAGTTATAAGTGGACTTTTTGGATGTTATTGAGTGATGTTTTTAAATAATTATTGAAGCTTAGCTTGAAATTGTATTGGTTGTAATATTGTTCATTTATCTATGTCTCGTTGTGTGTTGTTAGAAAAATGTTACGTTAGGTGTTGATGAACAATGATTATTATTAGAATGAATAATTAGCTAGCTGTTATATTTTTGTTATTTGTATGCTTATTGTGTGGAAGATTGTGAAGGAGCTTCAATTCGATATGATATGCGAATTAATGAAATTAGTACAACAATATCATATATATGTATGAGCTGAGATAATAATGTAGGACCGGCAGCTAGGCCAGAACTAGTACTCCCATTGAATAGAAGTTTGTAAAGTTAGTTGAATTATTTGGTATGGGATCCAATAGATAAACGGACATTATTAATTATTACGTATGTACTAGAAATAATTAAAAGGTTGTTAGAGCATCAAATCCGGTTTTAGTCGGAAGTGATAAATTTTGGTGCCTTTCCTGAAAATTAAGTAATGCATGATCCCTGTCTAATTATATATTTATATTGTCCTTGGGGGTATCTGGGCCGCTGTTTGAGATTAGCGATATGATTTGATGACATTAATTATTATGCTTTGGTGATTTGTCAATTCTGTCAAACATACTTTACGTCTGACCGTTTAAGGTAATAACAATGCATGTGTTAGGCAACATACTTTACTTGAAGTGACCAAACTCATTTCAACTTGGCCTTGCATTCCATGCACCCTGTTGGCTATAGTATGTTGTATCTCATTTATTTATTTATTAATGTAATCATATATATATTATCCCAGGCCAGATCGAATTTATATATGTTGTTGGCTTCTTCTTCCTTTTGGCTTGACAGTGGCGGCCCCCCAAAACAGCTGCACCCTGATGATGTTCATTGTTCACTTCTTGTCAATCAGGGTTACTCCTGTACTACACAATTCTCAGGAAATATGATTTTCTTGATCAAATATAATTAATTAAAGCATCAGTGAAGAATTCTAGCTAGCTAGGCTGCCTAGGAAAGACATACTCATTATCTTTTTCATGATAAAGATTTTTTCGTTGTGTTAGTTGAATTGTTGGTGTTCACATATGAGCTATATATGCAAACATTCTTCTTTTCTTTTCTTTTCTTGGCTTAGTAATAAGCACGCGATGGCTCTCCACCCGATCCGATCGACAATGGAGAATTCTTGCTAGAGATGAATAGCTCTCAATTTGGATAATTTTTTATTTCAAAATCTACTCAACTCATTTTTTTCAAGAAGAGACAGAAACTAATACCACCACAAAATTTAATTCAAGAATAGAGATTATTTTAATTTAGACCTTTCATGTGTTGGTTTGATTGTAAAGCAATGTCGTATTATTGCTAATGACATTGGGAACGTGTCCGTTCACCATGTCCACGTAGCTCACGTTCTAATAATACGGGCCCTTGGATCGTGGTTGTCTGTACCTCTGACCCTGTATCTCGCATTTCGTTGATTATTAATGCATTTGGTTCTTTTCTTTCCAAAAAAAAAAAAAATTAACCTCGTTCGAACTTAAATAATAATAATAATAATACTTCTGAAAGAATCAAGGTATATAGTAAGATCATATCATTGGCGCATTTTAGCTGAATACTAGTCTTGAATTGCAGAAACATGCAGCATTATTATATAGCCATCATACCCCCACCACTAAACAACGTAACAGTACTAATTAACTCATCTGAAATAAAAAGTTGTTACGTACATTAATCATCCAAGATGCATGCATGGTGGTACATACTATTGTCATATGCATGCATTCAAACCCAATAATGCTTATGAATTAGGGTTATCATGTAACAATTTAAGATGATTTCGTTGGACCATCACTGAGAGGTTAGAGCCTATCTTAATATCAATAGTCATTAAAAAGAAATAAAGTTACTTAGAACTCGCTTATGATAACAATAAATCAAATTAATCATTAAAGTACACATGCAAATATAATTGAATCAGTAAATCATATTCAATCTAACATAACACTCTATTAAAAAAAAAAAAAAACCAGGATAAATAATGTCACTTCAATTCAACAGCAAAATTGATGCTTCCACACCATATCATCATCTGGATCGCCAAATCTTGTAGCTCTCATCATGTGCTTTTTCTCATTGGCTTCCTCTTGGAAGTTGGGATCCCATATATCCCATGTTACATCTACGTACTGTGTTTTCGTCCAATATAATTAGAGATTTTGATTCCGAATATAATTATTGGTCAGGAGGCCCTGTCCGTGCATATATGCATGATGAATTACTGAACCCAATTATTGCATGTATGTTTTTAGCGCGTAATAGAATAACAACTAACTTCAAATCAATATATATAGAAACATTAGGACATTTCGATCAGTAGATATATATGTATGTATGTATGTTAGTAGCTAGCTTGCACATGCATATATAATGGGATGGAATGGAACAAGCTAGGTGGTTGTACGATGTGGCGGATAACAAAATATATGGTAAGAAGTGGGACTAGAAATGTTCACAAAATGCTACGGCATGGTTCTGGATTTTAGCACATCGACCACCTAGTTTGGTATTTCGATTCCCTCAAGGACGGCGGGGGCCTCATGATATGCATGTCGTGTGACGATCTTTAATTTGCTACATTAAATATTGTATAAATTAAATTAAATTAAAAACCTGTGCAGTACGTGCAAGCTAAGCCAGCCAGCCCCGCCAAACAAGCATGGCGGTCTGCTAAGGATCGGATGACAACAACAATTATATTGTTTCTGCATTTCTCGTCTGTTTATTAGCTAGCATCTACAACATCACCATGTGAGCGCGCTTCGATCAATTTCATAATCATCTCTCTCTCTCTCTCTCTGCTTTCATAGTTACGTTAGTTCAGTCTTCAATTGCACAAACATGCTTCCATATATATATTATGGATGTCTCACATTGATCAAGTCTATAGATTTGTTTTGGTCATTCTATTATTATGTATTGTCTCCTTTTGAATAGGTATTATTAGTCTGATAGTTGTGCTGTATCTTTGGCATTTAGTTATTATATTCTTGTATAAATAGGATTCATTATTTGGTTAATAGATGAATAAGATTACTTCTCCATATGGTATCAAGAGCCTCTTTTTTTCTCCACTGAGATTACTTGATCCTCCTCCCCTTCCTTTATCCAACAGCCTCNAAATGGCCACCACAACTCCCATTCCTGCTGTCATTCATTTGAATGCCCCTACCCATTTTCCCATCTGGTTAACCGAGTCCAACTTTCCTGTATGGCAATGTCAGGTGAAATCAACACTCATTGGTCATGACCTTTATGGGTACATTGACGGAACAACGAAAGCACCAACCAAATTTGCCGATGCGACAAACACTGCTGTCACTCCAGAATACACTGCGTGGTATAGACAGGATCGCATCATAGTTGGTGCTCTCCTAGGAAGTTGCTCGGAGACCATTCAGCCTCTAATCTCATCGGCTGACACTGCTTTTGAAGCCTGGTCACGACTCTCGACCAGCTATGCTAGTGACTCACAGGGACGTATTATTTATCTAAAATCCAAGCTAACCAACAACCCAAAAGGAAATAGAACCATTGCTGAATATTTGAGTGACATGCGTAAGATTTCGGATGCCTTAGCAGCTGCCCAAAGCCCAGTCAGTGAGAATGATCTCATTGCCTATGTTCTCAGCCAATTAGGAGACGATTACGGATCAATTGTTCCCGCCATCCGCGTACAAAAGTCAGGATTTACATATGGTGATCTTAACAACATTCTTTCTGACCATGAACGTGCGATAAAGAATTCCGAAGAGCAACGCCAATCCTTGTTGGTTACTGCTAATGTCACACAAAAGCAAAGTTCGTCAACTTACAATCGTGATGCCATGCAAACTAACCGTGATGCTATGCAAAATCGTGGTCAAGGGAATTACAGATACAAGCGTGGCAATGGAAATAGGTCCAACAATGGAGGTTATCGCCAAAATATAATTTGTCGCTTTTGTAATTTTCAGGGCCATGAAACTAAATTTTGTAGGAAGCTTGCCAGATTTCTTCGTGAACACAATGTGTTCGAGACTCCTCAATCTCATAATTATGCCTCAGGACCTTCTGTTAATTCTTCTGTAAGTGGTCCATCTCCAACTCAGTCATGGCTTTTTGATAGCGGAGCGTCTCACCATGCAACGACTAGTCCTGTGTCGCTGCCAACCTTCTCTGAGTACGGCGGACCTGACCAAGTGCACCTCGGTGATGGTAATTCCTTATCTATAACCCATACTGGTAGCACAACTTTACCCACTTCTTCTAGAAATCTTTCCTTTACCAATGTTCTTTGTGTTCCAAGTTTACGTCGTAATCTAGTTTCAGTTGCCAAACTCTGTCAAACTAACAATGTTTCGGTTGAATTCTTCCCTTTACTCTGTCAAACTAACAATGTTTCGGTTGAATTCTTCCCTTTTTCTTTTCGTGTCAAGGATCTTCACACGGGGGCGTGCCTAATGCAGGGAAAGAACATCAATGATGTTTACGTCTCGTGCCTAATGCAGGGAAAGAACATCAATGATGTTTACGTCTTAGGAGTGTTGCCTTCGCCTCAACTTCATCTTACCACCAAGTCTGATATTTCTGAGTGGCATCATCGTTTAGGCCACCCTTCAAACAAAACACTTGAGTATATTTCTAGATCAAATAATTTGAGTTTTAAGCCCTCTAATGTTCGTAGTTTTAGTTGTGATTCATGTAGTTGTCACAAGAGTCATAAACTGCCATTTTCTGAGAATTCCCTAAAAAGTTCCAAGCCACTTGAATTGCTTTACACAGACGTTTGGAGTACGAAAGATGTTTCAGTAGATGGTTATTCATATTATGTCATATTTGTTGACTATTTTACAAAATATATATGGTTGTATCCGCTAAAAAGAAAGTCTGATGTTAGCATAATTTTTCCTCAATTCAAGCGACTAGTAGAAAATTTTTTTGGCTACTCTATTATCTCAGTCTTTTCTGACAATGGTGGTGAGTTTATTAAGCTCATTCCACTTTTCAACTCTTGTGGCATTTCACATTTCACAACTCCTCCCCACACTCCTGAGCGAAATGGAACGGCTGAGAGAAGACATCGCCATATCATTGAAACAGGCATGTCACTACTCAGTCGAGCGGCTTTGCCTACGTCATTATGGTCATATGCTTTAGAAACCGCGGTGTTCTTGATTAATCGATTGCCTACATCAATCATAGGTAATATTTCTCCCTTTCAAAAGTTGTTTAACCGGGTTCCCAATTATAAAAAACTCAAGTGTTTTGGTTGTTTGTGTTATTCGTGGTTGAGACCCTATAACTCTTCCAAACTTCAACCGAAGTCCAAACCATGTGTTTTCCTTGGCTATTCGGTGTCTCAAGCTGCCTATAAGTGTTTTGATCCGATAACCAAAAAAATATATGTTTCATGTCATGTTCAGTTTGTCGAAACTGAATTTCCTTATGGAAAATTTATTGCGTCTAAAATTAACCACAACCCTGGGTCTCAGTTACCTTGTAGTGTTTTAACTGCACCATATACTATACCATTGGTTCTCCCACCCATGCCAAATTTTAGTGGTCACGATAGCCATCCTACTACTGAGAATTCAACTGCTTATTCTCCACGTGCTTCGGCGGCCCCTCTAGAAAATCTAACTCCTCCTCCACAGATGAACACTGAACCCATCTTTGCTGCGTCTCAATCTCCCGCGTCGTCCGATGGTAGTCCTCTCAGTCAGTCAACTCATACCACTACTCAGACTCAACCCACTGAACCTAACCCTTCAGCTCGCACCTCTGAATCTAACCCTTCCTCTCATACCACTGAATCTCAGCCCCAGTTTCAGCCACGCCGGTCTACTCGACTTCGTGCCCCCAATCCAAAATATTATTCTGATGCTTTTATCAATGCTACCAGTACCCATCCGTTACCTGCTGCCTTGGAACCGTCAAATGTTGCTCAAGCGTTGAAACACCCGTTGTGGCGACAAGCTATGGACGCTGAATATTCAGCTCTACAGAAGAATGAAATTTGGGATTTAGTTCCACCGAGTGGGCAGAAAACAATTGGTTGTAAGTGGGTTTTTCGTGTTAAACGCAACTTAGATGGTAGTGTTGCAAAATTTAAGGCCAGGTTGGTGGCCAAAGGTTTTTTGCAGGAACCCGGGCGTGATTACTACGAAACTTTTAGCCCTGTGATGAAGCCAGTAACTATTCGGGTGGTTCTTACAATTGCTCTAACTCGTCAGTGGCCAGTTCGACAGTTGGACGTCAACAATGCATTCTTGAACGGGACACTCCGTGAAGACGTGTTTATGGGCCAACCACCTGGTTTTGTTGATCCTAGTCGGCCGGGTCATATTTGTAAGTTAAAGAAAGCGTTGTATGGGTTGAAGCAGGCACCTCGTGCGTGGTATTTGGAGTTGTCTACCTTCTTGATTAATTTTGGGTTTAAAAAATCAGTTTCTGATGCGTCTCTGTTTGTGTATCGGTTGCATGGTGTGGTAACTTACTTTCTTGTGTATGTCGATGACATTGTTCTTACTGGAAATGATGTGGTCTTTTTGGATAGATTTGTGAGTCTTCTGTCTCGTCGTTTTGCATTAAAAGATTTGGGTTCGCTTCATCATTTTCTTGGGGTTGAAGTTGTCCCTGTTTCTGGTGGATTTTTCCTATCTCAGAGTCAGTACATCACTAATATTTTGTCTAGTTTTCATATGGATGCAGCCAAATCTGTTTCAACGCCTATGTCTACTTCTGTTCCTTTGACTGCTGGTGGTTCTGCTGCGGTAGAGGATGCCACGGGTTTTCGAAAGTTGATAGGCTTACTACAATATTTGGGTGTGACTAGGCCGGATGTTGCGTTTGTGGTGAATCGGTTGTCGCAGTTCATGCATGCTCCTGAGGCTTCTCATTGGGTTGCTGTGAAACGTTTGCTTCGTTACTTAAAAGGATCGCTTCACCATGGGTTGTTTTTGCGTTCCGGTACTCCGCTTGTTCTTACAGCTTTTTCGGATGCTGATTGGGGTGGCAGTTGTGATGATGGTCGGTCTACTACCGCCTTTGTAATCTACTTGGGGTCCAATGTTGTGTCCTGGAAGTCCACTCGTCAGAAAACTGTTTCTCGCTCTTCCACGGAAGCTGAATACCGAGCTTTAGCGAATGCAGCGGCTGAACTTGTTTGGGTTCAAAATCTTCTTTGTGAGCTCGGTGTTCCGGTTCCTAAAGCCTCGGTGTTGTACTGTGATAATCTTGGCGCTACATATGTGTCGAGAAATCCTGTTTTTCACTCTCGTATGAAGCACTTGGCTTTGGATTACTTTTTTGTTCGAGAACGCGTGTTTGATGGTTCTTTGTGTGTTAAGCACATTTCTTCCCGGGACCAGGTTGCTGATGTTCTTACTAAGCCTTTGGGACGAGATATGTTTCTTCGTTTTCGCTCCAAGATTGGAGTCTCTGATGGATCCTCCATCTTGCGGGGGCGTATTATGGATGTCTCACATTGATCAAGTCTATAGATTTGTTTTGGTCATTCTATTATTATGTATTGTCTCCTTTTGAATAGGTATTATTAGTCTGATAGTTGTGCTGTATCTTTGGCATTTAGTTATTATATTCTTGTATAAATAGGATTCATTATTTGGTTAATAGATGAATAAGATTACTTCTCCCTAATATATTGGGTTTGAATGCAGATGACAATTTTATAATGTAATTAAGTAAATATGCCAGGTAGAAACATAAATACATGACATCAATGATCGTATACATATACTAGCCTCCACTGCACCCATATATAGCTTCCTGTTGATGAAGGGCAGCAGAACCAACATGTCTTTTTCTCTCGACTCTTTCTAGCAGGAAGAATTAATGTAAATAGTGAGAGAACTGAGACCTAACCACATGTCATCAATGCAGTAGTTATATGTTTCCTAAACCCTAACAGACTCCTTATTATAATTGAAGTCTAGCTATAATGGGGTGATTGTTTGGCATGAATTGTAATCCAATGCTAATGCAATTCCATGAAAGGAGAAATTAAATTACATTGTTTAATTGGAGGAAGTTGAAATTTTCTCAACTCAATGAATTGTAATTCATAGGTTGCCCCATATGAATGGCAATTCAGGAAAGGGAAAAGAAAAGAAAGTAACATATTTGCCATTGAATATTGTTATTAATTAATATTATTACATAGGGGTTTTCCCTTTACAACTTATTCCACCTTATTATTCTTTTCCCACCAATTACAATTCCTTTCTCCTTAATTCTTTTCTTCCAACCAAACATCAAATAACATACACTTTAATATTATTGTAACTCATAATCTTAATATTATAATAAAATAATACGAGGAAAACGTTACAAATAATAACAATAGTTGTATTATATTACTTTTACCAGTTACCACCTTGCATCTTGGATGAGTATTCTAGATTGTACATTAGGAGTGGCAACAAGTTATTACAACTTTTATTTTACATGAATTTGTTTAGTGGTGGGTCATGCATGACGGCTATTGGTCAAGGCTCATCATTGTGAAAAACAATGCTCGCACGGTAAACTAAGATTTATGTAATAAGATCATGTCTTGTGATTATCAACTTGACTTAAGAAAGTTATTAAACAGTTTTTATGAGAAGTTAAATTTAAAATTTTGTAGTTATTAAGCCAACTGTCCAATCAATTTGAGTTGAATTGTCCTCACATTACTTACTGTTCTTAAAAATACTATTAGTACGTGTAATATGTTCAACAAGATAGTACTAGCTAGCAACCAATATTAAGGGTTTCCTGCACAGTGAACACCTTTTACATCAGCATTCACAAATATGTATACATAACAATAAATATAATAATGTTATATAATATGTTACCATTTTATGTTAATATGAATTATTAAATATGCACGTAAAATGATATATACCTATGATGTGAACTATGTCGGAAGCATTTGCTACATATAGTACTGCGACGTACTTATCGTAATTAACTTTAATTTTCACCGGCCCCATACCAGGCTTTGGAATTTACCCCGACCATATGTACTAGACGTCAAAAAGACAACAAATAAGTTAGCATGCACGTTGAAATTTTTACTGTTTTTAGAATCTGGCATAGTGCCTATTTGACATTAAAAAATTTTTGATTAATAAAGAGAGGAATATAATTTACATATGTTAAACCTGGGTTATTAATTATGTATGAAAATATATATTACAATTTACTCGGTAATTAATAAGAATGACTTGACCACTACGTACTAAAAGTAGGATATGAATTAAGTGGGGCGGAATTACATTGATCGAAATGATGAGCATAGCGGTGTACTAGAAGTTGTAAAGCCACCAACATTGTACTGTTATCTTATCATCATCAAATTAACATTTAGCGCACAGAAACATATATATGATGTTTAACTCTCCAAGTTTTACCTCATGTTTATGGTTCTACTTACAAGTAGACAACCCCGGTTTGTCCCTTCATGTTTGGATACATGTCACTACTTGGACATGCAATGATTGTGGTATGACCTTTTTACTGTCTCACCTACTCACCACAGATTTTTTTTTTTTTTTTTTTGAAAACAATGATAAGACTTCATTAACAAAGGGTTAACAATGAAAGGAGGGAGATCAGTCATTCAGTCTACACCTTATGTTCAGACATGGAAAGTGATTCCCGGACTAACAAATGAGCAATTCAATTCGCTAAGCGTTTAACAAAAGAGATAGAGATTTTTTATTAATTATTATATCGATACGAGTTTTATCTTCCATAAATACACACTTTATATTGTCTCAATCTCTATATTAATTCTTATAATCAAATATTTATCAGTGCACCAAAAGTTATAACTAACCATTAAAACAAGTCCCTCCAAATCTAGGCCTTGGAGATTCTCTCCAATTTCATCAGTTCTTAAGCTTAATTTTGATGGGGAATCGGATCGGCTAGGAGTTTTACGTGATCATGCATGTGGGTTATATATTCATGGCTGCATTATATTTATAAAGTCAAAATAGCCCAATTGGTTTATATACCAGCTGCTAGTGTTACGTTATCATACTCAGATTCTAGCATAAATCCCCAGGTAGCTTTTGGTTTGGATTATAACTTGAATTATAGAGTTGTAATGAATTGAACAAGATGATTAGATGAAGATTGAAAAAATTGAAACATGTGTTCCATCTCAACTAAGAGCCTAAACTAATAGTTGGATTGCACGCGGATTGCTTTGATGGGCTCCAAGTAACACATGAACCATATATAGTCTCGTTTTTTCACCTTTGGCATGACTCTAATACCAAATTGAAGCATGTGCTACATCTCATCTAACAGCCTAAGTTAATAGTTAGACTGCACATTTATGTTTATATATTATTTATGCTCAAAAGAAAAGACCCTCAATATTATTTATGTTTAAATATACACACATTACGTCAATATTACTAGTTCATATAATTGATATATATATATATATATATATATATATATATATATATATATATATATATATATATATATATATATAATGCTTTCCATAAAAGAACGGATAGAAACTTGAAATTTTTTTGATACCATAAAGGCCTTCTTGAATTTGAGTGGATTTTTTGAAACGTTTATTTGAATGTATAGTACTGCGTGAACTTGACATGTAAATTCATATAACTGAAATAGTTAAATATTATATTATTTAATATTTATTATGTTTTCCATAAAAGAATGGATAAAAAGTTGATTTTTTTTTTGATACGATAAGAAAAGGGCCTTCTTGAATTTCAATGGATTTTTTGAAACTTTTATTTGAATGTATAGTAGTGTGTGAACTTGACATGTAAATTCATATGATTGAAATAGTTAAATATGTATATATATTATTTAATATTTATTATGTTTTCCATAAAAGAAGGGATAAAAACTTGAAAATATTTTGATACCATAACGGCCTTCTTGAATTTTAGTAGATTTTTGAAACATTTATTTGAATGTATAGTAGTACGTGAATGTAAATTCATATAATTGAAATAGTTAACTATTTATATTATTTAATATTTATTGTTTTCCATAAAAGAAGGGATAAAAACTTGAAAATGTTTTGATACCATAATGACCTTCTTATATTTTAGTGATTTTTTGAAGTGTTTATTTAAATGTATAGTAGTGCGTGAACTTGACATGTAAATTCATATAATTGAAATAGTTAAATAGGTATATTATTTAATATTTATTATGTTTTCTATAAAAGGTGGGATAAAAACTTGAATTTTTTTTTGATACCATAACGGCCTTCTTGAATTTGAGTGGATTTTTTGAAACGTTTATTTGAATGTATAGTAGTGCGTGAACTTGACATGTAAATTCATATAACTGAAATAGTTAAATATTATATTATTTAATATTTATTATGTTTTCCATAAAAGAATCGATAAAAAGTTGAATTTTTTTTTATACGATAAGATAAGGGCCTTCTTGAATTTCAATGGATTTTTTGAAACTTTTATTTGAATGTATAGTAGTGTGTGAACTTGACATGTAAATTCATATAATTGAAATAGTTAAATATGTATATTATTTAATATTTATTATGTTTTCCATAAAAGAAGTGATAAAAATTTGAAAATATTTTGATACCATAACGGCCTTCTTGGAATTTTAGTGGATTTTTGAAACATTTATTTGAATGTACACTAGTACGTTAAAGTAAATTCATATAATTGAAATAGTTAGCTATTTATATTATTTAATATTTATTATGTTTCCCATAAAATAAGGGATAAAAAGTTGAAAATTTTTTGATACCATAATGGCCTTCTTGAATTTTAGTGGATTTTTTGAAATGTTTATTTGAATGTATAGTAGTGTGTGAACTTGACATGTAAATTCATATAATTGAAATAGTTGAATATGTATATTATTTAATATTTATTATGCTGGTGGGATAAAAACTTGAAAATTTTATAATACCATAATGGCCTTGTTGAATTTCAGTGAATTTTTTGAAATGTTTATTTGAATGTATAGTAGTGCATGAATTTGATATGTAAATACATATAATCGAAATAGTTAAATATATATATATATATTACTTAATATTTATTATGTTTTTCATAAAGAAGTGATAGAAAGTTGAAATTTTTTGATTTTAGCGTGCGTGAACTACAGGGCATGTAAATTCGATCAGTTGGTTAAAAATGGGAGAAGCAGGGTTTTCTGGGCAAAGCTAATTTACTCATCCAACCAAAGCTACCGTCCAAAGTTTGATTGCGTTGGGAACCGGTTTCCTGTCAGCATTTAATTTTACGATTAAGTTTTAACAGGAGAGCGATCGACTTGGGGTCCAATTAATAGAAGCCTTTGTTTGAAGCCCCTGTTTGCAAAAAAAGAAAATAAAAACAAGTTTTCGTAGCGACACCCCGCGGCTAGCTATAAAATGGTCTCCGTTTCTCATCTCATACACCATATTCACATCGCATTTTGATATTTCCTTTTTACCAACACACAAACACTCTCTCTCTCTCTCTCTCTCTCGCTTTCAGTTCATGCAATGGCGATTGAATGTATGATCCCAACCCCAAGTCCTGTTCATGAGGCCCAAGAAACTCAAATTCATCCAGCAACGGCTTTGGTTTTCGACTCCTCCGTTCTCCGCCACGAGTCCAACATCCCAACCGAATTCGTGTGGCCCGACCACGAGAAGCCGGCCGTCGTCCCAGAATTCCAGGTCCCGGTCATCGACCTATCTGCCTTCCGTTCCGGCGATCCCGTGGCCATTGCGGAAGTTTGTAAGCTGGTGAACGAAGCCTGCCAAAAACATGGCTTCTTTCTGGTGGTTAATCACGGAGTTGACGCTGACCTCGTCTCCGAAGCTATTAGTGTCATGGACCGCTTCTTTGACTTGCCTCTCTCCTGCAAACAAAAAGCTCTCAGAAAGCTGGGCGAGCATTGCGGTTATGCCAGCAGTTTCACCGGCAGATTCTCCTCCAAACTACCATGGAAGGAAACTCTTTCTCTTAGATTTTCTGACGAGAAAGAATGTTCCCACATAGTGGAAGAGTATTTCCAGAACAAAATGGGCCCAGATTTTGCTGATCTCGGGTAGGTTCAAATTCAATTCATCTATCGTAAATATATATATATACCCCATGCATATATGCCCTTTTAATTCGATACAGTAAGAGGTTAATTAGTTAGTTATGCAAACATACATATAATTAGTTACATAGTACTACGTACTAGGATTTGATGAACATACATACAGGGAGATTTACCAAAAGTACTGCAATGAGATGAACAAACTGGCTCTGGAGATTACGGAAGTGCTGGGGTTGGGTTTAGGCGTAAAGCGAGAGCATTTCAGTGAATTCTACCAGGAAAACGACTCGGTATTGCGACTCAACTACTACCCACCATGCCAGAAACCAGAGCTCACTTTGGGGACCGGACCTCATTGTGATCCAACATCCTTAACCATCCTCCACCAAGACAGCGTGAGTGGGCTTCAAGTATTTGTGGACAACGAGTGGCGTGCAGTTAACCCCACACCCAACGCTTTTGTCGTTAACATAGGCGACACCTTCATGGTACGCGCTACTTAGTATATTCAATTCCATCATCTACAAACTAATAACTAACTAACTAACCTGTTATTAACATATATATATACAGGCACTTTCGAACGGGTTATACAAAAGTTGCTTGCACAGGGCTGTGGTGAACAGTGAGATTCCCAGGAGATCCATAGCTTTCTTCCTTTGTCCTCACAAGGATAAGGTGGTGACGCCCCCACCAGAATTGGTGGACTCCGATCATCCTAGAGTGTACCCAGACTTCAAATGGCCGACCTTTCTTGAGTTCACCCAGAAGCATTACAGGTCTGACATCGAGACTCTACTCAGCTTCGCTTCATGGCTTAAGGAAAATCAAGCCCCCCTTGCAACCCAGTCCTAAGCAGCAGCATGCAGCGGTAATAGCAATAGCAATAGCAGTACTGCTACTAAGCTCCTATCTATTATCATATCCCTACTTTTCTATCTAAGTAATTCCCATTAGGCACCACCAAAAATATGAGGATGTATGTTGATGTCTGCACCAGTAAAAAATATTAATTAATGGAATTGCCGCTTCTTATTTAGTATTTTATGATGAAGACAAAGCGTTATCCATCTTTGGTTTATTTTAACTTTATTATATTCAATTCTCCGACCCGCTCTTTTGCTACTACATAACATGCACATATCGAGTTAAAATTTCATGCGGTCCAGGACAAAGTCTATCAGGGAGGAGACGGAAATATCTACTCCCAAAACCAGTAATAAACTTTTTTTTTTTTTTAATTTTTGTTTAAGCAATGGAAAAGATAGATTACTACAAAATAGTTCCGGTGTAAAGAGATAGTCTAGGAATACGCTTTAGAAGCTATGTTATGAGCTACTAAGTCAACAATATACTTAAATTTAATTCTCTAAGTTAACATTTCACAGATAAAATTGGCCTGGTTCGTTTGTAAGTTACAGGAGTGGAAATGAAATAGCCATGTTATATATATAACATAAGGAAATTGAAGATACAAATAATTTTTTTTTTTTTTTTTTTAATAATCCAAGGATTGAAATTAGAACTATTCATACATTCCAAAAGAAATGAATATAAGGCAGGGTATCCAAAGTCAGGCATTTGATAGAAAAACAAAAAGCTACTCCGTATAGTATAATTGATTTAATTCTTTTGTCCTTTAGTTCCACTTGTTGAACAACCTTTTCAAAAAAAAATAAAAAAAGACTTCAATTCGTGATAATCAACAACAGAACATCTGTAATTTCAACTCTACAACAGTTACCCATTCGCTCGTGTGCATGTATTAGGTGTGTTTGTTGATTGAGGTTAATATCATGAACTCTCAATGCTCGACAATAGAGTATATATTAGTTCAAGTTAGCCCAAGGTTTTTATGAGAAAAGACTTATTAGAGTTTTGCAATATACTTATAAGCTAGGAAGGTTGGTTTGTTTGACCTATCCTCAGTCGGAAATTCTCGATCAATAACTTACGTTTTAATCTCAAAGGCACTTGTAACTTTACGTTGCTGGCCTTGAATATGAGAAAAATTATATCATTACACACATGTCAGTGTTATATTAGCTGGATATCTTAATTAAAAAGGTACAAAATTATACTTAATTAAATACATTATATTGAATAAACATCAACAAAGTGCATGTGTTTCGCAATCAGCATATAAGTTATAAGAAATGAAATCTGTTTAAATTGTAGTTTTTATCCAAAAATTAAAGGAAAAAAAATGGAGATGAATGCATGCATCAGGAGGCAGGAGGCCTGGGAAAGGGACAAAGTACTGATGAATAAAAATAAAAGGGAAGCTAGAATCTATGCATGCATATAGGATTATTGATAAGCGTGCATTGTTGTAATGGATGGTTGTGCAAAACCAGAGGTAGGTGATGAGGATTTTGGTTTTATCCTTGGCATTGTTTTTATATACCTGGAGATTTAATTTGGCATCTTGCGCCAACATACATTCAAGTTTAAGGAACACGTACGAAGTCAGGCCATTTGTCCTGCATGCCACGCCACAACATTCTTCATTTCTCATCGTATTCAATTCTATCCCAGCAGCATTCAGTCCATGTATGTATAGTACCTCTCCCCCCCCCCCGTTTGATTCTATCTCGATCCATGTCTCTCTCTCTTTTTTCTCAAATCTTTTTTTTTTGTGGCACATATTTGCCGCCTATTGTTATCCAATCATTACAAAAGTTGATTTTTTTTTTTTTATGTGCCTAACAGTCATGCAGCATTGTTAACTGCGAATTCACTAAAACCGAGTTGAAGCCCAGCATGCATAATTGCATATGGGACATTTATTATGGATGGTGACATATCAACAACGAAATATACTATAATTAAGTAGTTTTGTCAAGTCAACTTTATTACAGACGTGGAACGTATCAACAAGTAACGAATTTATTAAAATTGAACTAGTTTTGTTACACGAGACACTGACGACACTGTACTATTATTTAATTTTACTTCAAATCTAAAGAGAAGTCTGATCTATACATACATACGTAAACCTAACTAGTTATGTTGCACTCAATTGTCAGGTATCATTATTTCACGTGACGTCATGATATTAGTTAATTCACATAGATGCAATCAACTATAATATGATATAGTTGTACAATTTGCCTTATATTTGTCTTGGCTCAAAAGAATATTATATGGAGTACTAATAATATTATTAACTAACACATTGGTGGTCCTTAATTATCACATACATTTATATATCATGCTCTCCTGTACCGGCCAACGTCACTATTTGGAAGATGGGACAACGTTAAACTATGGTTGGAGGCCATTGATGGCATGCAGGCAGTTTTGTCAAAGACAATTCTTGATGGAATCACCGGAAAGATCATAAAGCCGACCGGCGGGTATGATGAGACAACGCCGATATGATGACACTCTTCTTAAAAACAACATCGTCGCCTCTTCATCTCGTGCAACTATGGCCAACTCTTTTTTGTTCATTTAATAATACTAAATTAATGAATAACATGTTTTTGATTGTTTGTGGTGATATGCATAGAAATGAAGATGAGAACGGAAGTGGAGAAACGACAAGCTAAGGCGGAGTCTCTTTCTGGTAATATAATGCATACAAAATATATGAAGGCCCCAACTTCACGTGGCAACATTAATTTAATTTGTTGTTTTTGTTATGTGATGAGAAGCTATATTTGTACACACATCCAAATATTGCGCGAATGGACAAATCTAACTTTCTGCCATTGAAATATGACATTAATTGTTACATGGATATAAAAATTAGCTTTTGAGAAGAATTGTGGGATAGAGATTTGGAGAGCCAACAAGTCATGCCTCTGCTATCCATACAAGTTTATTGTCATTTATTGAGCACATATATATATATATATATATATATATATACACATACACAAACAAGACGGTCTGCATGTCCGGAAGTAGTGGTCAAATAGATTGTGATTCCCGTATCTAAAGATTAAGAATTTAATTCTCAAAAGTAAGATTTATCCCTTAGATATCCTTGAATAACGGTTGTGTGTTTTTTTTTTGTGATGAAAAAAAGGGACCTACACTTATTGTCCATAGCTAATTTGCTGATGAAACGTCTGCGCCACACTGCAATGCCTTGGTTTTGTTCTTTAATTATGCTGTTAAAACAATGAAACCTAGTTGTTCTTTATTTGCTGCAATCACGACAAATAATGCTTGTTTTTTATTGTTAATTGTGCTGCCCCACCCCCTAGCCAAATGTTTTTATGTTCGCTTGTTCTTCATCAAATCACTACCACAAATGGATGCCTAGCTATGTTTATAGTCTTTCGAAGTATATGGCAATTATGTTAGGGAAAAAAGCAACAAAAAACGTAGCTGCATTTTCAGCGCCCTTTCAAACATACATATGGACCCAAACAAATTAAACAAAATATCTACTTACAAATTTTCATTTTTGTAATTAATCTCAAAACACAAATAATATATGTGTGTGAGAGAGAGAACCATGCCTTAGATAAAAACCTGCATAAATGCACAATTTACTACCCAATCTATTCCAGGGTAGATTGTGTGTATTGTGCACCTAGAGTATTACATTGTGTGCATTATACACCTGGAGTATTAGATTGTGTGCATTCATCCACTAGTTTGCAATTTTCACCTAAGAGGTGGTTCTCATTTGGACACAACAAGCATGCATATTGAAAGTTGAGTAAAAGTAGTGATAGAATGGAGTGTGTGAGAGAGGATATCCTCACACCGGATATCATCTCAAGAAGTGGATCGGAAGGGGTTAAATAGTAGGTGGTTTATCACAAGAGTGCGGAGTGTTTGGAAGCTAGTTCAAAGAGTGAGTTGAAGGATATGAAGTGCTAAGTGTAATGATAAAACAATTAACTAAGGCAATAAACAATCAATAGTAGTATAGTACTAAAACTAAGGGCTTGGACTAGGTCATTAAGTGTAGATGTTATAGTGTATCCTTGGATAGAGCTCATATAATGCATTGACAATGGAACTAGGGAGATGCTAATAGGTGCCAACGCCACACTAGCGGTCGTTGAACTCTCAATTAGCTTCAAGCCTCACTCTTATGGTGACTCAAGGCCATTGAAGCATTTTATCAAACATGTGGTGTTCGATGAGGGGTACCCCGTCCCCGTTAGAGTTGGGAAAAACATTTTTCACCAAATTAAACATTTTTTCATTGACCAAAATGAATTCTTTGACTTTATTTTTCTTGTATACATAAATATGAGAAATTTTGTTAAAAAAGAAATGAAAACCAAAAGTCATTTTTCAAATTTCTAAGAGTTAATACCACAAATGGTCCTCTGACTATTGGGGTAGTACTCCTTTTAGTCCTTGACTTTTAATTCGACCACAAATGGTCCTCTGACTTTCATTTCTAACCACAAATAGTCATCCATTAAAATTTCTGTTAAATAGGTGTTAAATCTAGGGGTATTATTGTCAAATTGATATATAATGGTCATAAAATAAAAATGTTTAGAATTTTTCACCAACAAGCATAATTGAAACAATTAACAAATATAAATACTCCTAAATAAAAAGATAATACACTTTATATCTCGTAATTATGAGTACAAAATGAAGATTTAATATTAGAGCTATCTGTTTTAATTTAACCAACAGATTAAAATGGAAGAATTTTTTTTTCAAAAACCTTGCTTCCATCATTTTCATGGTTGTTCATACATGGCCGATTAATAGTTTTCACTCTTCATTAATCGATCAAACATTTTGTTTGGGACATAACTGAAGGCCGCCACCGTTGAATTAATATAATTAATCAATTACAAATTGTGAACATTAATCATGAATTTTTATTTAATTTGTTCATTTATGTAATTTGTCATGTCCATTTTGTTTTTATATTTATTAACTTAATGTTTAAAATTAATCATTTTGTTTTTATATTTATTAACTTAATGTTTAAAATTAATTATGTTGTCATATAATTATCAAAAAGAAGTAATCATAATAATAATGTTGTCATATAATTATCAAAAAGAAGTAATCATAATAATATTGTTGTCATATAATTATCAAAAAGAAGTAATCATAATAATATCAATCAATTTGACGATATTACCCCTAGATTTAACACCTATTTAACAGAAATTTTAACAGAGGACTATTTGTGGTCAAAAATGAAAGTCAGAGGACCATTTGTGGTCGAATTGAAAGTCGAAGACTAAAAGGAGTACTAGCCCAATAGTCAGAGGACCATTTGTGGTATTAACTCAATTTCTAAATTGACCCACAATCTTTTATAGTTAAATAATTAAGGTGAAGGAAGTGTAAAGGGTGTGTTTGGTTTGTGAGATTATACACTAGGAATTGGAATCAAAATTTTAGTGATTGGTTGACAACTTTTTAAAACACCACTATGAGTGTTGATTACCCTTTCAATGAAAAATTTCATTCCCTAATTGAAAAGAGGTATCATTCCATCTTATTAGTAATTCAATTTTCAAATTTGGATTAGTACTTTTAGATTTTTGTTTTGATTTTTTGTTCATATTAATACTTTGGATGCCATTATATTAGCAACAATTGCCTTGATTTTTTGTTTTTATATTTTTAAAACATTTATTCCATTATAAGACCATACACAACCAAACATCAATATTAGTAATTATGCCAATTCCACCTTACTACCAACCATACAAAATACTTTCACTAAAATCTATGCTATTTATTTGATTTCGATATCGATTTCGATTCTACGTGCGAACCAAAAATACTCTAATTCCGAATAATAAGGTGCCTACGTGTCCAACATACACAAGCAAGGCTGCCCACATTGACAAGACATGGAGATCTTGATTTCTTCTCTACCTTGTCTTTTCTTGTAACACCTTTTATATATCTCCACAGTGAATCTCATTATCGTCATCGGCACGACAAAATTGGAAATAGTAACTATGTACGCAACAATTATTTTTCCCTTCCCTTCGTCTTTATCCTACCTATCCATTAAAATTAAAATGTTAACGTAATTGCGACAGCTCCTTGATTACGTTAATGATTTATCCATTAAATTAAAATGTTAAATACGATCCACTATATGTAGAAGAAAATATTGGAATTGTACTGTGTCCACTAGGCACCATATACATGGCGAGATTTTAATTGCCTATATGTCGCAAAACATCACATCTAATCACTACATAAAAATTCTCTGGATCAAGCACTTACAATTACGCAAAAAAAAAAAAGAAAAAAAAAAAGAAGATAGCTAGTAACAAGACGGAATTTTATTTTTTCATATATTTGTGTAGAAATCAACATAACGTTTTAATGTCAAGAGTTGAACTAACTCTCCAAGTCGTTGCCCACCCTAGTCGATACACCTTGGTTCCCTACCCTAGACCAACTATCTTCTGAATTCTTATCAACACAATACTCCTTCAATTACAATACCACATATCTAAGAAGATAATACAAATGGCTTGATCTCCAGACACCACAAAATTACCCAAAAACAAGTTAATTCGTCACCACAAGATATAATACACCTTCCTTATTAAGATCTTTTACTTATATATATATATATATATATATATATATATATATATATATATATATATATATATATATATATATATATAGCTTATAATATTATATATAACATGGACAATGATGGATAAAAAAAATCTACAAGAAGGGCCATATGAAAACACAGTCTAAGGCTGTTATAACCCTAATTAAGATGAGAAGGTAAATTATACGCAGAAATTGCGAATGAGACGTACGTAGTGTGGGCAGGGAGTGGATGGTTTTGTTCATCGTCAAGAAATCAAAGCAGCCATATCACCTTGGAGTTTGTGGTGTGGCAATTTGATCAACCTGGGTCCTATATTTCAACTTTTAATTTGTTTGGTTTTGGGCGTTGGGTGGGGGGTGAAAATGACTCGACTTATGTTCAAAATATAAAATCTTTTACAGATACATCGTTAACAGTTGGGTACATTATAAAAGAAATGCATTGTTGGACAAAACAACAAATAGGTTTCACTTAACTTTTATTTTGGTTGCTAGTGCAGGCACAGCCAGGTAGGTCGTATCATGTTAGGATTTGGAGAAGCAATATCAGCTACTGCTTTTCTGTCTTTTATATATTCCTATGCAAATAGATTTTTTCATGCGCTTGTGTTATTAAGCACTATAAGGTATGCAAAAATACATCACAACGTGTTCAGAAATACATCAGGGTATGATGTACTTGTGCACTTCACCCTGGTGCATTTCTGAACGCGTTGTGATGCATCTATGCATATTTAATGATATATGACCGCATGTCACAGAGTTGTGTATTTGTGTAATTCACCCGTGCATTTCTAAATATGTTATGGTGTTATGTGTGTGTGTTTTTACTTATTTATCTCATCTTTAACTTACACTGTATTCTACCTTCCACCTACCTATTAACTTAATTATGATGCATCCGCGCACGGACTACTAATACAAATTTTAGTTCAAATTCATAGTTATAAATTAACTTTTGTGTATAGTTAAGACCTAATTCACCATCATATATATATGCTTAGAACTTAAAATTTGATCATTATCACTGAATAAGTGAATATATATACAGTAGGAGCCATATGTATATGTGCTGTACTTGTGTACCTATCTACGTAACGCAGGATACTAGGATCCATATATAGATTACATGGAATCATTGAACTGCAAAAGCTGAGAGATAGTGTTGGCCAATTTGTTATCCTTTGCACCGAGACTTGGTTTCAGTTCATTTTTATTTTTACTGTTGTCATGCCTTTATTTTGTTCATAGATTTTGTGGTCTGTACTTCTGACAGCGGTCTTTTGACTTTTTGATACAAAACAATTAGAGTGCTATTATAAGTTACCAAAAAAGAATTATATTATTTTTAAAAATTTATATTGGGATCAATTTAATTCTATGCTATACACACTAGCTTATTAGTGNATATATATATATATAGCTTATAATATTATATATAACATGGACAATGATGGATAAAAAAAATCTACAAGAAGGGCCATATGAAAACACAGTCTAAGGCTGTTATAACCCTAATTAAGATGAGAAGGTAAATTATACGCAGAAATTGCGAATGAGACGTACGTAGTGTGGGCAGGGAGTGGATGGTTTTGTTCATCGTCAAGAAATCAAAGCAGCCATATCACCTTGGAGTTTGTGGTGTGGCAATTTGATCAACCTGGGTCCTATATTTCAACTTTTAATTTGTTTGGTTTTGGGCGTTGGGTGGGGGGTGAAAATGACTCGACTTATGTTCAAAATATAAAATCTTTTACAGATACATCGTTAACAGTTGGGTACATTATAAAAGAAATGCATTGTTGGACAAAACAACAAATAGGTTTCACTTAACTTTTATTTTGGTTGCTAGTGCAGGCACAGCCAGGTAGGTCGTATCATGTTAGGATTTGGAGAAGCAATATCAGCTACTGCTTTTCTGTCTTTTATATATTCCTATGCAAATAGATTTTTTCATGCGCTTGTGTTATTAAGCACTATAAGGTATGCAAAAATACATCACAACGTGTTCAGAAATACATCAGGGTATGATGTACTTGTGCACTTCACCCTGGTGCATTTCTGAACGCGTTGTGATGCATCTATGCATATTTAATGATATATGACCGCATGTCACAGAGTTGTGTATTTGTGTAATTCACCCGTGCATTTCTAAATATGTTATGGTGTTATGTGTGTGTGTTTTTACTTATTTATCTCATCTTTAACTTACACTGTATTCTACCTTCCACCTACCTATTAACTTAATTATGATGCATCCGCGCACGGACTACTAATACAAATTTTAGTTCAAATTCATAGTTATAAATTAACTTTTGTGTATAGTTAAGACCTAATTCACCATCATATATATATGCTTAGAACTTAAAATTTGATCATTATCACTGAATAAGTGAATATATATACAGTAGGAGCCATATGTATATGTGCTGTACTTGTGTACCTATCTACGTAACGCAGGATACTAGGATCCATATATAGATTACATGGAATCATTGAACTGCAAAAGCTGAGAGATAGTGTTGGCCAATTTGTTATCCTTTGCACCGAGACTTGGTTTCAGTTCATTTTTATTTTTACTGTTGTCATGCCTTTATTTTGTTCATAGATTTTGTGGTCTGTACTTCTGACAGCGGTCTTTTGACTTTTTGATACAAAACAATTAGAGTGCTATTATAAGTTACCAAAAAAGAATTATATTATTTTTAAAAATTTATATTGGGATCAATTTAATTCTATGCTATACACACTAGCTTATTAGTGCAGATACGTAACACAAAATTATTATAGGAAAGATTTGAAAGTAATATAATAATAGTATTGAAGAAGAGATCGACCAGCTTTGAGCAGCTTGGGGGTGTCAAAGCCAAGTATTGAATTTATTCAAATTATTGTTCCCCATTGACCTATTACAAAAATATTATTTATACTAGATACTATAGTCTATAGCCATACAATGTATAATTGTCCTATTATAGATAATTACATTTGTTCTTTGCACATACCATGATTATCCATTATGAGATGTACTAGCGTATGATCCGTTGAGCGTTACTAACTTTGACGTCATCTTAGTTGTTGGATATATTTGAATGCAAATTATATTGTGAACCATGATCATGGCTGATACTGCAGTTGTGTTGAAAGGATACTACAATATCAGCCATGTTCCATGGTCCACGGTATAACGACTGATATTTGAAAGCATGTGGTTGGGCTTCTAGGTCAATTGGATGGTTATTTGTTCATCTTGATTTGTATGCCTTGCTAACCATCTTGATGAGCTCCCAAGTCGGCTTACTGAACAAGGTGTGACGCTTGAGACCTATGATAATTCTTCCAACACTATTTTTCTTTGTTTCTTTGGAGGTAATGTATGGTATTCTACTATTGCATGTGAAACTAATTCCAATTGAATTCGAGTCACGCATCTAAAATTTGCTTGACACAACTCTTTATGTAGTGCCCATTTCAAACAGGAATAAAGATGTAATATAGGACACAAAACATTTATTACCCCTATATATGTATTGTTTGGTTGTTTAATTTATTTGTTGGTGTGTACATCACAACCCTGGATTCAGTGTCCAAAAGTAGCATCTGACTTGTGGCCCAAAACAAAGATAGTGGGATTCTCTTTCAGCAACACACACATAAACTAAATAAATATACACATACAAGTCCAAAGTTGAAAATTAAAGAAACAAAATACCACTCCACCTGTTCTTTAAGAAAGCCTTATACAACGTTGGGCCGCAGCCCAGACAATTCGAATATTTTTTTTTTGAACGTACAATTCGAATATTATTACTTCAAATTTTAATATGTTAGTCCATAGCAAAAGCAATTTTACGGCTTAAGGTTTAACAGCACAAGAGAGAGGACAGCCCTTTGGACACATGGTGGACTTTAGTTCAAAACTTATTTTTTTACTATTGACATACTCTGTAATTGCAGTGAACATTTTGTGTTTGTAAAGAAATTGAAAATATAATTAAATACAAACATATTACATGGTAATTACAAACATATAATATATTAATTGCAAACACATAATATTTCAACAACATATTATGTGTTTATATGTTTTTAGTTTATTTATAAACACAAATTTTTAACGGGATATATAGAATATGTCAAATGAAGAAACATAGTTTAAAGGTTATTTTAATTTTGACCAGGTCCACAATGCAATGTAATCTCTAGTCTATGGCGTAATTTGTCCCCTTTGGAGAGAGTGAGTGTCCATCCCTATTTTCTTTATGGATACATTTTTATTCAAATAATAAGTGTATTATGTGAAATGTATAATAATTTTTTATTAAATTTTAATTAAAAGTATTACACATATCATGTTATACGATTCTTTAAAAGACTTATTCATATCTAAAATATCAACATTTTAACATTATATAGCCCGGTGTAAAACATGTCAAATTTCAAAAAGAAAAAAAAAATATAAAAACCTTTTTACAGAAATTATCATCATATATGTTCATGTTTTCAAATACTTCCAAGCTCTTAAAATAGAATGCATTTTGACATGTTGTAATATCTACTGTAATTGCAAAGCGAAAAATAAAATAAAGCACAGAATAAGAAAAGAAGCTACTTTTGTTGATAATGACACTGGACTTGTGTTACACAATCCCGATGTTCCAGCATCTAATTAAAGGATATCCTACAGCAACATAAACCGAATGTTTTTTTATCCAACTTTTAGGGTCGTGCACTAATATCATATCATTTATTATAAAAGGTTCAGGGATTCAGGCCTTTCATATTTAGCAATCCATCCACATATTAAAAATAAAATTGAGGGTTTCGACATACTAGTGTTTATATTTTATATAATAAAGTCGAAAAGAAGAGAAATTAAAATTGCAGTCCATGTGGTTGTGGCGTTCAAGCTAGAATGAGATGTTCCAAAAGCCAATGATGTAATTGTTGTTAAGAAAAATCAAATTTTTGTTTTGTTGGACCCGACAATCGACATGACACTGCCGCCAAATATCAATACACACTACGCTACGATAAAATCACGTAACACCTGCATGCATAAATATAAATCAACGAACGCCCCCATGCAATGCATCGATCAAATCACCTCTCAACTGTCAATACCCTCCTGAGGCGGCGGATGACATTGAAGATTGAAGCTGCAGAAGATGGTGGTAGCAGTCCGCCGCCGTGGGACGCTGCTCCGGGTTGTGGTCCAAACATCTGTTCTGCAATTCCCTCAGCAGCTTTGGCACTCCAACCAATCCACTCGTCTTTACCAGCTGACCCACCCCCCAAACATCCACTTTCACCCCATGCAAACCCCTCCCCATTTCCGGTGCGTGTCTCCCACTCGCCGCCGCCCCTCCGTGCGCGTTTATCTGCGGCGCCCCCACCGCCTCATCGAACCCAGTAACAAACCATTCCCCATCTTCCCTGTCGCTTCTCCTCATCACTTTATCCCATCCCAAATCTCTGTGCATGAACGACAAATCATGCAAAGCCACCAACGCTTTAGTTACATGCTTCAGAGCTTCCACTAACTGATCACAATTTCCCGGCCGGAATCTACACCCCCGGGGCTTCAACACCAACGCTAAATCTTTCTCCGACGACCGTACGATGAATTCCGCATGTGGGATTCTGTGATCGAGAAAATCGTAGATTTCTTTAATGGCTGCCCACTTTCTTCTACTGGAGAAATATCTCACCACACTGTTTGGCGTCATCTCGATGATGTTTCCGTTTCCCAAATCACTTCTTTCGAAGTCCCCGTACGGCAAAACCTTATTGTATCCATTCCCAATTCCAACGCTACATCGATCAGCCAACAAAGGCAACACACCTGCAATTCTCCAGCACGGGACAAGCGCTTTCAATCTCTCCGATGGTGTCGACAGATCAACGGTGTAAAGGTCCGTCCGAATAATGCGGTCTTGTAACCGACTTAAAGCGCAGAATGTAACGACAAATCCGACAGCATAGTAACCTAGGACGTATGGAACATCAGCGTATGTCCACATAATTTTTTCCACTAGTGTGGAAGAAGGATCCAGTTGCCCTTCCCTTAACTGATCAGTCTCTTCTCCCCTCCACAGGCAAAAATTCCGAATGAAAGCCGTCACATTTGGCCACTGATCTTCAACTGTTTCTGCCAAAGAAGATGAAGATTTTCGGATAAAAACCATTTCTTGGGAGCAGAATTTGGACACAATCCGATTGATGCAATCATCCCAGAGGCCTATAAAAGAGTCCCTACAAGCCGAGGTTGAGGCGCAAAGGCTAGGGTTTGATCTCATCACAGAGCTCAATACGTCAAAACTGATTCCTCTACAGTCCAATAGCTCAGTGGAAGTGGTAAAGAATAATTCTTTTCCTTGAGGCAAATCTCTGTAAACGTCTTTTCTCAGCGGGAACCGAAGATCCTCAGGCGGCGGTTCTTGTAAGTACCAGGAGAGTTCAAACAGGCAAGGCAATGACGGCGGCGGAACACGCAAACACCCCACATAGTACTCGGTCGGATCTTGAAACTCCCATGGAGTAATTGCTGCATAATAATATAATATAATGCACGCACACATTCATTAAAGTTGCACATATATAGTGTTCGTTCTTAACATTATGTATGATTCTTCAATTTTAATTTATTGAAAGACTGCGCTGCAACTTAAATTCCGATAGACCCTACCAGCTTTTAATTTGAAGACACAACTGTTGACATGAATACTGTTCGTTAATTGAGGCATACGGGTTTTCAATTGATTCCTTGGACAGCTTAATTAATACTTGTGTGTATTGAATTTAAATGTATGCATGTATTGTGTTAAAATGGCGGAAGTGCAATTTTTTTTAAAATTAAATTATCATATACTCCATGTGATTAAATTTGAATATATATAATATAATTAAGTGGGAGTTGAAGATCTCCAAATCATATTGGAACTGTGAAAGTCAGAAGGTTCAATTTTCACCATTGGCCTAGCTAGGGAAGATGATGACATGATGGATTATAGAGTAATAAAAAAAAAAAAATGTCTGAGCTGAGGAGGATATACCTACCTCAGCTCCTATAATTTAAGGTTGTAGACTATGTGACACTATACTTACATCGGATGGAGGGTTCCATAGAATGAAGCTGAAATCTTTCATTAGAGGCTGCATGCAGAAGAAGATACATGGAATTGAAGTAATATTTATTTCATTGCAAAAATAAATAAAATAAAAATTAATATATTTATAGTACGGTACCGGTAGGAGGAGGTAGGGAAGGCTTTCTCCGGCCGAAGACTTTGAGGTGCTGGCCGGAAATGAAGCGGTCGACGGAGAAGCCTTTAAGGGGCCCATCTTCGAAGGTTTCCATGGTGGAAGCAACCATGGAGTCATCCAAGAAAGCTAATTCGTCTGCGTTTAAGAAGCTTGAGCCTGGAAGTTTCACTCTACCTCTATGATGCTCGCCTTCTTCAGCCCATATACTCACACTCTCTTCCCATATCATTCTTATCTTCCCTATCCGCCGCACTTGTTTTGTGCTGGAGCTTGAAGATAATGACGCCCCTACCCCCACTGCACCACCTTCCATTGATGCTTCAAACCCTAACATACCTCTCGTCCCGCCATGAATTATCCCTTCTCCGCTTGCCAATACAAGCTGCTTAGCCGCCCTTGCACCTGACTTAGTTTAATTCATTTCATTCATTCCCGCAGTTAAAAAGCTTGATAGTTGGATTGCACATTTATTTTTATATATTATATGCCGAAGAGTAAATTTTACCTGGGAGCTGGGAAAGTTCATCGTCTCTAAAGGTGGGATGCGGCGGAGGCAAAGATTTGGGCGGCATTAAAGCATCTCCGGTGGAAATAAGCTGAGCAACACCACCTCTGGTAGTTTGAGGAGTTCTCATCCTTGGGCCCATGAACTGGGACAATTCTTCGAACACTTGCTCGTCAAAAGAAGCAGGCAATCTGTGAATCTTTCTCTCGTATGGCGAAAGTCTAAAGTAACTCTTTCCCATTTGCTCTCGTTCTCCTCCTCTTTCCCATTCATAAACCTTCCTGAACTCGCCCAACATGTTGTCCCATTTTGTGCCGGCGGTTTTGGCATCCCGGTTGACTCCGTGCCGGTTCAAGAACTCCGCTACTTCCCTATCTTTATCCGCCCTAGTCTTCCCTCTTCCCGGCGGAGTCACAGTGGTGACCTCGCCGCCTTCTCCTTGCAGCTCCGAAGACCCGCCTTGGTACTGAACCCTCCATGCCCTAGCTAGCCACAGCATCTCATTAGGTTTCCAAACCGGACTCACGTACTTGCCCTTCCTGAATTGGTGGTGTTGCTGGGGAAAGTGTTCCATTTCGGACGGCTTGTTGGCCTCTTGCCCGGAGTGAGATGGCCGGGGAGAATGCGACGGCGAAGACGCCGTATTCGAAGACGAAGCCGCGGCGTGGCCGTGGGCGGGCTGAGGATTTGCCGACGGAGAGGGCGTTGACTCTGAGCTCAACATACTCGGCTTCGGCTGGGAGGAGGAAGACGGTATCGGCTTCCATTGGCTCGCAGATGCAGCCACGGCGTATCTGGGCCGCTTCGGATTTACAGATTCAGCCGGAATATATAGAGTAGGAGAAACATAGTGAGAGGCGCCGGAAACCACCGCCTGCGGCGGATCCTCGGCGGGGTCCTGATCCGCAGGTTCGTCAGAAGAGGCGGACAAATGGGCATGGTGCTGCGTTTTCTTGGTGGTTTCCCCTTTGTTGTCAACCATAATTTCTTCAAAACGGGCCCCCACAGAGACAATCAAAGAAAATAATAATAATAATTTAAAAAAACTGAATCAGAACACAACCAAAAACCAGAAGAAGAGAACAAGATCCATTGCTACAGAACTAGACTTTAACTTCTGATCGAGAAGAAGGGGTGGGTTGAAGACCTAGCTAGGTTTGAAAGCTAGCTAGGGTATCTTGAAAGGGAAAGTTGGAAAGAAGGAAAAGTGGATCGGAGGATCTATGAAAGCAAAAAAGCTAGTATAGCACAACAATAATAGCCAAGGGGCCGGGGGAGCTGAGCTGAGGAAGAACCTAAGGGGGAGATTGTGGAACCTGCAGCGTTGAATAGGACCTGACGTTGGCTTCAATTAACAGTAAACAACTTTAATTTTTTCTGAATGTTTTGGATGTGTTATTAGGAGAGAGAGTGAGAGTAAAGTAATGATTGTACTGAAACTACTGAGAAATGCGGCTCTAGAGATGTAACATTCATTCATTCATTCTTTTTACGAGGAGAAATTAAAAATTATATGTTTTTGTTTGTGGAGACAGTGGCAACGACGTTAATTAAAACAGCTAGGATAGCGTCCGGGTTCCCGCGATGAAGTGAGTGACAAATTAAAGCTAAGGTTTTTGGTGGTTCTTTAATTTGCTCGGTTTCTGGTACAGTGTTTGCTTGTGTTTGGCAGATTGAGATTGCAGAGGATTCATGATTGGGACGTCTCAAATCGATGCATGGCCCAGCCCCTTCAACTCTTCTCTGATTTATTATGACTTTCTTCAATTCCCACTCATCATCCTTATTAGCTTCATACAATTGGGTCATGTGCACATACCAATCCAAACTATCACGGATACTACACGCAACAACTTAACAATCCTACTTCATTTCATCATATCCCAACTTTATGCAAATAACATTAGCCATCAATTGTTTATTTGCTTATTACTTACCTATTAGCACTCATTTGTTTTAATTTTTTCATAATTTTTGCAAGTCCACCCAAAAAAAAAAGAAAGAAGAGGATCGGAAAAGAAGAAAACCAAACAAAAAAATAATAAAAATTGAATGCACTCAGCTGGCGCATGCACTGCAAGGGCATCAAAGCAGTATCTTTCCACTATTTCTCTCCTCTGTAGACTGCAGGACCCACAAAATTTTTTTTGAAATTACAGGAAAGAGTTTTTTCCATTTTTGGTCCTATGACTTTAGTGTCTCTGTCAACTTAGGTTCACGACTTTCATTCCTGACATAAATAGTGCATGACTTTCATTTTTTTTTCACTTTTGGTCCTTCTGATCATCTGAGTTGCCGGAATCAATAAATTGCAATATACATTTAAATTTTAAAGGGGTAAATAAGTCTTTCTATAATTCTATCACTTAAACAAAATAAAAAGAAAAAAATAAAAGCCATATGATGATATCTATTATCTTTCTTCTTCTTCCCGTATCTTCCCGGCCACTGTCGACAAAAGCCTATTCAAACCTTAATCCGAATCAAGCTCTCATCTTCATAATGAAAAGAAACTTAATGTGAAATCATCAAATCCTTACAAGGGTCACGAAGCTCATCTGGATCGGCGAAAGAGTGTCCTCTGAACCTGTAAGTCTCGCATTCAACCAAAGTCGGGCCTTCCCCTCTCCTAGCTCTGCCAATAGCCTCCTTAGCTACTTCCAGAACCTTCAACACATCCATTCCATCATCATATGGCTTTTATTTTTTTCTTTTTATTTTGTTTAAGTGATAGAATTATAGAAAGACTTATTTACCCCTTTAAAATTTAAATGTATATTGCAATTTATTGATTCCGGCAACTCAGATGATCAGAAGGACCAAAAGTGGAAAAAAAATGAAAGTCATGCACTACTTATGTCAGGAATGAAAGTCGTGAACCTAAGTTGACAGAGACACTAAAGTCATAGGACCAAAAGTGGAAAAAACTCTTACAGGAAAAAAACTCCCTAAAAATCATTTCCTACATTAGCTAAAAATCACCTTTAAGTTTTTCTTTTTCCTGCAAAAACTAGTAAAAAACTATTAATTGGAATGTTCTTATACTTATCTACCTGGTAGCATCACATTTGAAATCTACACCGAATTATAGAATACTAAGCCTGATCTTTTGATCTAGTAAATACCTTTTGAGTTTTGACCTATTCTAGCCAATCTAGCTCAAGGATAAATGGTGGCATCCGAGGGGTGTATAATTTGTGGTAGAAAGGTTGGATTCAATCAGCCATTTCACCAGAAAGTTATCATGATCTGGAAATGGATAAAATGAGGATATATTATAGAATTCAAGAAAGTGAGTGATATGGCTTGGGTGGCAGGGGTATAGAGCCTACTATACATCCACCTCAGCTCAATGACCCTCTACTCAGTTTGATAGCTAAAATTCAGCTCTAAGATGGGGCAAATGTGTGTTTTTATAATATATATAAAATTCGGTATTAACTTGATCCATTTTGATAAATATTAAGCTAAGATTTAAAAATACTTTAATCAAGAAAACAAAAACTGATTTTAAGTGTATGTGTGTGTATATATATAGAAAGTGAGTGTATACTACAATAGAAATGGGAAATTAAAATTGGCAATATATTGTCTTTGGACTTTGGCTAAGAATGCAGCTGTTTGTTTTTAGAAAAGTTGGTTGACAGGCAGGAATGCATGCAGACAGAAGTGTTCCATCGCATTTATATATTCAACCAAACATATGCGTTGCAGTGTTCTATCAGCCCGCATGCAGATCAGATCACAGTTGTATACTCCAATGTATGACACACACACATATATAATGCCTGCATACACATAATAATGCCCAATTTATTACCTATACAAACACCAACACAATTTCACTCACCCAACAAACTTCTACCTACTGCAATGTAATTCTGTTCAACCGAGCTCCTGCATATCATTTACAAGGGAATGTTACCAACCAATTCCGTGAGTAAAATATCACTTAACATAACTTGCTCTGTTGGGCTGAGGTTGGTAAATAATCAAGTCCAGCATCTTATCTCTCGAAAGTGTAGTGACGATATAAGGAAATAAAGTTGAGCACTTCTTACGAGTTATAATTTTTGTTGTAATGGTAATTAAATGTTTGATCTAATAAGTGATATCATAGTCAGGTTACTAGCTAGTTATTGCATCGCAGTTAAGACAATGCAACCATGCATTGATGATGGAATTGTTGGTCGGAGGCCAATGTAAAGGCCAAGTCCAACAACCGTTGGCTAATGGAATTGTTGGGCGAAGTTACGATTCCGATACGAGCTACAACTTTAGGCATAATGTTAAGCGTTTGATCATAATAAGTTATATCAAAGCCACTCACGAGTTCGAGTCCCATCAACAGTAAAAAACTAATTGTGCATATAAGATTGACATGTACTAGGATGAAAAACCAATGTGACAAACGTACAATTGCCAATTCCAGCAATTGTTTGGCACATTGCCTAAAACTCATATATAGTAGTGAAGATACAAATTGTTTTTCCGTACTTGCTGAATAAACGAGAAAACCTTACATGGCTGCCAACTAGTACACAGGGTGTAATACCCTATAGACTTCGAGTAGTAAGGAATCCCTAGACTTTTGGGGCAAAAGTCCCTCCAAACTAAATTACAATTGTGCCAAATGTACAATTGCCAATTCCAGTAATTGTTTGGCACATTGGCTAAAAGTCGTATATAGTAGTGAAGACACAATTTTTTTTCCGTACTTACTGAATAAACGAGAAAACCTTACATGGCTGCCGACTAATACACAGAATGTAATACCCTGCAGACTTCGAGTAGTAAGCAATCCCTAGATTTTTGAGCCAAAAGTCCCTCCAAACTAAACTACAATAACGCCTTATATAGGGCGTTCCAAAAGACATGCAAGCTTTCTTTTGCTTGTTTATACATGGTGGATTGTTAACGGGCCAAGGAGTTGGTTAAGTCATTTGTCCAAAGCACACTGTCCGAGGATGACAATACAACGTAGAATAGCACATGTAACCTCCCCACCCAATGAATTTGTCAATTGCAATATGATTGGTCTAGGTCGAGCCCTTCTTTCATTACAAGATCAGTTAAGGTCGAACCAGGTCAGTATATAACCATATCACTTACATAGCAATTATTATAGTGATATATATTTTAATAACAAGATGTTAGATCATGTCATTCAAATAATCAAATATCCCCCTAATAAATTATCGCGATTAATTCAAATTTGCAGTTAGTTTGACGCTTTGACTTTGATCCCATTTTTGAATAGTGAGAGTGCGCCGTACCCAAATGAAGACTATGGCACAATCAAGATGAGAAGATAGTGGTCACAGCTGGAGATTGAAATATCAATATAATATACTGTCTTTATATTTAACCCTTACCCCCCCCCCCCCCCC
>NC_044918.1:13696167-13719674 GCF_003576645.1 Ipomoea triloba
TTTCAAATTAACCCTTCCCCCCCCCCCCCCCATCTTCTTCCCCATCCCAAAACCGGATCTTATTATGTCTCTGGTGATTGACGCGATGCTGAACTCCTCAGAGCCTCAACCTCCTCCGTGAGTGGCCATTGCACCTGTTATAAAGCTGCTGCAACCAAGAAGTTGGACCAACCAGCCCTGTAATTATCAAGATCGATAATAATAATAGCAATAACATTAATAATAATCCCCACTACTCCTTTTCATTGTCTTGCTTTTTCTATTCTATTTTCTCTTCTCTTAGGGCTTCCCAGTTCCAAGAAACCCTTATATACATTTTCCTTTTTGATCAAACATTGTATATATTTAAAAAGAAAAAACGTAATTTGAGACATAAAAATGGAGTTGAAGAAATTCCCAAATTGCAGACCGTTATAGAATTGAAAGAGGGGAGAGGGGACACAGAATGACAAGTAAATGGCATCTGAACAGTAGTTTATCTAGGAGGTGACAGTAGTCTGATGATGTATGATCCCTACCTAAGAAACCCTCGCCTCAGTCATCATCATAGGGCGGCCACTCTTCTTTTCACATTTTTACAGCTCTCCCCAGATCAGATCCTTTTTTCTTTTCTTTTCTTTTCTTTTCACTTCTCACCTCTGGTGCCTGCTTTAATTTATGCATGCCATTCAATTCAAACAACGCCAATCAATGACTACCAACTCCAATTTAAAATCACACAGGCGCATATATGGCATATATACATACATCTATCTATAATTCTGCAGCAGCTAGATAGCTAGGTAGCTAGGTTAGCTAGCAGAGCATGCACATATTAATCTTCATCATAATTAGCTTTTCTGTTTTTAGGGTGTTTTTCTTTTTCCCAGCAGGTCCAAGCTTTGTTTTCCATCCTTTTTGTGTGTTTAGGGAGTTGGATGAATGAATGGCTCACGAGATGGACAGACAGAGAGAGAGACAGGCGAGGGATCGAAGGCTGTCGTGTTCCAGCAAAGTAGATATCGTCTTGTGCGCCAAATGCATGCCCTTCTTCTCTCTGAAATTATTATAGGCCCCAGACAGGCCATTAGGACTTAGGACGCCTACCTTAGCTTAGCTTAGGGTTTTAGACTCTCCAACCTTTTATTTACTCCCTATTTCCTATTATATATTAACTAAAGAGTTGTCCTATATATATTCTTAAATTCTACTTTCTGATGTGAAAAATAAGAATTGATGATTTTTATTATGTGTGTCCACAAAAAAATGCAACTAAAAATTTGTGAGAAACTGTAAGAATTGAAAGTATAAAATGAGAGTCGCCAAGTATTCTCCTTAACTAAATTCACCTACGAAGTATTAATTAAAGTCTAGGTGCATCAATCACTGAGGCCAAATTTTATTCTTTATTCTATGCATGACACAATTAATTATTCAATTCTTAAATTTCTTTTCGTGGGTTATATTTAATTACTCCGTAACTAACATTTAATTTTGTACATGATGAGCAAAAATTCATACTGATATTTTTAAAGTGGTAAATGTTAATTATCATATTTGAAAATATAAAGAAATGGTGGTGATTTTATAATAATAATAATAATAATAATAATAATAATAATAACAATAATAATAATAAGAACAAGAAGAAGAAGAAGTAGTGGTGGTGATTTTATGGTGGTGGTAGTTATAATATAATAATAATAATAATAATAACAACAACAACAACAACAACAACAACAATAATAATAATAATAATAAGTGGTAGTTGCGGTTATGTGGTGGTGGTAGTAGTTGTGTAGTGGTGGTGTTGATAATAATTTGAAAACTAGCTAGAAAAGTTATCAAATATAAGATAAATACGAAAATTAAAGAATCTGAAAAATGTATTTCGACAAAATCTATGAATACATTTTTCGTCAATTTAAACATTTTTATTGTTGACCAAAAAAAAATATTTTTATTGAATACCTAAACACTTAAAAATTACACCCGAAAATCATTTTTTAGGTTTTTAAATTGAACTTAAGTTGAACTTGAATTAATGAAGTTTCATTGTTTGCTTTCAAAAAAGAAATTGAAAATGATAAGATTCCTATACATAGGTGTGTCCTTCAATTCCATTTTTATATATATGGTGCCTTAGCTTATTGAGACAAAATTATTAATTATAGTAGCACATTAAGAAGTTGGATGGGTACAAAACTACAAATTTGCACCCAACGTAACATTTATGAGAAGCAAGTGAATTAACCGGGCGGGCATTTGGTACGCATAGGCCGGCCGGCGTGTCGGAGCGACAGCCAAATAAAAACGTTGTAGGGAAACCAGCTGTAAATGAAAGGATCTAATAATATAATCTACGCAAATCTTTTGGCACCCCTAAAGTGAGAGGTGGAGAATCTTCAAAAAGATGATTCAGATTTAATAATTACTCCATCCTGTTGCCTATATGTTTAGTCTTGTTTATTACTCCCTATCATCATTTCCATTGCATACTTCCTACTATTACGTACTACCATTCATGGAAGCGACCTCAAGATTCCATTATGTTTTTTTTTTCTTTCTTTCTAATATAATAATGCATTAATTTTATTATTAATTATACAACCACCTACACTGTTCAAATTTTAAATTTAAAAAAAAAATGTTTTTTTTCAAAACTTATATCCAAAGTGTTATGCATATTGTCATTATGAATAAATGTATCACGAATATTAATAAATGTTTGAAAGACTATAAGAGCACATTATAAAATTAAACAATGTTTTATTCTATGGATTGTAGCTTAGTTTAAGGATGTTGTGGGCCAAATAATTTAAGTACAGCGTACTTAGCAAAGTAGAGAGTCAGGGAGAGCCCAACGGACTACTATGTGGTCGTTTTGGGTGATCTAGTCACACTCAACTTGGATTTGTGTTTTAATTGGAAATTCATTGTTTTTTTTTTAAACACTCATAATTTTTTATAAGGTATATAGTAAATATTCTATACTTTATCAATTTTTTCAGCCATGTTTTATAAATTTTTCAATCTTTTTTGGCCCAAAAAATTAATACCCCATCAACAATAATAGATGTATCATCATCACACTATATAGTAGTTAACAGAAATTCATTGTCAGTACATTTCATATTTATATGTCAATTCAAATTTCATATTTATATTGATGGAATGAAAACTTCATTCTCGATTCTACGAGAATTTTTATGAAAGCCTTTCATTTGCTTCTCTAAAAAAATATTTATATTGATGGAGATATTATAAATGGTCCAATAATGAAGACCCCGAGTCTCGGAGTGTATAGCCAAGGGCCCAAGAAGATCATTTGAGCGGCACAAGATGGGCCCAGGCCCCGAAATGGTAGGCCTTGACTTAGTCTCGAGGCCCACCATGTGGGCCTTGATTTAGCTTCATGACCTGTCACATTTCTAGCTAGGTTCGATGGGTTCCTTTCTTGTATAAATAAACGTTGCCCAAGTATTATAGGGGATACTCAATTCCAGTACAGTATGATATATACCTCATTCTTACAATCTACTTGTAATACGCCTACATCAATCAATGATAATATCATAGCAATCGTATTATCTTTCTTACCAGTTTATTCTTATAATCTATGCGAGCTAAGTTGATCCGTACATAATTACATACCGGTTCAAGTTTCTCCATCATATATGTAAAAAAAATAACAAAACTACTTACAACAATATTTTTTTTTAAATGCATGTGGAGCGTACTAACAATTTGTTAAATCAAGAGTTTCTTAATAAATACTCCGTAGTTAAATTATATTTATATCACACGCTATACTTGGTAGAATTTTGATTACCGAAGTAAATGTAAAAATGCTCTTATTGTTTATGTCGAATAACTGAGTAAGAATTTAAATGCGATAGAACCATCTCTCGTTAATTTTAAATTATCAAAGCTACCAGGGTATGGGACGGCATACATAGAAATGATATGATAGAACAAACAACACAAAAAAAAATGTAATTAATTAAAATGTTAGGAAATAATATTACAAAAATAATATTTCCAGAAAAAATAACAAGCACAAGAAAAAAAAATTACGAAAGGAATTTCTGGACAAGGGTAAGCTTGAGTCGTGTACTTACTAGACTGTCCTTAAAATACCTCCAGCGAACAAGAACAAAGGTTTCTGGATAAGGGTAAGCTTGAGTCGTGTACTTACTAGACTGTCCTTAAAATACCTCCAGCGAACAGTATGCAAAGAATAGAGTCCGAATCCTAGTGGCTTCGTGTTGGAAAAAAGGCCGAACGGCCAACCAATTTTCCAAACTCATTTTGGGATTTAACTTGCACCCCTTGTCCGCGAGAGAGAGCCTCTATGCTATACAATTCACTAAGGGTGTGTTTGGCCGCGAGAGAGAGCCTCTATGCTATACAATTCACTAAGGGTGTGTTTGGTTGGGGGGTGTGTTTGGTTGGGGGGTTTTGGTATAGGGAATGGGTATGAAAGTGATTGCTAGTGTTTGGTTGATAGGTTTTGAGAATGCTACTATGGGTTTGGAATACCCCATTAATGAGAAAACCCATACCCTTATTAAATAAGGGTTTCATTTCACTTCTTCATTTCTTCCCCAACTATTAATATTCATTCTCATTCCACCCAACTACCAAACATGTTAAATACTTTCACCAAAACCCATTACCCTTACCAAGTATTTGATACCTATTCCGATTCCGATTCCCATGTGCGAACCAAACACACCCTAAGCCTATTTAAGGCACTTGTATAAATAGTGGTGCAAATCTCCTTTACAAACCAACGTGGGACAAAGCCTTATTCTAAAGCTTTCCCACCATTTTATCAACTCAAATGGGTCAACTTTGAGAATCAATTTCTCATTCACCCATTATCCGTTTTGTGCGTACAATATATCAATCTCTTCGTCTAACTACGAAGAACCCGAATCCACTTTGACTCGACCCAAATCGAAAGTGGACCCCACATTTATTTGTACCACAAAGTAGCCACTTAAATTGCCATTTTCAAGCTATTTTCCAACATAAAATCCGACCAATGAGGAAAAATAAGATCCCAAATAGAAAAGGGTATGGATTTGGAGAAAAAAAATGATTTTTAGAACTTTCATTGAAAAGAAGAAAAAAGAGGAAAGTTTATGATTCCGGAGTACTTTTGCAGATATGCATGTATCAATTATAAGCATTTTTATATGAAATTATGTTCTGTGGATAGCTAGCTTAGCTTAGTGATGCAATCAGATTATTTTATGTACATTATTATATTATGCTGTTATCATTAGTTCGTGGATATGATACATCCACGACAACTCATTTTTTTCCTTAAAACAATGAATAATATAACATTAATTCATTAAACTAGGAATCATTAATCACCTTCTAAACACTAATTAATTTGATCTTCAATTCTCTCAAAAAAAGAATGTATGTATGTCCCAAATCCTGAATATCTGTATACTATATATAGTCAATCTCCTCCATTCATCTTTATTTGAGTAATAATATTGATTATAACATTTTTTTTTGTAATAATTTTGTGCCAAAGTGGGATTCTATAAAAAAAAATAAAATTAAAGAGTAAGAGATTGTTTTCATTGTTTGTTACTTTATGTTTGAATAAAATCACAAAATATCTTGAATGACATAAAATGATAGGGAATTGTATGCAACACTTTTATGTATCTTTTGAAGTAAGACAACTTGGAATTTAATATTTGAAACATAAACTTCGTAAATTTGCAATATATTATTCTAACTTAAATTTTCTGTCGAATCTGATACTATGATGATGGACGTGGACTACCATTAATTTATATATATTCTTTTTTTTTTTCTAGCTCGTGCAGTTATTGCATACTAAATAAATAAATTAATTAATAGCTTGCCAAAAATTCATCTTTCCTAAATCAAATGCCCACCACATGTACAGAAAAACGGCAGTCGACGTGATTTTCTTCTAATTTCTATATGTTAATACAATATAATATATTGTATTTGTCAAATACATTATAATAAATAAATAAATAAATAAATAAATTTATAATAGACCACATGTGAAATATAACTAGAGTTGATAATCGGATCCGACAAAAAATCAATTTAAAGAATTTATTATTATGGACATGTGGCATAAATGGCTTTGGGTGATCCAATTAATCTGCAGTATAATTACCTAAACCCAGTGTCTACGTAGGAAAAACAGCGAGTGGAAAGAATTAAGAAAGGCGGAAAATGAATGATGGGTGTTCTTGACCTTTGATTTTGATGCCTCGATTTTACATGGAAAGCGCTACTACATCGTACTGTTCCCCTAACGGCGCTTTATATTATTATTATTATTATTTTTCCCCTGGTTTTAATGTGAAGCATATGCTTCTTTCTCAGTCGTAGTTAACTTAATATGAAGGTTATCTTGTCTGTTGACTGAGATATATAACAGTTTTATTTTCATTTTTGAATCACACTTGTGTGAGTTACTTTGTCAGACGGGTCGAACTATAATAGTTACTTATTACTTATGATAGAAATTATAATACCTATTTGCAAAAAAAATTAAAAATTGAGCTTTGATATTGACAAACTATTAAGTTCTAGTTGCAAATCAATTATGTGAAATGCAATGAGTACTACAGTACATGTGTGCATTCTGTTTGTATATTAAAAAAATCATATTAGCTTTAAAAAGAAAATCATATTAACTTATCACATGAATTATTATTTATATCCCTACATTTGTTTTATTTAAGGAAGATCAAACACTTGTTTTGAAAGTATGAATGTAACCAACCTAAGAATATGTAATATATAATGAATCAAACGTTGTAATATATGTAGTAATAACATAAAAATGCCTCTGGCCTGGGTTACACAGACATTAACCTTAGTCACTGTTGATGATAAATCCGGTGGTCTTTGATTTGAAAGGAGAAAAACAAAAGGCATAAAGTAAAAGAAAGTAATCGACTAGACCATAGACTGTAAAATATGTTTTGTTTCACTTTTTATGAATATTAATTAACAGTTCACATTCTATATATATGTTCACACGGACTGAGCAAGTCAATGCCAAAACAAGTTTAACAACCTCAACAGTGGGGGAAGGTAAAGTTCTCCCCTTTCAGTTCACATAAATAATACTGCTCCAATTTACCTTTTACGTGGATGAGATGACATATGTAATTATGTATGTTTTGTCATCTTTTAACATCCTATCTAATAAAAACTTATTAGTCTCAGCATATGAATCAAAGAAATATGTGTTTTGACCCAAAAAATTGATTAATCAAATTGTTTAATTCAAATTAAATTTGGATTAGTCTGATAATAGGTGGATATTGCCATATAACAAATGGGATAATTAAGTAGAATAAATATTTTTATCACCTCCATTCACGTATATGTGAGATGAACTACTATAAGTTGCATTGGTTGATCTTAGTATACCTTATATTTTGTTATGCTATAAAAATTTTCTTAATTTATCACACAATAATAGTTACTCCGATACTTATTTATTTATTTATTTAATTATAACCAACGACCAATTAAATACATGCATGCATCATCAATTAATTGTAGGAAAAGAGACTGAGAGGGTTGAATCCAGTATCTTTTTATTAAAATTTGATAAATTGGTAAATTAAATATTTGATTTTGGCTATTAGTATTAGATTAGAGTGGGTTCGAATCGATTGAGGTTGAGCGGAGGACAATGGACCCTAAGAGTTAGAATCCAATCCTTCTAAGATGAATAAGGACCTATGTAAATGACATATTGTATCTTCAATATGAATTTCCAGAAAATCGAAAGATCAAATTTCTTCATTCAACAGCTCATAGCTGCTTGTCACTACAGAAGATGGGATCCTCCATGTACAAAGCCAAGCAGTAATCTCAATTAATGTTAATTCACTTCCATAACATATGATCTCGGACACAGACAATAGATGATAGTTGCTCAAATCCACACAATGTTCTCATTTCAAATTAAAAGACTAATCTGGATGCCTTTCACCCCAAACTCTTCCCCGTCATGTACCAACCATCCAACCAGAGCTCCTCTCAAACTTGAAATATCACTTCACAATCTCTTGCAGATTAATGTGAATCTATATATCAATAGATGTACTATACACTTCTATATATATAACAAAGTTAATGTACAATGCAAATAACATAGTCATTAGTTACATGCATGAGTAGTCCTATGACAAGTGTCATTCATTGTATCATCTCATCTCATCTGCAACTAACACATAAAAGCGTCTTGCACTGGCAAACTTGCCGGCCTAAATATAACGTAGGTAGTAGTAAATGCATGTATGCCTGCAGCATTCAGAACGAGGAACAACACATAATGTTTGACAGACAGACAATCATGAATTTCTTCATTCATCATATATATCATATCATGCATATATATAAATGGATGGATCAACATACATTTGTTTAATGAAAACTATCAAGCTACTATACATACACAAAGGATTGCAGAACCTCAATTCCATCAGAAACTCCTCATTCATGAGCAAAAATGCAATGTCTTACACAACATTAAATTAATGGAACAACATACATATATAGGAAACGAAAAAACAAAGAAACAAATTAAACATACACTGCACTGCACGTTCATGAGGACTACTCATAATAACAGTACGTGCTTAATTAATACATGATGTAGTAGTACGTGTATATGGAAATTGGATCAGTACTGTTGATTAATAGAATCACTCAGATTTTGTTGAAGCACCTGAAGATCAACTCCTGCCTGTGGACTCACCTGCAACAATATAACATTACATACATGCAAACAATAGCTAATTAAAGACTTAACTGAAAAAGCTAGCTAGCTTGCTAGGCAGTCTGATTATATATATATGAATCAAAATTTAATTTTGTCATCCAGATCAGAAAATTAAAGTTTTGACCGACCTGAACTCGGATGGTGTGGAGAAGTCTGTCATCAACTCTAGAGCAAACGCAGCTAAGAACATGGTGGCCTTGTTGCACCAGTAGATCAAGCGCCCTTGAAATCCGAAACCCTTGGTTGGGAAAGCCAGAATTTATGAATATCTCAACCCCATCCAAGCATGTCTGAACTGTCACCATTGCTGGTGCTGCTGCAGATGATGATGAGTTTCCAGTTCTGCGATTATAATCTTCATCAACAACATCACTGCCACTGGAACCAAGCCTTTTTAACCTGTCCCTCTTCTCTTCCAATTCCCTAATGCTCTTCTGCTTGTCCTCAATGTAATTCACCGCCTCCATAACATGATCAGATGTGGACCGTTTTCCCTAATCAAAAATAGATCCACCAGATAGCTTAATTAGCTAGCTAATTAACCAAAGAATTAAACTAATTAAGTTAATTAATTAAACAAACCTAATACCTTAAGGTATTCGAGAGGGAGTTGAACGCGGAGAGAAGCATAAAGGTTGGCCATTTCTTGTCTCCTTTGCCTTTCAATGTCCCTATGAATCACTCTCTTCTGCTTGCCATCACTCGCACTGCTCTCCCCTTGGCCCCGACCAGCCGCCGCCCACGGTTTCTGCTGCTTCTTCTTTCCCTTGTTTCTCGGGGCGGCGTTAACGTTGTCTGGAGTGGGATAATTACTCACCTCTAGCGCTGCCGCCGCCACTGGGTCATCTAATTCTAAGTAACCAACATCGAACTGCAGATCTTGATGTTGGAGTAATGTCGGATCTTGCTGAAACAAAAAGGGCGCGTCATCGTCATGTGTTTGTGTCGTCGTATGAGGAGCAGAAAACAGCTCAGAGTAATCTTCATTGTTTTGTTGCGAGGGAAAGAATGGATTTTGATGATGAAAGTTATCCATTCCGCATTAATTCAATAATATCCTCACCAACTAGCAATCACCCGCCCTTCATCTATCTGATCTACTTTATCAAGTGCACTGCTAGCTAGCTAATCATACGCCCGGATTAGTTTGGAGTTGATGATAGATAATATTGAAGGGGATTCGGTTGTTAGCAGATCTTGAAATGGGCCTTTAATTTGATTATGCAATCTCTCCCTCTCTCTCCCTTCCCAATAAATAGATATATAGAAAGGGAGATGAGGATTATCAAAGGGAGGACATCTATTTAAAGGTATATATTATACACCATAGTATTTAAATGAACAGTATTTCTTTTTCTAGTAATAAGAGAAACTCCACAGTTACTATTCTAGTCCATAAAAAATCAGTATACTAACCTGCTCAAATTAAGCTTGAAATCTTATAATTACCAAATCAATTAATCAATTTGATTTTCTGTAAAAACTCTCTTTGAAACTTTAAAAAATAAAAAATAAAAAAAATAATGTAGTCTAGATGATGAGTAGACATTATATACGTGAGTTAGCGTAGTAGAGTAAACTGTTGATCGTTTTTAATTATTATTTGGTTATAATATACTGTAGATATGTACTAATCCATTCCCGGCCAAATAGTCTATTTTATTATTAGTTCACACTCATCAGACTCAGGGGGGCGGAAGCACCCACCCTACCAAGAGTATCTTTAAAAAAACGTTATTATTTGCTACCATTTTTAAACCCTTCAAAAAGCCTTGGCGTTGTCAATCTTGCGAATTGACAAACAACCTCAAATAGTGTACACTAATTTAATGAAATAATAATAATAATAATATAATAATGAATGTGACCTGTTGGAGTATTGTCTGCGACTGATTCTACTTGGTCTTAGCTTGAACCAATAATTGATTGCTTTGTGTGTATATATATTTATATAATATGGAGTATTATATTATCTGCATCTAATTCTTCTTAGGATTGGATTTAACGTGTGTACACTTATTTTACTGCATACTCTAATTTACTTTAGGCTTTCATAATTTGCTAATAGATTTTATCATTTGACACTAGAATTTGTGAGGATTAAACCTTTGTCTTATGCTAAAAATTATGAATAATAGTAAAGTGTAACTTTGTTTTCTTATACTTGCATAATTATTAATAGTACATTTTTTACGGTATAATACTAGACTTAGCCTTCCAAACCTTCACCCAATAAAATTGCAAAAATTAAATTTTCTATTAATTTTTCTTAGTAAACCTTCACCCAATAGTAAATTCTTCTTAGCATGCTTTTTCAACATTAGTTTTTGAGATCCAATAGCTTATTAATTTTAAAAAATTAGAACAAAGGCCAAACAAGCCTTTAAATTACAAGCAAAACTACAATAGGATCATTCAATCCAAAAAATTACAATTGATCCCTAAATAATCCAAAATCATGCAATTAAACCAAATGTTACTCGTACTCCCGGTTAATTGTAGGCTGATGTGACAGTCAACATTTAAAAAAAAAAAAAAAAAACCCCAAACTTAAGCCTCCACCCCCAACATAAAATTGAATAATAGATTTTAAAAAATTTACATTAACTTTTTAAAAGTTAACCACCACGTCAGCTTACAGTTGGAGTACATATAACTTTCGATTTAATTGAATGATGTTGGATTATTGTTCATGGACGCAATTGTAATTTTTTTAGTTACATAGCTAATTGCAGTAGTTTATCATGTAGTTTGATTACCTATTTAATCTTTATTTTGAAAAGATTCCTACCATGCATTAACTTTTCTTAATCTAATCAAACCCCAACTTTTTTTTTTTTTTTTATATCTGATAGAATTAGGAGTTGGATGTGCGACTTCACGTTGAGACTCGCCACAAATTAATGTTATGTTATGTTATAACTAGAATACAGGTCGGCAGGTCCTTAGCATCAAACCTTTAACTATACTTTAAAAAAGTTTGCAACTTTTTTGGAGAACTATTTACCAAATTAAAGTGAACCATAGTTTAACCCTAAAAAGATATGGTATAATTAACTTATGGTCCTTCCACTATTAAAATATTTATTTATTTTTTAATTACAATCTATTTTATATATAGTATATTGGACCTATGATCTTGAAATGGTAACAGTATGTCATCAGACCACAAAGTACTTTGACATTTAAAAAAAAAAAAAAAACATAGTATGCATTTATTACTTACTTTTCTAAGAAAGATTGAGCAATACATTTTAAATCATTTCATATTATATTTTTTGATGGATCTTTCATTAGTGATTTAGTGTTATTTTTGTTAAGATATATATAAGTGGCCAACAAATTTTATATGTAACACAATTGGAATATAAACTCATTTCCATCTACTTTTCATATCATCATTCAAAAAAAAATCGGACAAAAATTAAGAATTAAAAACTTTTTCAAAAAAAAACGATAGGTGTTAGTCAAGAAATGATCAACCAACCATTGCACCCACCAAAAGTTGTTGATATTTACGATAAATATATTTTGATAGGCGGTCAAAATACTTTGTAAATATAGTGAAAAACTTAATTTGAATGGTAAAAAAATTTGTGTTTTTTTCAGTTGTGCTATAATTTATAACTAACCTATTGATGGAATCATCATAATGTAATATAATATATTAAGGAGGGATTTGGGAGTAGGAAGGATTTGGGAAACTGGGCGTGAGCGAATACTGATGCGTAGGTCCATGAACTAACTTTAATTGAGGTTATGCTTTCCAGGACATGTGTTTAATTAAATATAGAATTAGGAAGGATGCATATCAAATAGTATCAATTCTTTATTGCTTTGGAGATTGTATAATCACATATATTAAATAAATTAATGGTATTTGTAGTTTTAATTAATTAATATATTAATGTGTATATGTACACGTTTGGAAGTAGTAGTTAATTGTGTGAAGATTAATGTAGGCCAATATTGAAACACTCGCCGGAGATTAATATATTTTAGCGACATCATCGTATCAGCTGCCTGAGAAAGGCAATCCGCCGGTCGAAGTCCATTATTTATGTCTCTTTTAGTGCAGCTCAGCTGACATTTGTTTATGGGGTATTAGGTACTGTAGTCTGTAGCACCACGCTCCACGCCCACCAAAACCCTATTTGGAATCCCAAAACTTATAGTACAATAATTTATACTAATATTTGTCGCACTTTGAATACTTAGGTTTTGCAAAATGGTTTAGATGAAGAAATGCATCCACAATATTATATTGATGGAAGGAATTAAATGCACCAATTTTATTTTTTTTTTTGGATATATATTTTTATGATTTGTTACGTTGCTGCATTGTATCGGAGCGGGATGAGCAAGGGTTGTTGATTAAAATCTCTCCATCAGAGGATATGGAAGAACCTTCGAGTTTGAACGTCTTGTAGCATAATTGAAATGGAAGTTTTGACCATTTTGAAGGGGTGCAATTTGTTTGGAAAGAGGGAAATTGATAAGTCATTCATACTTTAATTCATAATTACGTGAGCTAGGTGAATTTTACCTTCCCATCTCAACGTGTTTACTTAAACTTGTTAAAGGAATAGTACAATGGTGAATTATATTGTGAATTGTCATCGAAACTTTGGATTGTTCATGTCTAATTGGGAGCAAAATAGAGCACTAAATTGCTTCTACCTTTTTTACTGGATGAATATATAATTACATGAGTGTTTTGTATACCTTGTTGAATTTATACTAATCCTAAACTCGAGTTAAATTAGAATACACATACATACATGCCCACACTTAGCTTTAATTTGGTACTCCTTATTCATTAAAATACTACGGAGTATATAAAATATCTTTTGGACTCACACTCTATGTTTTACTTGCTATCAAAATATTTGTAAATTTCAAAGTAAACAAAAATATAATGCAGCGCAGATAAATGTGCATAGTCCATAGAGGCCGGGTGAAACCAAACAATAAGCATAACTTTAGAATGGTACCAATTCAAAAAAAAAATTATATTAGCTTGATCAACTCAGCATTTAAATAAGAAAAATTAAAAATTAAATGTAATTAAAGACTAAATTAAATACATATTCCAAACTTTAAACTCTTTTCCAACCTCAAAAACTAAAACTCAGCAACTTAAGATTATATACATTATACTTTTGCATCATATATATCACAGAGAGCTGAGACATACTGGAATAAATAACAAATTAACCACAGATCAGAGAGCTTCAATTCAACAAAGAATTCAATTCCTGGAAGAATAACTAACAACGCACAACTGGGAAAACAATTCAGTACCTTAGCTACAAAATATCTATATATAATGTTTAATTTTCATCTTTTAGCTAGGATAGGGACATAAGAGAGAGCCTATCTGATCTGATCTGGTACTCCGAACCTACCTTAGCTTTGTATACATCAAGAAACCACTAAAACTGGCAAACTAGTGAAGCTGTGTTGAGAGATCGAGCCTATTAACTTTAGCTTCATAGTTTGAGTATCTCTATTAACTATGGACAACTTAGGCTAATTACCTTCTTGTTATCCATTACTAATTAGGTCATAAGACGATATTATATTTACTCGGTGCATACCCTCGAAACATTGGATCGAGATGCATTTAATACACCACTCTGCTTCTGTTGCAAGCCCCCAACATCAACACATATTTCTCCACATACCTACAATTATACATCAATAATTTAGCTAGGATTAGGGACAATATGTAAATGATTTCAATTACATATATATTTGCAATGCATTGAAGAGATCATATATATATATATATATAATTTGTTGTACAAATTAATTCAAGATGATTTGTTGTATATATGTTTTAGTTGCAGTGTTGTGTACCTTGGAATGAAGTCTGTGGAGCAGCCTGCCATGGCTGGTTGTTGTGGAAAAGCTCTCAACCTCAACCCCTTCATTTAATAGGGTTCTGAGCAGTGTTGATAGGGGAAATCTCTCCTCTAGTTTGCAGCCGGTGTCAACCAGGATCTCCAAACCGCCGTCCCGGCAACCGCTCACGGAGACATACCCCGGCGACGGTGATGATGAGCTAGCTGCAGCCATGGCCTCTTCTAGATCTCTCCAACTCAGCTCCTTCAAATTGCTATGCATCTGTTCGATGTAATTCACCGCCGCCTGCATGTACTCCGATGCCGAACTACGCTTTCTCTATATCATCATCCATCACAACAAAAATGGATCCAATTAACTGATCCATTATATTTTCAAGATTTCATATATATGTGTGTGTTTAAATTTTCAAGATGTCAATACTAACCAAAAATCATTTCTTTATTCTTTTTTTCTTCTTTTAAAAAAAAAAAATTATTGGTTCATTCTTTCTTCTTTATGGTTTCCAACCCCCACCATATTATATTCTCCCTTCAATGCACTGTGGGCAAAATAAAATATGAAAAAGTTTTTTTTTTTTTTTTTGTGGGCAAAATAAAATATGAAAAAGTTTTTTTTTTTTTTTTTAATATAGTTTCATAATTGAAGAAGAAGAAGAAAAGAGAGATTAACCTTAAACCAATCAAATTTCGACAGCTAAATTATTATATTAACCTTAAACCAATCAAATTTCGACAGCTAAATTATTATATTACTTCTTCTTTTGATGTCAATGTTACGTTGTGTTGGGATAAGGTTCTTGCTTTTCCATTGCTATGATTGTACGAATTTATTCCATCACCACCTGATTACTGGATTATAATAATATTTTTACTTGGACTAAAAGTAAATTATTTTTAAAATCAAGAATTAAATAAAACCAATTGAAGTTAGAAACTAAAAGCATAATACCATTAAGTTGAGAGATCAAAATGGAATAAACTCCTCTTTGTATTATAATTCTAACTTCAACTAATCATTAATATGTCTGATCTTGTGAATTGTGATGCATAGAAGCTTCAGAAGGATATTGTTTCTTATTTAAAAAATGCATGTTTTTCAAAACTTTATTATGAAACTCGTTTAAACGTGTTTGTGATATTTTCTAATAAAACAAAAGTTTTTAAAAAAATCATATTATTTAATCAAAAAATTGGAAATGTATTTATGCAATACATATTTCTAATTTTGCTTTTATTTTGCTATATTTTCTCAATCAAAATATATGAATAGTAATCTATACTATTAATTAATAATAAAGATTTAAGTAATAAACTAATATTATATAAATAATTACATTTGATTTACTCGAAAATTTGTCGAGGGCGTGCCTAGTAACTAGTCTAGATTTATTGTAGTTGATTGACTCAAATTAATAATAAAGATTTAAGTAATAAACTAATATTATATAAATAATTACCTTTGATTTACTCGAAAATTTGTCGAGGGCGTGCCTAGTAACTAGTCTAGATTTATTGTAGTTGATTGATTCAAACCAATGCATGCATATGAGTGTGATAAATAATTAGCAAAGTATATGATTCAGGTGTAAATAGATCAACCAACACGTGGCTGTGTGCAATCGTTTAAGCTTTCTTGAATACGTGTTAACGTGTACCACACCTACAATATTGTCAAATACAAAAACAAATACAAATACAATACAATAATGTAAACGAGAAAACAATATCATATGACCTATCGAAATGGCAAAACGTACAAATAGCAGCCAGCCTGTCCTTAATTTGTTTGCAAATAAGGGTGCGTTTGGTTCGCACATGGGAATCGGAATGGGTATCAAATACTTGGTAAGGGTAATGGGTTTTGGTGAAAGTATTTAGCATGTTTGGTAGTTGGGTGGAATGGGAATTATTATTAATAGTTGGAGAAGAAATGATGAAATGAAATGAAACCCTTATTTAATAAGGGTATGTGTTTTCTCATTAATGGGGTATTCCAAACCCATAGTAGCATTCTCAAAACCTATCAACCAAACACTAGCAATCACTTTCATACCCATTCCTTATACCTAAACCCCTCAACCAAACACACTCTAAGTATCAGCTGGTACGTGAAGAACATCATATATATCAGACCAGGAATGGTAGCCAGTCACAAATGAAGAACAGAACATGATCCTATTCTTATACCTACTACTAAAGATGAAGAGACTAAAAAGCTAGCAGGTTCAATCTTACAACAGGAGGAGCATATGAACAAATTAAAAACCACAAGTTAAAATTTATTTCTTTCCTGTGTTCTTTACATAATCGTCTGTCTAATGTCTATAAACAATCTTTATATCAGTCATCAATAGTCTATAAACAATGTTGCTGTCACTGAAACCTCGTAACAGATCAAATGTCACCGGAGATTCGCTTCTTGTGAGGCTTGTATTTCGAGTGGGAGGGAGGAGAAGGAGAAAGTTCAGTTGGTAGCTGGGGAGGTTCTAAATCCCCAGAAAGCATCCCCACAACTTCTTTCATTGATGGCCTCCTAGCTGGCGACTTCTGCAGGCAATGCAGGGCAACAGTGATGCATAGAAGAGCTTGTTCTTGATTAACTAACTCCAGTGATTGATCAACCAGATCAAGAAGCTTCCCTGCTCGGGCAAGGTGGCGAGACCAGGACAGGAGATTGGCACGTCGAAACTCAGACAATGGTGAACTTGTGACCTGGAGAGGCCGACGCCCAGCAATAAGAACTAACAGCACTACTCCATAGCTATAGACATCACACTTTTCAGATAGGTCTCCACAAACTCCATACTCGGGTGCAACGTAGCAGACAGTGCCTCTCAGACTAGGCGTGCTGCTGACACCACTCTTGGCTATCTCCCCACTGCCCGAATCGAAGCTGTTTCTTCGAGCTCTCCATAGCTCGCTGCTAACTCCATCCAACCACCAATCAATGCTGCTCTTACTACTCCTCCTGCTCCTGCTCCTACTCATTTTCTTGTTCTTCCTATCGCCATACAATTCGTCGTCCCTTGCCCAGTAATCACTGTGACAATCATCACTTGTGGAACCCTTTTTCTTCCTTGCAAGCTCCTCACAGTATTCCTCCTTCCACCATTCCCTTGCTGGTCTTCTTTGCTCCTGTTTTGCAGTCTTGTCATCATCCAGAGACACCCACCAATCAAACCGTTTCTGCTTCTTCTTATTCTTCTTCTTCTTCTTCTCAGTTTTCCCTTCCACCCCTGCACTGGATGAGGCCCCTATCCACTCACTTGTAGGCCTCTCCTCCTTGATCTCATTCCCAATCCATTCCATTACATAATCCTTCACAGGACCTGATTCTGCCTCAACAATGTCTTGTTTCCACCACCAATCATTCCCTTTCTTCTTCTTCTTTACCCCACTCTTCTTATCAGAAATTTTCCCACTTTCTACACTAAACCTATCAAAATTCCCCTCCGAAACACTCGTCTTGTCAAATCCCTCAGATGGTGAGGCCATAGCTGCCACTGTTTCAGGTGAAACCACTGGAGTCTCAGGCAACTGATCCAATCCTCCATGAAACTCCTCAATTACCGATCCATTATTATCTTCCACTAAAGTTTGCTCCTTTTTCACCTCAATTTCAACGCGATCCTCTGTTTTTACCTTCGCCAATCCAAAATCTCCAATTTTTGCATTAAAATTAGTATCTAACAACACATTACTGGGCTTAATATCCCCATGGATCACCGGAGGGTCACAAAAATGATGCAAATATTCTAGCCCTTTAGCTATATCAAGAGCAATTGAAAATCTACTTTCCCAATTCTTTAACTCGCTACACTTACGGTGCAACAGACAATCTTGTAGGCTTCCGTTGGCCATGAGTTCATACACCATCATCATCCGACGTCCTCTCCGGTGGTCGGAGGAGAAGCCGACGACGGAGACGATGTACTTGGAATCCATTTTTCCGGCGAAAAACAGCTCGTTCTGAAATTCACGTTCTCCTTGGAGAGAACCCGAATCCATGACCTTGACGGCAACGGGAAGATCAGACTTTGAGCCCGGGATTTTCAGAGTCCCACTGTAGACCGAGCCAAAGCCGCCTTGACCGAGGCGGAGAGAAGGGTCCAACTTTGACGTGGCACGGCGGAGGACAGAGTAAGAGAAGCGGTAAGGAGGCCTGGAATCGGAATCGGAATCTGTCTTGAGGGAAATTTTCCGAAAGCAGAGAGCGAAAAGGATCAAAAGGGAAGCTGCGGCGGCGGCGGCAGCTATCCCTCCGGCGAGAGGTGCGGTGAGGTTGTGAGTATGGCGGTGGACGAGTGGCGGCGGTGCCCACAGAAGCGGCGACGAAGGCAGGTCACGCGATGGCATGATGAGAGTATGAAGAATCAAACAGTAACAGCAATAGGTACAGTGATAGTGATAAAATGTTGATTTAATGAAAGAAAACGCAGCATCACTCCACTCACCCTTCGTTTACTACTGCTAAAACTGCTAATCACTAATGGGTGGTGATGCAGAAACACGCTTCCATCTCCTCCTCCTTCTTCATGGCATTTAGGGAATTTAATTTTAATTTGTGCAGATCAGATATCATATGATTGCCAGTGTATCTGTCTTTTGTTGTTTTCCAGTTTTCAACATTGTATCAACAAGTCCTGCTGGACTTGGTCAATAACTATTTCATTTTTTATCCTTTTTTATTTATGTATAAATTTATACTGTCCTAACCAGCAAAGGATCATAAAGAAATAGGTTACTCATCGTTGACTAATTCAATTCAAGAATATAAGACACCAAGGCATAACTTTACAAGGAGTAGAACTTGAAACATTGTTGTGGCTATTAAGTCGAACTTGAAACTTTGTGATTATTAAGTCAATTGTTTGACTAACTTAATTAGGGTTGCATAATCTTATGTGATTCACTTGAAATATGTAAGGGCATCCTCAATAGTGAAGCGCAAAAAGAAAAGAAAAGAAAAGAGAAGAAAAACAAACAAACAAACTAAGCTATTAATGCGCCAATCAGCCCATGCACTGCATGTGTCCGGCTGAGCGCTGCCTGTGCAAAAAATGTGTGCCTTTGTGCCTTTATTTTTTGTTTCTCTCTCCTACGAGTCCCACAAAAAATCAAGATCTTGTAAGGAGACCTTGACCTTCTCTCTCTGTCTTCTCTCTCTTCCACATGGCAAAAATGATGCAAAAATCAACCAAAAACAAATTATTGTGAATGTTCTAAATTAAAATGTAATATATCTTTTTCAAATATACAACTAAACATATCTTTCAATTAATAAATACACCACTAAATTGTCATACTTATAAATGACAAGATTCGATCTACTAAGACTTTAGGGATTAGTTGGATTAGTTAATTTTATAAACAAAGAGGTTGCGTGCGCAACCAGGCATGCAAATAAATTATTATTTTGGAACAACCTCAACCAAATTAGTTGAACTATTAGTTCAATGACATTTTAAATTTGACTAAAGTACATTGAAATTATTTATTGACCTTCTTGATTTAGACTTTTCGTCATAATAAAAAAAAATTTAATTAAAATAAAGACTATATATATGACACAAATTTAATTTAATGGGATAGTTGGATGGGTAGTAGGTTTTTTTTTTTTCATTTGGCAATTAATTATATATTAGGTGAATACAAAACCAACTTACCTCATTTCTTTAATTTGGTTTGACTATTGCATATAGTGACACCTTTTCTCCACCGGTTTTCTTATTTTATAATCAAAATAACCTAATTTTCATTTTGCTTTATTTTAGTGGGAACAGAATTTTGTATTTGTTAATGATGCTTGTCTTTTTCAATTCTCACCAAAGCAGTTTTCGTAAAACATACATTAAATCCCAGGGCCTTTTTCATTTGTTTTGTTATTATGTATGTACTAGGTTATACATGTTGGATTCTAACATTATTTATCAGTTTAATTGCGAAATTAAGGAATCATTCACGAATCTTCTCTTTCAAAAACTTGATTAAGGTTATATAAACTAATGATTAAAATTAAATAAGCGCGACTAAAGAAAGAAATAAAATAGGTTCTTCAAAAATTTTAAAATATGGATGAATCATTGAAGTCTATCTTTGTTCCACTTACCTGATAAAGTCGGCATCCGTTGTGGTACTTTGACGTACTCCAGTTACATAATAAACTCATCATCTATTATGGTACTTTGACTTCATATTTTTCAAATATGAGTCATCGTTAAAACCTAATTTCTTCAATCCTCTTTAAGTCAACAACTATGACAGTAATATTGTCTCGGCTATTACGTCCAAAAGCAAGGCGAGTAAGCAATGTTGCTGCTGATGCACTTTGGGAGGGGAAAAACGTTGACCTCTCCTCCTCGTCATTTGCACGCTCCACCGGAGGACTGTTTTCTCTCAAACACTCTCTAGCGACCTCACACACCATCTCGTTCGACATAACATCCCACAAACCATCACTCCCCAAGACCAACAATTCATCATCTTCTGGCTCTCTACTCGTGAAGGTAACTTCGGGCTCAGGTATAACAAAGGGCCTCAAAAAACTATCTCCTATAGCACGAGACATTGCAAGGATTCCTTCCACTCGAGCTCCATGGGAGTAAATTACTCTACCCCCTAATGCCTCAATCCTTGCCAATTCATCTGGTCGATTGGGCTGTCACCAAGTACAAATAGAATTATATATGTTCTTGAATTAATTTATGGGAAAGCTAAGCTCACATTATATTATATTATATTATTTAATATGATGTCCAATGTGTGTACGTTCACGTGATTGTACGAATACCTAGAAGTTGTACTACGGAAAAACAAGTGGAGATAGATGCTATCATGCATGGATAGATTTTGACCATCCATTTCTAACTTCTAAAAGTCAGAAGTGCTTAGGTGGAATTTCTGAATAAATTGCAATAATTTGGACACGTGTTTGTTTAGTTAAGGCAAGTGTCACTGTGTATCTGCATGGAAAACGTACGAGGTGGTTTGTGGTTACCTTGTGATCAACCGACAGCGGAACCGCTCTCCCACGGCGGCTGAGGACGGCGCGTGAGTCTCCGCAATTAGCCACGACGATGTGTTCATCCGTCAGAACCACCACCACGGCGGTGGAGCCGATGAGCCCCGCCTTCTTATGACTCCCAGTCCCACAGCTGTTCCCCACTATCACGTCCATCCGTCGGAAACAGTTCTTCATCGCCGTCACCCACGCGTCTTTCAGCGCCGCCGCCTCCGCCGCACCGAAACTGTTCGTCACGCGTGCCAGTTCTTCCTCTAGTAACGCGTGCATACGCTCCCTACACAGGGAAGACACCTGAAATGCAAGTAATTAAGAAACTGTGTTTAATTTACATATACATTTCATAGAAAAACAAATTACTTGAGCACCGCCATGTCCGTCGAAAACGGAGAAGTAATGGAGAGGGCGGCGGCGGTTGATCTGCGGGCTGCAAAGGTTGGGACGAACACAAAGCGCATCTTCCATCTCACGTGACCGTCCGGAGATGGAAACGGCTCCTACCACCGGTGCCGTCATTACTTGGGTAATCGCCGGCGACGAAGGGTCAGCCATGATTTCCGATGAGAACGAACTAGTAGCTGCAATAATAGAACGATATATATATATATATATATATATATATATATATATATATATATATATATATATATATATATATATGATTCTTTTGTAGCTCAGCTCCGCCGGCGCTCCACGCATTTATCTATCTAATGTTCATCATATCCTAAATTTCGACATTATATTCATATGGTCATTAATAAAATAAAAATAAAAATTATAGCATCACTTGTGACATATATGTAAATAATATCGATCTGATATTGTTATATTCATTTGATGCATGATTAATTTCCGTACATTGTGGCGTGCATGTTCTGAGTAGTATCCGTGCGACTAGACGTATCAAAATCGCAAGCATATAGTTGTGAGTTAAAGAGAACTTAATTTTGAAGATTAAGGATGAAGGTGACGTAGGTGATGAGTTTGTTATAGAGGCGGAGAGGCCGGCCGGCTTTGCGAGAGGTGCCCAATTTGGCCCGCACGGTCGTGTATGTTACGTGCATGAGACGTGCCATGTGAACCATTTTTTATTTGTTCACAAAATGTGAATTTTTTTAAAACTCTTATACTTTGATGTGACAAAATAATAGAGAGTTAAATTACACGGACTCAACAATTCATTAGATGATAAATCATTTATTTCCTATTCTCATCTTGTAATTCTTTACTTTTCTTTGCATTGGCGTGATGAATAAAAGAGGATAACAAGAAGTCAAAATCACATTTCTCATTATGTGAAACTAACGCATGATTATTAGTTTACTAATTAACTACGCAGTAAATTTTAGTGTGATTTAACTCTCATGTGTAATTTATATAAATTATTATATAGGAGCGAACTTACTTAGTATACACCTTTAAATAGTAATGCTGCAAAACCATATTTTCTTGTTACTAAAAATAAAAGAAAGAAGAAATCATTCCATGTTGTATGGAGTGACTGGGTCAGCAAAGAACCATTTGTTTGGGCCTAGCTACTATATCTTTTGGACTATTATGTTGCTCTAATTCCATATATCACTAATTAAACAGCCATTATACATTAGTTGAAGCCTTTAAGTTGGAATTCTTGAATTTCAGGCCATGTATTTCCATTTCCATGCAATATGTGAATTGGGAAAAGCCTTGATGTGATCAAGATTGGACTGCTAAAATGGACTCTGTTATCATATATTATATGATTGATGCCTGAAACTCGCTTGAAAAATTTCTCCCCTTATGTTTCCGTCTCAGCAATATTATATTACCTAATATGTAT
>NC_044918.1:13719862-13791050 GCF_003576645.1 Ipomoea triloba
ATATATATATATATATATATATATATATATATATATATATATATATATATATATATATATATATATGATTCTTTTGTAGCTCAGCTCCGCCGGCGCTCCACGCATTTATCTATCTAATGTTCATCATATCCTAAATTTCGACATTATATTCATATGGTCATTAATAAAATAAAAATAAAAATTATAGCATCACTTGTGACATATATGTAAATAATATCGATCTGATATTGTTATATTCATTTGATGCATGATTAATTTCCGTACATTGTGGCGTGCATGTTCTGAGTAGTATCCGTGCGACTAGACGTATCAAAATCGCAAGCATATAGTTGTGAGTTAAAGAGAACTTAATTTTGAAGATTAAGGATGAAGGTGACGTAGGTGATGAGTTTGTTATAGAGGCGGAGAGGCCGGCCGGCTTTGCGAGAGGTGCCCAATTTGGCCCGCACGGTCGTGTATGTTACGTGCATGAGACGTGCCATGTGAACCATTTTTTATTTGTTCACAAAATGTGAATTTTTTTAAAACTCTTATACTTTGATGTGACAAAATAATAGAGAGTTAAATTACACGGACTCAACAATTCATTAGATGATAAATCATTTATTTCCTATTCTCATCTTGTAATTCTTTACTTTTCTTTGCATTGGCGTGATGAATAAAAGAGGATAACAAGAAGTCAAAATCACATTTCTCATTATGTGAAACTAACGCATGATTATTAGTTTACTAATTAACTACGCAGTAAATTTTAGTGTGATTTAACTCTCATGTGTAATTTATATAAATTATTATATAGGAGCGAACTTACTTAGTATACACCTTTAAATAGTAATGCTGCAAAACCATATTTTCTTGTTACTAAAAATAAAAGAAAGAAGAAATCATTCCATGTTGTATGGAGTGACTGGGTCAGCAAAGAACCATTTGTTTGGGCCTAGCTACTATATCTTTTGGACTATTATGTTGCTCTAATTCCATATATCACTAATTAAACAGCCATTATACATTAGTTGAAGCCTTTAAGTTGGAATTCTTGAATTTCAGGCCATGTATTTCCATTTCCATGCAATATGTGAATTGGGAAAAGCCTTGATGTGATCAAGATTGGACTGCTAAAATGGACTCTGTTATCATATATTATATGATTGATGCCTGAAACTCGCTTGAAAAATTTCTCCCCTTATGTTTCCGTCTCAGCAATATTATATTACCTAATATGTATAGTACTATGCCTACAATTTGGGCATACATAAATGGATACATGCATGTTTGAATGATATTCACTTTTGATTTATATTTTAAAAAAAAAAAAAATCTGCAGTTATTACTCAATTATGTGTTTTGAGTGAAACAAAGCATGTAACCCTTACAAACAAAGGATCATAATGAGGTAAATCAATTATGTGGCGATTAGCTCAAACAAGATAAAAATAAAAGACGAACTAACTTAGTTATTGAACTAATAGTTGGACGAATTTGATTGAAATTGCTCCCTTTTGAATGGTATTTTGTGAGGAAGTGCAGTGGCGTCAGAAGGTTTGTCTGTCAACAAAAAACTTTTTTGTGAATGAATGAAAATGAATCCTTGGGAAGGCAACATCGCATCTATCGCTCAATTATATTGCAGACGACGCATGCACAGCACAAGCTAGCCGTATATGAACCACTCACGTGATTACTCCATCTTTTCTTCAATTATTGGTTTGGCTTTAATGTCTAAATGGAATCTCAGATCATGTCCAACTTTTTTCCCTTTGGCCTTGACCCTACCAACAACTCACTCTCCACACCAAACCCAGCAAAATTATAAGAGAAACAATACATACAATGGCTACTTTACAATTAATTCCCACTCACATTATCACTGTACTCTACACATTCAACGCAACTAATATTGAGTAATTTGAAGAGAGTTGGCAGCTCTGGTCTCCTTTATTAAAACTTACAAAACGTTAGGTTTAATGTGCATGAAATTGATCTCGGTGTAAATATCAATTTATTACTTCTTCGCGTGTATTCTCTTGGTTGATTTTATTGTATCATCTTGTATATATATATTCTATTCACAGGTCTAGTCAGCATAAGATATTAAATATAGGTTATGTATGAGCAAGGAAGAGAAGGTAGGCCAAGAGAGGATTTGATTAACTAGACTAAGTATATTGCTTTGATGCTTTAATTTCTCACTATCACTAACTAAAGGCTCTTGTGTACCTCTATGTCTAGACACAAACTAAAAGCAATCTTCTTTCAATGATGTCTAAGAATTATTTATACTAGAATTAGCACATATTACGAAAGAGTTAACCTTTAAGTCATTATTGATCTAAAATACAATTATGGTCTAAAGACATGACTAGTTGACTACCCATTGCAACTCTTGTCCATGCCAGTTGGTTTACGGTTCTAGAGAACGAGTAAGTGTGCCCATACTTGTCGCCAGACTCGTACACATACACCTGATTGTTTGCATTGCCATGGGCGTAACGAATTAGGCTTCTTTTGTCCCTTGACCTCTTACGACGGGTTAGCTTTATTGTATTAGATGATGAGCTTATTATGCGTATAAAATGAAAATGGATAACAAATACATTAAAATAATGAAACTAATGTGTAAAAAATGAAACTAAAAAATACAACTGTAATAAATTAGGAAACGGTAACCATTTTTTTAAAAAAAAATTAAAACCAAACAACATTATTTTACTTCATAATCCATGGTGCTAGGGTAAAATTTGTCCATATATACATCAAAAGCCTTCTAGAAGACTAGGATGGCTAACGCCTAACATATTCCTAGAAAATTAAAAGAATTATAGTGAGTGTGCAACGTGCGCCAACATACGCTACAAGATACATGTACGTTTGTTTGATGTTATAAAAAGCAGGTGTAGACAGTGTAGTTAGCTCACAATTCAAGTAAAATTGATAATGGCAAAGACCAAAACTTGGTGTACAATCATCATTCTCTTCACACTACTATTACTAACACAAATTTCCCTATCAAATTCTTCATTAACGCCGCCCCCATTGCCCATCCTTCCCCTCCCAACTTTTTCTCAACTGAAATGGCAACAGAGGGAAGTCATCATGTTCCTTCACTTCGGCGTCAACACTTTCACAGACCGGGAATGGGGCACCGGCGACGAGAATCCCGCCATCTTCAACCCAACCTCTTTAAACGCTAACCAATGGGTGGACACGGCGGTCCAGGCCGGAATTTCTCTCATGATACTCACCGCTAAACATCACGACGGGTTTTGCCTCTGGCCGTCCAAATACACCGATCATTCCGTCATCGGAAGCCCGTGGAAGAACGGCAAGGGTGACGTCGTTCGGGAGCTTGTTAACGCCGCTAATTCTCGCGGTGTCAATATCGGCTTGTACCTTTCCCCTTGGGATCGCCATGATCATAGATATGGGCGGACAAAGGAGTACAATGAATATTACTTGGCTCAATTACAAGAACTTCTCAAAAAGTAAGTATTTCAAATCATTTAATTTCTTTTTTTTTTGGCCATACAGAAAATCAGCTGTCAGTATCTAAAAGTGTATACAGTATAAACATTATCTTGTAGTCCAGTCTTAAGTCATCAATAGTTCGACAAGCTTGGTTGAGGTTGTTTTGTTTAATTTTGATTAGTAAGATTGGAAAGCACTAACTGCGCGGTTTTTGTGTTGGATCTTTTATCTCGGTACGTGTAGTTATGGGAGTGTTAGAGAAATATGGTTTGATGGAGCAAAGGGCGCAAATGCACCAAACATGACTTACTACTTCAACAATTGGTTTGAAATGGTGAATGAGTTGCAGGGGACAATCAACATATTTTCCGACGCCGGTCCGGGCGTGAGATGGGTCGGAAATGAGAAAGGGTTCGCCGGAACCACTTGCTGGTCCAGTATCAATCGGACATCACTTTCAATTGGCAATGGCAGCTTAGTTAAGTAAGCAACAACCTAGCTAACCAATTTGTGATTAGTGAAGTACTGATCCAAGGTCTTTGATTATTAATTAACTTATAACAATATCATGTGCGCAGTTATCTTAACACCGGAGACTCGAAAGGGACGGATTGGCTACCGCCGGAATGTGACGTCTCAATCCGAGAAGGATGGTTTTGGCATAAATCACAAGCACCAAAGACGCTTACAGAGCTACTCGAAATTTACTACAATTCAGTAGGACGGAATTGCCTGTTACTGCTAAACGTACCGCCTAATACAAAAGGATTGATATCAGATAGTGACGTGACAAGATTAAAGGAATTTAGAAGTGCCCTTGAGACAATATTCTCAACAAATTTGGCTCAAAAATGTTCAATAAAAGTAAGTAGCCAAAGGGGAGGTGAAGGTGGTGGGTTTGGACCTGAAAACATGATAGACGGTGATCATTTATGGACGTATTGGGCACCGTTGGATGAATACACGGGACACCATTGGATCAAACTGACGGCGTTCAAACAAAAACTGAAATTCAACGTGGTTCGTATTCAAGAAGCAATCGGATTAGGACAGAGAATAAAACGACACGAAGTTTACGTTGACGGAGTTAAGGTTGCAAACGGCACCACCGTGGGGTACAAAAAGCTTCATAGGCTTGAAAAGGGTGTCGTGGAAGGGTACAGTGTGAAGATCAAAATAATTGGGTCACGGGCATCACCTTTAATCTCGTCAATAGGTCTCCATTTTGATCCCTTTTGGCACCCATAGTGATAGTGAGCTAGCATTGTCTATCTCTTTCTTCCTGTTTTGTCTTTGTGTTCCAGAAAATTGATAAGTCAATAAACAGCGACAAAAAGGCTAGCATGCCATAAAAGTTGAACCTTTTATTCTCATCTCTACACCCCTAATAATAGACTTTGTAAAGATTTCAACTTTAATTTTTTTTTAGAAAAACCCGCCAGTCACTATCCAATGGTTGGCACTCAGCACTGCCATTGTGACAATCACAAGCTACAAAAGGTTGATTAATTTTTACCTGTAAACCGCTTAACACATTTAACGATTTACCTGTTTCGTCAAAATTGAAACCAAAGTTTGTGTTGCTATGGTGGTGAGAGAGTGAAGTGTTGTATGCAAGAAATATGGCTTTCCCTCTTCATCTCACAACTCAAAGCATCCAACAAAGGCTTGATTTCCTGCAACAGATCTTGAGGCGATCCTCTTACAGAAAATTCATGGACAACTCCATCAATTTCAATCATGCTGCATCCAGGAGCTGTTTTTGCTATTCCTTTGCTGTTCATGAAAGCTCTGAGTTTCTTCACATGATCAAATTTACCAGCTTTGGCATAAATATCACAGAGATTAACATAGAAAGCATGGTTCTGAGGTTCCAAAGCAATCAGATTCTGAGCAACCTTCTCTCCCAGTTGGAAATTCCTGTGCATTTGACACCCCCCAAGAAGTGCTCCCCACACAAAAACATCTGGTTCCATTGGCATGCCTCTGATCAGCATTTCAGCCTCATCAAACAGCCCGGCTCGACCTAGAAGATCGACCATGCAAGCGTAGTGTTGGAGTTGCGGCTCTAAAGAGTAGACGCTCCTCATCGCGTTGAAAAACCAGCGGCCTTTCTCGACTAGGCCAGAATGGGCACAAACTGATAACAAGGCAGTAAATGTGACAGAATTAGGCTTTACTGTGGCCGCTTCCATCTCCAAGAAAAGCTCGAAAGCTTGATTAGCATTTCCATGGAGGGCAAACACAGAAATCATGGAAGTCCATGCCAGAACATCCTTCTTAGGCATTGCTGTAAACACTTCAAGGGCTTTATCAACACACCCACATTTCCCATACATGTCCACTAAAGCAGTTGCGATTACTGTGTCACACTCTATCTTGCTTCTCTTCAAGAAACTATGAACCCATCTTCCATGATCAATAGCGCCAAGCGATGCACAAGCTGAAATTACATTAGCAATAGTGATTTTATCCGGACTGATCACATCCTCACCACCCGAAATCTGCATTTCGTGGAACAATCCTAGAGCCTCCTTGCCTCTACCTCCTTGAACAAACCCTGTGATGATTGAATTCCATGTAATAATATTCCTCTTCTTCATATTCCTGAACAGCTCCAAGGCCAAATCAAGCTCTCCATTCCTCAAACACCCAACAACCATCGAATTCCACGAGACTACATCTCTATTCGGCATTTCATCAAACACCCTTCGCGCATTATCAAGAAGCCCGCATCCTGAGTACATACTAATCAATGAGTTCTGAATAAAAACATCGCTATGGAGCCCAAATTTAACAGCATGACCATGAACGCTTTGACCCGCAAACGCATCAACCCTGTTAACACATTCTTTCAACACAAAAGGCAACGTAATAAAGTCGGGTGTAAACTCATCAAATAACAATCTTTTATACAGAACTAAGGCTTGAAAGGAAGTGGGATCAGTGTTTTTGGAGGCATGAGCTCTGATCATGGCGTTGTACATAAACAAACTTGGCCTGGAGACAAGCCTGAAAGCATTGGTGGCGTAGCTGAGAGAGCCCGATTCTGAGACGCAGCAGAAGAATATGAGGCGAGAAATGAGGAAATAGCGGTCAGTTGTTAATAAGAAAGGGGAAGTTATGATGTGGGTATGGATCCGTTTGAGCTCGTTCATCTTCAGGCAATTGTCAAGCAGCCTTGCCAGTGTGTTTCTGATATATAAGCGCTTGGATTCCATCATTATGAGATCTCAATTAAGAAGATCCTCGGATCCGTTGTTTCTACATTGTACTGTGCTATTATTGTATGGTCGGAAATAAAGAGAGTCGATCTTGAATTGTATACTTAATGGCTTAAGATGCTGTAGAGTAGAGTGCAGTGGTATCAGACAGACAACATAAACAATTTGGTCGGAAAATACACGAAATTGGGCTATATATGTGTTTAAGAAATCTAGTTTAATTGTTAGGTGGTTCATAAACAGCAGATCAGAAGACATGGTATAATGATATTCCTGTGTGTCACACAAATTTCTTTCTACATTCATCAATTCAATCAGCTGTCTCATTATATTGTTTCATTCAGTATAAATAATCCTAATCCTCTGATCTTTCTTCACCATTTGCTGCGCCCTTTTCCTCTGCCTATCCTGTCATTTTGTCGATCAGAAAATCCCCCTCTCCCCCCTCTTCCGCCTCCGCCTCCGCCACCGCCAGAGAAACGACCTCCCCCGCCGCCTCTCCTATCAGAAAACCCCCCACCACCACCACCGCCACCGCGACCACCTCCAAATCTTCCACCTCTTGACTTATCTCTTTCTTGCAACTGTGGCAATGATTTTACAACCTCCAGGCTTATGTCAAATTCATTTCTTGCACCTGCAAATGTAATATGCTAATTTAGTTAACTCTTCATATCACAATTTTTTTTTTTTGAGTTCTACTGACTCAGTTACTCAGTTACAGTGTAGTATCTGTTCATAGCTACTTTCTCAACCTACTGAAGCACAAAGAGTCAACAGATGCCTCCACAATGGATAATCAAAATAAGAGTCATTACACTTAAGATCAAAGACTGAAACACACACCGTACCGGCTATAAATGTTTCCACGTCTTCGGCAGACACATCAAAAACCGCCCCCCTTCCATCAGCTGTCAAAGTAAGGCCTTTGATTGATTCAGCCATCGCTTCGTGTAAGAATCTCTTCAAGGCATTATATACAAAGCTGGCAACAACAGTGAATTGAAGGATAAGAATTCACACACAATCAAAATTCAATAATATTAAGTTGGGATTGTTTGTTTGTTTGTGCTTTCATTTTTAAGCTATCACCTGATTAAAAACAAATTCAGTCCAACGGTCCTATATGAAAAGTTTTAAAAGAAAATCCTGAATGCTTACGAAGGTGAATAGACAGGCCTCCCACTCACAAGATGTAGAGTAACATAATTCTCCATGGAAGTAAGAAGTGAGCGCCTCTTCATCTCTGTATACCCCTGAACACCAAGCCAGAGGCTTTTGTTAGCCGAGATGGTATAGTGGATTTCACCAGCAAAACAAAAAAGAAAGAAAAACCGCAACTTACAGAAGCTTTGGCCAGTGCCTTTGCAAGCAATTCTGCAGCAGAGAGATGAGAGGTCTGCAGCAGGTTCTCAGCAGCTGCCTTGAAGGCAGGTATGACACTACCATATTTAAAGTATATCAGCACTTGTGATTACTACGATACTTGCAGTAAGAATCTACTAGAACCATCAAAGAGACTAACTACCTATCAGAGATTCCGGCAATTTCTTCTGCTGCTTCTTTGCCAACAATTTTCGCAATATCAGCTGGCTGTGGAGCAGCTATGTGCTCAAATTTCACACCAGATTCCTTTTCAATTTTCGAGATGTTGGACTTTTTAGGATCATAGAACATTACAGCAACGCCACTATTCCCTGGTGCAGTGCCAATACACAAGTTATGTAAAGCTTCCCAAACATTCCAATCTCATGAGCATTAAGATCATCTGCAACTAACCTGCCCTTCCTGTCCTTCCAGATCGATGAATATAATCTTCTACGTCACGTGGAGGTTCACACTAGAAAAGCACTATGAATGATAGTATATAAAAGTACCAAATAATTCTTTGTTAATTAAACATCATTAAGAAACAATAATTTGAAAACAAACCTGGATTACTAACATAACATCAATGTCCAATCCCCGAGCTGCCACATTCGTTGCCACTAAGGTCATGAACTTGCCTGATCTGAACCCAGAAAGTGTAACCTGAAAACAATGTGCCAATCATTGGCAAATAAACCTTTTTTCTATCACCTGAAAGCTAACGAATTTCAACTCAATCAAGTGATAAAAGTAAACATGCCATGATTAGCAACTATAGTTATTGAAACATTCATTTGACTTGTCTTGTTCATATCCACAGATCCTCTACTGTTGTATGGTTTTTAGTTGAATTATAAACAAGTACAAGCTTGACAAAAATGGAGAGGGAAGTGAAATAATCAGTATAGCATAGATTATAAATAATGCATCACACTTTCTGACATTCACACACACACACAGACCTAAAATATTCTGCAAAAAGAGAGCTATTCTCAATAAAACTTTTACCTCACGTTGGGCCTGTTGTATATCACCATGTAAAGGCCGAGCACCAGGCAATGATCCAGCAAGCTCAGAAGCATAATCCTTTGTTTCAGTGAAAATAATAGTGCGGCCTCCGCTAAAATAGTATTTCATTAAAAGGAAGTACAAACCATTCAGCAACTTCATTATCATCTCTTAAGAGTCTAAATTAATGCACCCTTGGGAAAAATAAGAAACCAACCTGCTATAGCACCGAATGATATCAGGAATAAGCTGAGATCTGGCTGAAGTAGAGCAAGGAATAATAATATGTCTGACACTAGTGCTGGCCTTCATTTTCTCATTGCCAACGATGTCTATGGTTCTCTTATCTGGTTTGAGAAACTTAGCAGAGATCTAGCCAAATAAAGACAGGTTTTATTCAGAGATTCAGATGATTAAATGAATGGGAAAAACCAAAAGTTGATAGACATCCAGTAATTATATTCAGTGAAATTTTTATTTTCACCACCTCGTTGACTGTCCCTGTGAATGCAGGCCAATTTTTGTTAATTGAATACTTAAAGCATGCCACTGTTCACTGGTTCTGGTTACCATTTAAGAAGAAAGACAACAAGAAATATTGATGATAAACGAACATGTTTCACCCAATCTGGCAAAGTGGCACTGAAGAGAAGAGTTTGGACTTGTCCTGCATCCTCTACCTTCCCTTTAAATTTCAAAGAGGAAATAAAAGAAAGAAAGATTGTTAATAATGATTATAAACAGAACTCACTGAAAAGGATATCTACTGTACCAACAAATTTCAATGCCCATAGAACTGCATACCAAGAAAGCTAACAGCTTCACTAAGAGTGGTATAACAGAAAAAAAAAGTTGGTAACAAACTTCCTTTTAAATTTCAAAAAGGAAATAAAGGAAAGAATGGCATGATCATTAATAAACAAAATTCTCTGAAATGGATATCTACTGTAGCAAGCAACATTTTCAGTGCCCCAAGAACTACACATGAAGGAAGCTAGCAGCTTCACTAAGAGTGATATGACACAGAAACACTAGGCAACAAACTGACTTATAACTGTGAATATATACCTAGAATAAATTCGACATCCTCAACAAAACCAATTCTCAGCATTTCATCAACTTCATCAAGAACACGAAACTTTAATGAGGCCAAATCAATATTTCCTTTCTGTATGAGATCCTGCACCACAATTTCTGAAAAAATAGTATTCCTTCTCCCGAAATGTATAAAAAAGACAAGCTCAACCTAAGATTAATAAACCAATAAAAAGGTTACCTTGATGCGTCCAGGAGCACCCACTACAATATCAACACCTCTTTTCAATTTAGTTTGCTGGGGAGCATAGGGAGAACTTCCATACAAACAACAGGACGTCAGCCCCAATGCCCCACCGTAAAATTCAAAGTCAGCAAATACCTATTGGTCACCAAAATTTAAGAATAAAAAAGCTCAGAAACACTTAAAGAATATGCATGGTTTCTTTATGTAAGATGTCTTTAAAAAAAAAAACCTGAAGAGCCAATTCCCTAGTGGGTAAGAGAACCAGAACACTAGGAGCTCTCCCATAACCAGTCTTTCGAGTAGCTGTGGCAGGTCCATTCCTTAAGGACTCCAAGATAGGCAAGATAAAGGCCAAGGTTTTACCCTGCAAATTAAATTTCAAAAACAAAAGAACATTATATTGATTGTGGTTGGAACTTTAGAATTAAGCAATAATTGCTCAACCAAAAATATTGAAAAAGAAGAATTGTTTGAGGTGCAATGGTAAATGAGTATGTGAATTAGATGCATCATATATTATATATACCTGACCAGTACGAGCTCGACCAACCAAATCGGAACCATCCAAAATGATATCAAAAGTGGTAGCTTGGATCGGGAACAGATATTCAATTCCCTTAACCTTCAAAGCCTCTCGCAGAGGATCCGAAATCCGAAAATTGGAAATGGAGCTCGGATTCTCCTCCGTCTCAACACCATTATCCACCACCTCCGTAAATTTCGTCTTCTTCTTCTTCTTGTCCACCTTAAAATTCATCGGCCTCGTCGCACTCCTCACCTCCTCGATGCTATCAATCTCCAAAGCCTTTCGCTTCTTACTCGGCCTCTCCGAATCATACTCCGATTTTCCCTTATCTTCCTCTGACTTTTTCTCTTTCTTCTCAAAGTCTAACGCTTCGGTTGTTTGGTTTTGAATTCTTCTTCTTAACCATTTGGAGTGTCAGAGGCCACAGCTTAATTCACTACACCACAATTACCAAATAGCGGGAAGATTCTCACAGCTCCAATGCAATGGCAGAATCAGGGGTTTAGGGTTTATACATTAATTTACTCCAAGTTGGTTCAAGTACTAGCCGTTGGATCGGATGTAAATGCCCCATGACAATCCAATCCATGCTCACCGTCGGATTGGCTAACTACCTTAACGAACTCTCCCTTGAAATAGGAAACGCCAATGCTCAACAATTCATCTTTATTATATTATTACAATTACAATATTGCAAAAGAAAAAAGAAAATTTTACATGCAAAATTTACTCATTTATGAATTTTTATTTTACCAAATTCCAACTTTTTTAGTACAACCGTATAACTAACAATTCCTACTCAATAACTAACATAACCGCCGTCAACTCCTTTGCCTATATATATATATCGGAGACATTGCCATTGCTAGTGTCCTTCTTCAGCTCTTCTCAGTACTCCTTCAATGGCAATATCAAAGGCATCTCTGACACCCTCTATACCCGCATTGGGTTTTGCGTATATTATGTTGGGTATATAATCAATCACCTTATTTCTCATCTCATTTACCTTTTCTTTGCTTATCTTTTCAAGCACAGATTTTATTGAGGTCCCGTTTTTCACCTCATCCCGGTGTATGAAAACTGAGTAGCTCTCTGTTTCCGGCGGGAAAAACCAGCGGTACTGATAGTAAGCGGATCTTTTCCAGAAGAAAACCGGGATTGATCCCGCCACCATGCAGTCAAACGTTGACCGCCGAGTTAAACTGTCCCCCCGGGGCTGCAAGCAGAAGTCGGAGTCCAGAAACTTTTCCAGAATCTCCGACGTGCCGTTTGAGCATTTCGTGCCGCCGCAGTCCACGGCTCGGCACGCGCCGGAGTGGTTGCACTGGGTGAGGAGGAGAGCCCGGAAGTCGTTCTTGATTAACCGGCGTGGCGCTCCGGCGAAGCAGAATAGCGTGTTGCGGTGACGGGTGCGCAGGAATTGCTGCCAGCGGGTGATGTCGGCGGCGGTGGTGGGGTGGAATCCGGTGGGGTAAGGCACAGCGACGTCGTAATAGTCCCACGGGTGAGCCTCGATTAACAGGCGCGTGATGTTGCGCATTCCGGGCAGGAATATGCAACTAGAGCCCCAATTCATACCTTCCTTCCGGCGGAAATCCCATGTGATGCGCCCCATCGTGATGAAATGATCCCTGCCGTTCGATCTGTTCCAGTAAGGCTGATCCTGGATCCAGTTAACCATCATCTTGCAATCCCGATCACGGTCTTCGTTAGTGTAGTTGACTTTGATAGGCCACAAGTACTTACCCACCGCGAGTCCAGCGTAGAACGGTATGTAGAACGCCGTAGCAGATTCCGCCTCCGTGGTCCTGCACTTGTAATTAGCCATGCGGTTGTGGAAGATAAGCTCCAGTGCAAACTGGTCCGTCCAAAACCATGACCCCGCGAGATTCTCCGGGAGAATCTTCGAAATTCCGGCGGCCGGGAGCCCAAATCCGTCGTTAGACAGCACCTGGCAGCGCGAGTGCCACGGGTCCAATTCCCCGCAATTTTCCACTAAATCAGCGTTGAACACTCTTGGAAGGTCGTAGATATACACTTTACCAAAAGGACACTCAACGCCGTCATTTGTAGCGTTAACTTCAGAGGCGTAAGGTACAGCCGAGAAAGTTGTCGTCGCCGCCGCCGTGAAAGATGCGTTGTGGCGAGGATACGAGTGTTGAAAGTATGAGGCGATGGAGGAGAAGGGGAGAGAGCGGGCGGAGAAGAGGAGCAAAGACTGGAGGAGGACGACGGAGAGTAGAAGCCATGCGCCGGGGTGGTAGAAAGAGAAATACCTCAACAACGTGTTTCTCAGATCTTTATCAGAGTCGGGAAGCATCGGGTCAGGCTTAACTTAGAAGGTGAAAGAAAGAAAGAAACTCCGGCGAAGTTGACCGGAAATTGGTGATGTGGGAAGCACTGCACGGGGAAATGGAGTACGTGAGTACGAGATGAATGGTGCGTTAAACGAAGATGAAGGCATTTAAATCATTAGCGGCAGCCATTGATCAAAGAGCCATGTGTCAAACTACGCTAATCCCCTGCAAAACCTCGCCGACACCCATACTTTTTTTGTTGCAAATTTTATTAAACATCGTACTCCAATAAGATTCCTACTTCGTAGTCTCATCTATGAGAATTTTAAAACACATTAAGAGAGATTTAGTAACCAAGGAAAGTAATTTTTTGGGAATTTAAAAGGTTTGGTACAATTTTTTACTTGGTAAAGTTTAGGTTAATGGAAATCTCATTCCATAATATCAATTGAGACATTCCATAATACTTTGTATCAATTAATTAAAGTAAATCTCATCAAAGAGAGTGTAATTTTTTTGGCTTACTATCATATTTATTCATATTAACCTTTTTTATGACATATTGACATATTGCCATGTTAAAAAAATTTCTTATATAGTAAGGATATATTAGAGATTTAAAAAAAATTAGAAAAATTTAAACCAATCTTACATGTTAATTAATTTTCTATGTAATTTAATTGTTATGCTTCTAGGGTAACACAAAACATGCTAATTAATTTTTATAGTAAAATTATCCCTATCAAATATAATTTTTGAAAAAAATTTCGGTAATTTAATGGATGAAAAAGTACTATCTAATTAAAATCTCACAAAACTTGAATTAACTCAAACCGACCAATAGAGTTTAAGTGTTTAACTCACAATTTTTTTATTTTTTTGAAAGGTAAACTTCATTAATAAGCATTAGAAACGATTACAACAAGGTTCAATGAAATGATAAGACATTTCATGCCATCTGACATAGAAACAATTTTCCTAGCTAAGCTAATGAAAATTTGATTCACAGACTGCTTTACAAATATGAAGTTGTGATCCTTAAAGGACCTTAAGGCTTCTTTGATGGTCTTGCTAAATGTAGACAAGCCTCTTCGTGGGTGTGAGGTCTTGTAGACCACCTGAGTCTTCATATCCATACTGAAGTCCATAGACAATAATCCCAACAGAAGGTACACTTCCGACCTTGTGTATTTGATCGGTTCTTCAGTGGGCATCCTACCGACTGAACTGAACTGCATATCATTGTTCAGAAGAGGCATATTACAATTGTCAACTAGTACGCTCAGGATGAGTATTACATAAGCCATGACCATAACAAACTTATCACGCTCCATACAAACCTCGTCAATAGAACGAGAGGGAAACGCTCGTCAAAGAAACGAGAGGGAAATACAAAAAAACTGCAAATAGATGCAGAAGGAACAAAGTACAAGAAATAAACACCAACAATAAAATACCATAAAATAACACCAACAAGAGGTGTATTATTTGGAATACAAAAACATGAAAAAAGGGAGATCAGCGTAGGATAAGAGAAACGGAGGAGGATGGCGGAGCAGTTGCGTGGGGAAGTTTTGCGGTGGTGGAAGGCGGATGAGCTGCGATGATAGGAGGTGGAGAAGCTGCTGCGATGGTGGGAGACGGAAGTGCGATGACGGATGCAGTGGTTGAAGGCGGAGGCGCGATGAGGGACGGAAGATGACCGGTGAGCCTGAGGAAGAAGGGAACGGTCGCCGCCTCCGTTAAACAAGAGGAGGCGGCGACCGCCGGAAGGAGAGGAAGATGACTGGAGAAAGAGAAGCTATAGAGAAGGAGAAAAAAAAATGGTCAACCGTCTATGTGGAGAGTAAGAGTGTAATACACACGTATAATTTGAGTTCTATTACATATACTTTCAATTTTTATTATCGTCAAGTTACAATAAACCATTTTTACGAATAAACCATTTTTACGACGTAGATTTTACCAAAAGTGTTTATATTAAGAGTATGAGTGTAGTCAAAGACCTTGTCAAGCGGCATAGTTGTGGCCCTCTTAAGTGAGGAATTACAGGTTCGATTCCCAGTGGAGGTGTGCTTCAGTTGGTTGAGAAAGTATTCTATTAACAGATGCTACAAAAAATGTAAGTTAGTGCAGAGAAAGATGGAGTTGTTTAAAGGCGAGATTGCGGATTAATTGAGGGGTTAGTCTTGTTTTCCACGTGGCTTTCCCTTCTAATTGCCAGATAAGAATTCGGAAATGAGTGAGAGAATGACAAAGAATCATAAAATAATGTGATTCCAAACTGCGAATAAAGTGAAAGCATATTTCTATATTTGCAATTAAGTTGTCCTTTAATCACATTTGCACTTAAGTTGTCCTTTAATCACATAGTGCTAAACTGCTAGTGATACTGTTGAGAGATTCCTTCATTTGCCTTTGACGATATGATTACCATATGTGGTAATGACAACACTATTACCATTTTAAAGGTGATTATAGCTTGAGTATTGGTAGTCCTATTTTATAGTTTATATACAATAATACAAACACGGATGGCTCCACAATGGGAGCAATGGCTCCTTCCACCCTTATCCCCTTTTAATGTATATATATTGTAAAGCACATTGTATATATATAATTAACTTATAAATACTACATTTATATAAATTTAACCAAAATATGAGTTAGCTTAAATAATAAGACATATACTTTTTCTTTACAATCAGAGATGATACAACAGTTTATGCGATGATGAATTCAATTTCACAACAATCAGAAAATTTTAATACAATCCATTGTCAAAAAACTACCACAAGAAGAATCATTCAAACAATTAAACATTTTATTATACAATAAAATATTAGGGAGTATGTTGTTTTAGCATGTAGCATCACAAATGTTAATGTCCTGTCATATCGAAAACGACCTGCGTCCCAACGAAAATGACATGCTCTGATCCTCTAATTATTATGTTGCCCATCTTTATTTAATTAAAGACTTCATACTTCATCTTTAATTAGTCCATTTGTTTATATGTTACAAAATAAAAATTAAACTGTGTGTCGACCTCAGCTCACGCATCCGATCCGTCTCACGAATAAGGATCAGTGAGACGGTCTCACACAAGTGTAACATTTTCTATAAACATAACTCTTATCTGTTTTTTGCTTTTTTTTTTTTGTTTTTTTTTTTTTTTTGTAGAACAACTCTGATCTGTTATTAATTAGTATTGTTGTGTATCGTTTCTTCCTTATTGCCGAAAACATAGTAAGACGACCAACAAAACAGACGCTGCCTGCCGACAAGTTTTATTGGATTACAATTCACAACCACATCGTTGTTTTATTGGGAAACTAAAACACAAAAATACAAATTTTTTGATTTCACATTCACCCAATTATATTCTTGAATTCAAATGTATCTCATATTCTCATGCATGTATATAATATAGTCCATTCTATGAGATGGCCCAAATTGGGGAGTGGACCAATCAGCAAACCCCATTTCTGTTTTGTTTTGCTTTTCCCCATGTTATGGCCCATAACTCTAACTCATATAGGCCCAAATCACCTAGCCTAGCTTCTTATAGAGAGAGAGAGATAGATGAGAGAGGTGGAGTGGATTAATAATACTATGGAGGGTGTAGATGTGGAGCAGCCGACCTATTGAAAGAGACATAAGCAACTAATGCCCTCAACAATCTTAGATAGTTAGTAAACAATATTATTAATGCAACTATAACGGTAAAGAAAATAGGGTATACAATATAAATGTCTTTGATGGGTGAGTGAAGGACAAATGAATAAGTAATATTGAGGTAGAATTATATTCAGAAGTGTACTCAAAAAAAAAAAATATTCAGAAGTAGTGGTGAATGTTTTTTTAAGAAATTTGGGTAGCAATAATTTGATTTTTTTTTTAAATCTCATTTTGATGTATTTTAATTTTTAATAGCTAGTCAACAATTTAATGACTCGGCTCATTCATTTTTAATCTTTTGTTCCCACTTAGGAAGATTTTTGGATTCACCCCACACAAGAAAAAATAATAATAAATAAAATAAAGGAACAACAACAACAAATATATATCAACAAAGACTTTGTGATCACGCAGCAGCGGTATAACTGTGACTCTCCCAAATGGGTGATTAAAACATATTGAGAAAGTATGTGTAAACAAATATTGGATTATAACAAAAGGCAATACTATAAAACAAATATATATATTGAAAATAATAATATTATATTATTAGTTAGTACTCCGTAATAAATAGTATCCACCAAGAATGTAATTATTGTATAGTTTAATAGGATAATTAGGGTAAAAGGTGATACAACCTAGAGTAGGGATTTGACGGGGATCACGGGTCCTATGATGCCATAATCAATTCCCACTTTAATTCCTGTCAACTAAAATCTCTTCCAGGTCCCACACCTACCCCTGTTTCTCCTTTTCTTTTTTTTGACCACATTTCAACCTACTTTTTTTTTTCTTAAAAAAAAAAATCATAATCTCGTATTCAAAGGTATATATTCCGTACTAAACAAACTTCACTAACATATAACAATGTATAATAAATCACATAAAAAGATACTCCGTATAAATTATACCAAAAATATATTGTACAATAACAAAATCAATCAAAATAATATTAATAAAAATTAAATACGTAATTTGTGTTTTTCAAAAAAAAAAAAATACGTAATTTGTGTACATAAAAAATATACTCTATTCACTTAACCATTCTTTAGTAAAAAAAAATCTCCATTTTTGTTCGAACCAGTAATGAAAGGTAGACATAACAGGGTATGAGAATCACTTAAAGGCATGCAACAATAAAAAAAAACACTGTTGCCCACTGTTTTCTGATTAATTAAAACCAAAACCAAAAACTACTTTACCTAATTTAATGTGTTGATTAAGAAGTTGAGGATATATTAGTAATCTCGAACAAGTCCAAACATGTGTTTGCAACAATTATTGTTTTTTTTTTAACAATTATTGGTAGATGAGATTATTGGAGTTGTGGTGTTGATAGTTTGATGTTATCCAATAATTATGGAACAACACAAATCATGTAACCCCCCAAAATCTTATGACATGATGTTGCATTTTCTAATTATTGATATTGTGTTTTTTTTTTTTGAAATAATATTGTTATTAGGTTTTTTTTTTTTAAACAAATATTGTTATTAGTTGTTTTCTCATAATGTATTCCATCTACTATTGTCAATGATACTCTAAATATGGTACATTTGATTTAAGTATGATTTGACCAAATTAAAGTCAATTTAATGACACATAATAACACCTTATAATTGAAGCAATGTAATGGCTACGGGGACTATAGTAACCTAACAAACGACAATTTTTAACAATTGAAGTTGAAAGTGATTCGTTGTTAGCTATTTTTAAAGTTCATAAGAAGGTAAATGATGGGTAATACCCCATCTTCGACTCTTTGATAGTAATTTAGTGATTGTTAACTCAAAGTTGAATTTACATTTTAATTAATGTAAACAGGAAAGCAAATTATTGTGTGGATTATATGACATCCACTTGGAGTTTGATTTTTATTTTTAAAAATATTGTAGGAGCTGCTTTTTCACTTTAATGCAGACCAAAATAACCAATTGTAATGATTAAAAATGTAATATTTTTCTTTATATATCGACATATCATGCATACTTTGAGTTTTATATTAGACCAATCATATATATTATGTCAAACATAATATAAATGAATTGTAGTTAAAACGAAACATATCATTAATTAACGACAACTAAAATGAACATAATTAAATAATCCACATTAGTGGTGAATTATTATGTTGGAGTAGGTACGTAGTAGTACATAGAAGCTGAGGCGAAAGCGAAATGACAATAAAAACACTCAAACAAGGTGACCGGGGGGCCCATGCATGCATTATACGGACTAGGCTCCGTCACGCGGGCAAACATAAACATTTACACCACCATACAAAATAATACAGAGTAGCGGGTGACGACGGCGGAGAAGCCGCTGACTGGCTTCATGTTTCGGCACTGCTGAGTGTTGGCAGCTATATACTATAAAGCTAAGCGATTAATGAAGCATTGGGGCAAGGGAAAATGGAAATCCCATCCCATCAACCTCTGAAAAAGTGATTCTTCTTTTCCTCGTTTGCTGTTTGGATTTATATTGCCAATATAAAATGTACTTCCAAAGTCGATCAGATTTTGTTCATTCCCAAAGCAATGAAGCCGCCAGTAATTTAAACCCCACCCTCCACAGACATTATACACCAAATTAACATAATCCCGTTGTCCCAAATCAATATTTAGTCTTGCTTTTAATGATAAAATAATAGAATTCATTCAAACTTTATTCATATTCAAACTTTATCTGAAATAGCTTATTATAGTACTGACGTGGTTGAGATACTTATACATGCATGCATTTAGTACAATAGTATATATATATATATATATGTATATGTTACTGAAAGATAATAGGTGCTAGAGTATAGTGAGTGCAATGAAGCAAATAACACCTGATTTAGTGGTTAGTTGAACTTGAATTCGATTTGTTGAGTGGGTTGGGGTGAGGGGCAGCACCCCGTGGCACGATATGATATGGTAATTTTGTAAATATAACATTAGAATTGTCTTTGTAATTGTAACCCTGTATATATTATTTTTAAAAGTACTGTATATATTATTTTAATTACTAAAATATTTCCTTTGCTCCCATGGACGTAGACTCTCGGAGTCTCGGCCGAATCAAGTAAACTATTCTTCTTTATTCTTGTTTTATGTTTTAGATATCTTGATACCGTTAGTAATTATTGAGTAATGTTGTGATGTTGTCACAATCTATGATGGGTAATTTAAGATTCCATTGTAAATACCCAAGAAGTTGGAGGAGGAAGTGGTTAATCCAGGTAACTCCGATTCATGGAATACTATACATACAGCTTTATTCATGAGCTGAACTGATCTGAGTTATATAAAGCATGAATTGCCTGGGTGCAGCAATAGTCGCAGGTTATGTCTGGTTGGATGGATCAATATAATTAATGTTTGTTTTTCTTTAATTTTCTAAAGAAAATAAATAATTATTCAATCAATTATATTATTCATGGAAAACTATACGTACTAACCACCCTTTTTTGTGCTGACCACAATTATGCCAGCATTAATAATTAACGTTTGTCGTTGGTTGGTAATTATTTTATGACTTTATTGCGTTGCATGCATGCAAGCTTTGAATTTCAAATTGGCTTTTGCAGGTTGATGGGATAAAGAGAAGGAAAGCCTATATTTTATTTACTCAGAAAAGTAAACAAGGAAATCGAAAGAAGATATAATAACACCTCACTTTTTGCTTTACCATATCAACTCAACAAAAAGGTTTGACCCACGCAAAAAATAAGGTTAAAAAGTATATCTTTTTGAAAAAAAATATTATTATTAATTGAATAATATCTAAATGTATGTTGACACAAACAAATATCAAATAATGGTTAGCAGGTATATACTTGATTAATTGGAGCTTATATTGATATTTGTTCATAATTTTTTTTTTTATATTGATAGTGTGATAACGTACGTGATTAATAGGCCTCCTGTGAATGTATACTTAACTTGGTAGAGGACTATGGAAGAGTTTTAAAGTGCCAATGGAACATTAAGTTATAGAGAATTTATAGAGAATATAATGTGGTTACAAACTTTATGAATGTCTTGCCTAGAGCCTTTGCAAGTTTATCAAGGAGATGAGCTTGGTGTTCAAAGAAAAAAAGTTATGGGTAGCTGATAAAGTTTATAAGAGCATATCCCTTCTATGAATTAAAAAAAAAATGAAAATTAAATAGGGTAAAATGTTGAAATGGCTTGTTGCGATTGAGTTCTAGTGAGTCAAAAAACAAATCTAGATAAATAGTACATGATCGGGTGGGGGTGGGTGGGGGGAGGGGAAGAATTGAAACCTTAAAAGAAAATCTTCAATCTGACCATAACAAAATCTTCCTATTTGATGAAAAGGAAAATATATAGTTGAAATGCATATATGCAGTTTTACTATGGTCATACACACAACAATGCAAAACTTGATCGGATGGGAGTAAATTTTTACTTGGGAGAAAAGTAATTTTGTCTTAACATATTCCCATGCAAACAAAATCCTCGTAAACTATAATGTTTTATTCCCATTATATTCTTCCAACACCTTTGTTTGGGATTTGAGAATGTCTTCCCTATTACTTCACCTCAAAATTCATCCACGGATTTACCTGGATAATGACAAAATTCTATGGGTAATTTAAAATTACTTCTATTACGTAATATGCATTAATTGCATGTAAATAAAAAAAAAAAAGAAAATGAGAAAGAATGTTTATTGCTATGTCAAACTAATAATTAATTAATATGTTAGGACTATGAAATAAAATTAAACTACATATAGAGTTTTTTGTGGACAGTGAACAAAGGTCAAACTTGTGTTCAGTTGAGTTATCATAATCTAATCTTATCAAATGTTTTGTCTGATTGGGGTGGGACCCTGGAGCAGGAGAGCAGGGGCCATATCCAATTATCCTAGTCGCAAGAAACGCGTGATGCACCACGACCGTTTATTTCTAGTTTTTATTCAGTGTTATGTAATAACAGAACGGGAAGCAAATGTTGCCCGGCGCGTGGCTAAAAGGTACCGGGAAGTCCATAGGACCATAGCTAGCTGTCAAAGTCGGAACGGGAAAGGCTCCGTACGGGGTTGCGGCCACACCCCAACCTAGTCAGCAGTCACACCTTAACGTCCCTTCACCGCCGTTTATTAACTACGAAACAGCAGCGAGGGAGCAGACTTCTTCTCTCTACAACTATCCTTTCTTGTTTGTTGTCTGTCTGCGTGTGACATTAAACACACCATTGTTATTATCCACGGATCACACTATTATCTTTCTCTCTCCCCCCCTTACACTTCACGCCAAATGCCTGCTTCTGTTGTGCTCTGTTTTCTCTTCCCCCCCCTCTCTCTCTCACGCTGTACACTCCATTTTATCATGCCACTATGAGAGAGACACACAGAAACAAAGCACTCACTCTAATCTAAGCTAATAGCCTAATAGGTATCAGCTAGCTAGCTAGCCTCTCCGTTGAGATAAAACCCATTCTCTCTTGCTCTTTTGCTTTTTCGTCTGTCCCGGAATAGTGGAGAAAGTTTATTTGTTCCCTGGGATCAGGAAGATGAAGTTTGCTATTGCTTGCGCATTGTGTGTCATTTTGCTTTCGTTTCATCTTACTTCATGTATCGGAGACGAGGGTGAGTATTAATGTACTGTGCCGGGCTGAGGTGTAAATTTCCATTTTTTCTGGCATTGTTTGGGAGGAAGAGGTTGTGTTTTAATTTTTGTTGTGTGGGTTGTGTAAAGTTATGTTCTTTATGCTTAGGAAACGCAGTGGCGTATAATAAAGCATCTTTTAGGAATGACGCTAATTTGATTCTAGACTTTGGAATGATGTTCTTGAATGGATTGTAATTTGTAAAGAATCTTTCTTCTTCTCCGTGTTTAGGTAAAACACTTATGTATATTAAAGAATCTTTTAGCAATGTGGCTAATGTGCTGCTAGACTGGGATGATGTCCACAACCAAGATTTTTGCTCATGGAGGGGTGTATCTTGTGGCAATTTTAGTATGTCGGTTGTTTCTCTGTAAGCTAATCTTCCCTGCTTGGTGTTGGTAGTTCGAGTTCTTATTAGCATTGAGCTTTTAGTATTAGTATTTTGTCACTAGTCTACTATATGCAAGAATGTAATGCCATTGTTTTTGGATGAAGGAACCTGTCAAATCTGAACTTGGGAGGTGAAATTTCACCAGCCATAGGCGATTTAAGGAATCTGCAATCTATGTATGTTACTTTGGCTGTTTTTGCTCTGTTGCTAATGGTTTTTTGTTGCAGTGTTTGTTTTATTGGTTAATGTTATTGATGTATTCTAATGGTTTTTCCAGAGACCTTCAAGGAAACCAATTAACTGGTCAAATTCCAGATGAGATAGGAAACTGCATTTCGTTGATTCTGCTGTAAATTTTAACTCTCTAAAACATGTTTGCCTTATTGAAAATGCTGTGTCATAAGTTCTAGAATCTCACATGTTGAATTGGTTTATGTTTCAGTGATCTGTCTGATAATTTGCTCTATGGTGATATACCCTTCTCAATCTCAAAGCTAAAGCAGCTCGAGTTGTTGTGAGTGATACACTGTGCTTGCTTTGTTAAATCATGATCATGATGTGTTTATAGTTTATCTTTTTTTCTGGTTTCGGTTAGTCTAAGCCACTCTCAAATACAGAAACTTGAAGAACAACCAACTTATAGGACCCATCCCATCAACGTTAACACAGATTCCCAACCTGAAAACTCTGTAAGTAGTTGTACTACAGAAATCAATATAATGCAGTAGGAATGATTTCAATTTTGCAGAATGTATTTAGTGTGTTCTAAGTGATCTTGGTTTCACAGTGATCTTGCTCGAAACAAACTCAGTGGTGAGATTCCAAGATTGATCTATTGGAATGAAGTCTTGCAATATCTGTAAGTGCAAAACTAATGGTGTCGATTTTGAATGCTTTGGACAATGCTTATGGATGTCTAAATGGTTCCTAGATGGATCTTTAAAAACATTTAATTGTTTCTTTGACGTAATTTCTAATTGAATTTGTGGTGTTTATGAATTCTTTTTAAGCGGTCTGCGAGGCAATTACTTAACTGGAACGCTGTCCCCTGATATGTGCCAGTTGACTGGCCTGTGGTATTTGTATGTACTTTGCTTTATTCCCATGTAGCATATTAAGACATTTCTTTAAGTGTTCTCTAGACCTGAACTTATAATTCCACATATAGTGATGTACGGGGCAACAACCTGACTGGGACAATTCCAGATAACATTGGCAATTGTACAAGCTTTGAAATCTTGTAAGTTATCTTCGGCACCTCTTTTATGGAGCAAATTTGCTTATTTATGCTTATTAACTGGTGGAATATTCTGATTCTTGATTTTAGGGACATTTCATACAACCAAATTACTGGAGAGATTCCTTACAATATTGGATTTCTGCAAGTTGCAACTCTGTAAGTTGGATCAATTGCTTTTTGAGTCAAAGTCTTTAATCATTGACAACTGTATTTGTCTTTATCTTTAGATTGTATACTGTTTTACTGAATCTATCCTTAATTGGCATTGGGATAATGGGTGCATCTGATTCTTTCTATCAGGTCTTTACAAGGCAATAGGCTCTCAGGTGTAATTCCTGAGGTTATAGGTCTAATGCAAGCACTTGCCGTTCTGTGAGTACCAACCTTTGTCTTTTTCCTGTTTGCTATAATCATTCTTTTTGAATTACATTTCAGAGTGCTAAAGTTTTTTACTTTGTCTTCTCAAGGGACTTAAGTGAGAATGAACTAGAAGGGCCAATTCCACATATTCTTGGCAATCTGTCCTACACTGGGAAGCTGTAAGATCCCAATCAAATTCAAAAAATTTTCCCTATTGTACTTTTCCCATTCTGATACATCTATATTGTTCTTCAGGTACCTCCATGGAAACAAGCTTACTGGCTCAATCCCACCAGAATTGGGAAATATGTCAAAACTTAGTTACTTGTAAGATACGGAGTATTAACTATTCGTACACAGTGAAAATAAATTGTATCAATGAAATTTTTAGCTAAGCTTCTCGGCATTCTCTGCAGGCAATTAAATGACAATGAACTAGTGGGTAGAATCCCTTCTGAACTAGGGAAATTGGAGCAATTATTTGAACTGTGAGTCTGAATTATTTTTATTTTATCTCTACATTCTCCAGAACCATCAGCCCCACCCACCCCCTTGTTTTGTTTAATTTCTTCTTTTAAGGTTTGATAACCAGCCTTCTTTCAGGAATCTTGCAAACAACAATCTGGAAGGGCCTATTCCTGAAAACATAAGCTCTTGTAGGGCTCTGAACCAGTTGTAAGACATTGACTCATCTTTTTACAGCTACACTTTAAGCCACCTCTGAATTAGTTGTATTCAATCTTTCCTTGATTTTATTTAATCTTATTTTTTTTTTCATTGTCTTTTTTTTAGGAATGTGCATGGAAACAACTTGAACGGGTCCATACCTTCTGGTTTCAGGGATCTAGAAAGCCTGACTTATTTGTATGCTGTAGACTAAAGTACCAAATTTATTCACTATGCAATTGTTCCTGCATATTGATGTCAACAATTTTCTTTTTAATCCTCAGGAACCTTTCTTCCAACAAATTCAAGGGCACCATACCTTTTGAGCTTGGGCGTATAATAAATCTTGATACACTGTAACTTTCTCACTGTCTTTCATTCTTTTCTATCTCTAACAATCCTCTATGCTGATTTTGTGCATGGCTTCCTTTAGGGATCTCTCTGGCAACGAATTTTCTGGATCCATACCTGCTTCTGTTGGTGATTTGGAGCATCTTCTTACATTGTAAGATGTAAATATTAGGTGCTTGAACATTGTTTATATTCATCTGGAATGTACTGATCATCCTCTGACGAATCATAGGAATCTAAGTCACAATCATCTTGCTGGGCGTATACCAACTGAATTCGGGAATTTGAGAAGTATTCAGATTATGTAAGTTTCCATTTAGAGAGATCTGCAGTTTGTCACCGCTACATTGATGTTTCAATCTTGGAGCTGTGAGTTCTCTTCCATTGACATTAGATTTCATTATTGCAGCGATATGTCTTGCAACAAACTCTCTGGTGCTATCCCCAAAGACTTGGGGCAACTTCAAAACCTTGGCTCACTGTAAAACTATTTGATTTGCATTTCTACATTTTCTATCATTAGATATGATTTTCTAAATTGCCTCTGATGCTGTTTGTTCTATCATTGCAGCTCTCTTACAAATAACAATCTCAGTGGACAAATTCCCGAACAGCTAACTAATTGTTTGAGCCTTGTCAGTCTGTATGTTCTTATCACATCTTAGTGATCCAAATATGTGATGTATATGTTGCTTCTGTGAAGCTGATTATTGTTGTTTTCACCAGGAATGTTTCTTACAATAATCTCAGTGGTGTTATTCCCATTAGCAGGAACTTTTACCGGTTTTCTCCTGACAGGTAAGCTAAACCTTTTCCCAAGACTTGGCTTTGGTACCATCTTGGCATCCTTTCAGCTTTTTAAAAAAAGTAATCTGCGTCATAGTCATTTATAAATCTCTATTCCTTACGTATGCTTTTCTTCTCATTAGCTTCGTCGGGAACCCATTACTCTGTGGCAACTGGTGTGGTTCCATATGTGATCCATGTGCATCAAAGTCTAAAGGTACAATCTTGTTACATTCTCGTTCAAAATTCACCCTCAGTGGTTAAATTTTTCCTATTGCCTTTGTGCTAACATTGTTTCCTTATGTTCTTATTGCAGCTGTTTTTTCTAGAACCGCAGTTGTATGCATAACACTAGGATTCATTGCTCTTTTATCCATGGTGATAGTTGCAGTTTACAAATCCAACCAAGCACCACATTTCATGAAGGGACCTACAAGTACTATAGGTATAACATTGCTTAATAATTCTCTTTTTCTGCTTCAACACTATAGAGTTTCATTTACAATTTTTTTTTTCTCTTCTCACTTGGCTCAATCAGGTTCTCCAAAACTTGTAGTTCTTCACATGGATATGGCTATTCATACTTATGAGGACATAATGAGATTCACTGAGAATTTGAGTGAGAAATACGTAATTGGATGTGGTGCTTCAAGCACTGTATACAAATGTCATCTGAAAAATTCCCGACCAGTTGCCATTAAGCGAATTTACACACAGCATCCCTATAGCTTGCGTGAGTTTGAGACCGAACTGAATACAATTGGCAGCATAAGGCACAGAAATGTTGTTAGTTTGCATGGTTACTCGCTGTCTCCCCATGGGAACCTCCTCTTCTATGACTATATGGAGAACGGTTCACTATGGGATCTTCTTCATGGTAAGTTCTCCTTTTAATCAGATGATATCTTTTTGTCTTACCATGCCAAATTAGGCATTCACTAGTTTTGTTCAACAATTTCATATACCAGCAGGTCCCTCTAAGAAGGTTAAACTTGACTGGGAGACGCGTCTAAAAATTGCTGTTGGAGCTGCTCAGGGGCTTGCGTATCTACACCATGATTGCAACCCAAGAATTATCCACCGGGATGTAAAATCTTCAAACATTCTCCTGGATGAAAATTTCGAGGCTCATCTCTCGGACTTTGGGATTGCAAAATGCATATCTTCAGCAAAGACTCATACTTCAACCTATGTTCTTGGCACCATAGGCTATATTGATCCAGAGTATGCCAGGACTTCCAGACTAACTGAAAAATCAGACGTCTATAGTTTTGGGATTGTTCTCTTAGAGCTCTTGACAGGAAAGAAGCCAGTGGACAATGACTTGAACTTGCATCAGCTGGTATGTTCTCAAATAATCACTTAAAAAGTTTTATAAACAATTGACTAGTAATGGTTGCATAAATGGAAATTTTAGTCAAGAATACAGTTTGTTACTTGCTGCAACTAAAAAGTTATGTTATTCATGTTCTAGATACTGTCTAAGGCAGATAACAACACCGTGATGGAGGCTGTGGACTCCGAGGTATCAGTTACATGCACGGATTTGAGCCATGTCAGTAAAACCTTTCAACTTGCACTGCTCTGCACGAAACGGCTACCATCAGAGAGGCCAACAATGCATGAAATTGTTAGGGTCCTCACCTCGCTGCTTCCACCGCCTCCACTGAAGCCTTGTTTGCCGCCACCAAAATCCATAAACTATGCACAGTTTTTGGTAGAGAAGGGACAGACTGAAAACCAGCAGGATGGCAATTCCTCTGATGCACAATGGCTGGTGAGATTCCGGGAAGCCATATCCAAAAACACACTTTAAATCCGAAGGTGTAAGGTTCGTTAACCCAAGTTTTGTTGCAGTTGGCTGTTTTGATATACGGTTTAGGACTGATCAAAGAAATATCTGAATGCCTAGAAAGTCTCTGATCATATATTTTGTAGTAATAGATGTTATCAGCTGGAAATTGTACTGTCATGCATCTTCTTTTCCTCTTTCCCTGTATAGTACCAAGTAATGCTACTCTGTACTCTGTCTATGGCTTAATCTAACTATTTTGGTTTCATATCCTCTCCACTTCACAATGGCCTGGTTTTACAACAAGTTTCTGCATTCTTCATTGTATTCTAGAATTCAGAAACATATTCTTTAATCCTTACATGTGAATCATTCATCCATTTTTTGGCCATGCTTCCTTAAGTTCACCTTTTCAGATTGATGATGTTTTGGCTGGGATACTGCGCTAGTATCCATGTCAGATTTGAGGGACAACTGTGAAATAAAAAAAGCGGATTTGGTGAAATCACTAAATCCAGAACTTATTCTAATGAATGAATTATACTCAATGCAATACCTTACTAAATAACTCAATTGGTGGATGCTGCAAAAGTTTCCCATCATTTGAAACTTTGGATTCCTGAAGAAAACTGAGATGATTATGGCATATTATAAGAATGCATGTCAGATAAATTAAACAATGTAATCCAGTAATCTGTGAATATAATCCGTGCTAAAACAACAACATTCTTCATCTCCATTGTCTTCTGGTAAATACACCAGATCAGAAAGGCACAAGAATAAATCACGTACTTACATGAGACGCTGGTGATCGGGGTGTGCTCTTTTTAATTTGGGGGGTTGAAGGAGACTCTGGAATCTATAAACAGCATGAAAATGTATAATAAGGATTTTGCAGAAAGTATATATGCATGTATATGATGAGGAACAGTTCTCTTCCAGAATATATATAACAAAATGTTAAAAGTACCAACATTTTTGTTTATTGCCCGGGCTTTAAAGGCAATGGGTTTCTCTGTAACATGCTGATCACTTGAGCCTAAATCATTCTTGGACCTGAACCTACATATATACAATTCATATATTTTCTTTAGCTGGAAACATGCACGATGAAGATAAGATGAAGAATCCAGTGCATACCATCGGATAGTGGTTAGATAGGAGGAAGAGATGAAGAATAGTACCTCCGCCATTGTGCCCTACGCCGAGTTTCTAAGTGAGGCTATCTGGGAACTGTAACATTCAACCTAGAATGTATTGTTTTTGCAGCAGGAGACAATAATCCACCCTACAACATAGAATGAATCTAATTAAGGTTCTAACATGTTTCATAAGCTCTTATATATATTCAAACTTGTAACATGATCATAAAATTTTCATAGCTAGCTACCAGTTTGGAAGACTTGTGCAGTAACGAAGTCTGGTGTTTCAAATCAGCAACCTGGCCATCAAGATCAAACCCAACGTACCATGATCAACAACACTTCAAGAATGGAACTATATATATATATATACATGAGTGCAGCATGCAGAAATGAGTCAACTTAACGTAACAGACCTTACGCACGTAACCACTCTCCAGTTTTTGCCTTTTGGTAGCTTGATTATCATGCAGTAGTACTGCATGGTTCTGTTTGGCCAACTGACTAGCCGTAGGTTTCATTAAGGTTGATGAGCTCCTGGGTTTGGAGGATTTTGTCATCGTCGACTTTGATTTAGCTTTTGGAGTATCCTCAACTCTTTGATCGTTGTATGTTCTTCCTGAAGATATGAAACAATCAGCGAATAAGACTATACCAGAGGGTCAACTCTAGTCAAGTTGGTAAGTTGACTTGATAATAAAAATTTTACAAGTTCTGCTCATAATGTGAGTGGTTTATTTTTTTGTAATCTTTCTGTTAGTATCACAAGGCTGTATAAATAGTAATTGCGAATTTTCCAAGTCAGTTACCAAAAAAAAAGATATTATTTATTCGTACATACCTTTCATCATCTTGCCATTGGATGAAGAAGTGCAGTATTTTGACATTGGAGATTCCTTTGCTTCTTCTATCGGAATGATATTTTTCAAGTTTAACTTAAAAAAGAAAGCTGAAAAGTTCAAGAAATCATCATATATATAAACAAAAATCTTGTAAATCATAAACACATACAGCATGCCAACATTCAATTCATTCGCAAACAGATTTCTTATTCGATCTTACGAGAAGGTGGGTAATATCCGGCGTCTTGGAACCACCGCTGGGCTCGTTCCGCCTCGGAAGGGGACTCCGGTCGAGTAAAATCAAAGAACTGAGACGCATCAAACTCGTATAGCGAATCAATCTCCGGCGACGACGAAGGCTCATCATCATGCAGTAGTTCTTCTTCAATGGATATGGATTCCTCCATCATATATGTAGCTAGCAGGTCGCGGAGGTTTACAAGGTTTAAACCCTACCTACCAAGAAAATAGACGAATTGAAAGAAGAGATGAATGAGGTTTCCTACGTATAGTATGTAGCTCCGAATAGCAGCGCAAAATAATCGTATAGTTTTGCAGAGGCGGGGCGGTGGCGCTGAATTTTTAAAATGAGGTGATTCGGTGGCGCTTTAATTTTAATTACAATAACGCCCATGCTCTCCAAATTCATATATTCTACCCATATTAGTATTAGTATATATGTAATATGTTGCCTACCAATTACCAAAAGCTGCGCTGGACAAATCTCCATTAGTACAAAATACAATGTTTACATTTAATATCATGAATATAATGGATCGGATCTAGGTAGGCCATCAATTTTATTTTAATATTTTGAAAGGTTAGTCAAACTTTTGTAGATAGAGTATAATGCATATATATTGGAAGATTTTCTTAAATTTTACTCTAAAATAGTAAAAATCTAAAATGATTATTAAACATATATGCATACAAAAGAATTATGGTTAGTTTAAAACAATAAATATAGGCACATATATGGCCAATTAAGAAAGTTCTAAAATACCAAAAATACGCCATGCGTGAATATTGTTATATATGGAATAATTATAATAATTTATATATATATTAATATTTTTTCTATTCATTAATGATGTGTCGGATTTTCTTGGATTGAGATTAAGAGCGTCATTAGATTAGAGTAACATATCAGAGACGTGATAATGGATCAAGTTAGACTAGGGGCGTGATGTGGGTTGATCTAGAATTGAGTGCATGACAGATCATTAAGGATGTCATAGTTTGCAAGAGACAACTAAGAACGTAAGCTATGAATTATCATTGTTGTAGCAAATATACTTGTTTATTTACATTAACAATAATCATTAAAAAAAATTTCTTAACCAATACTAGCAAGATTTATCATTGTTGGATTGAGATTAAGAGCGTCATTAGATTAGAGTAACATGTCAGAGACGTGATAATGGATCAAGTTAGACTAGGGGCGTGATGTGGGTTGATCTAGAATTGAGTGCATGACAGATCATTAAGGATGTCATAGTTTGCAAGAGACAACTAAGAACGTAAGCTATGAATTATCATTGTTGTAGCAAATATACTTGTTTATTTACATTAACAATAATCATTAAAAAAAATTTCTTAATCAATACTAGCAAGATTTACTCAATGCCCCAATAAAAAAAATTGTTAATCAATGAAATTATATTGTATTTTTGTACATGGAGTTGTGTAAAATCTTAGTTGGCAAAGGGCATTTTCGTGATGCTATAAACTTCGGTTGAGAATTAAGATTCCTTGGACGAAATCGAGAATCCAATCTTTTTCGTCCACCAAGCAAACACTTCCTCTTCCTCCACCAACAAAATCCAAAGCCTTTCCCTTTTCGTTCTCAATCATCGAAGCCGCCGTTCCGGGCGAGGAATCGCCGGCGACGCACATGACCCGGTCCACCTACGCCAACCCGGATCCAAACAACGAAGACCAGACCCGCAAGGCATCATCCAGTACAGGCATGAAGCTCATTGTCCCCTTACAAGGCGTAGTTCAAGGGAGGGGCGGCCTAATCCTGGGCTCACTCATTCCTTGCGCTCTCTTCTACTTTCTGCAGTTCTACAATAAACGACACCGTTCGCCTCGCCCTTCTTGCGGTTCCAATCCTCTCACGCCCTCCACCTCATCCCCCAACCTGGCCGAGCTACCCCGGACGTCTTCGCGCCTAAATTTGTCCTCTCGTGGCTCCATTGGGCGGGCCCACCTCTCATCTAGGGCTAGCTCTATTGCGAAGCCGAATGATTCTCCTTACTACATTGGAATGGATAGGTTCCGAGACGACCCGTACGATGAATTGAATAACCCGGAAGGGATTATGCACCTGGGATTAGCTGAAAATAGGGTAACAATATGGCTCTCGTTGCGTTATTTCTTCAAAGTCGGTTAATTTCTTAGTAGTTTACTTATCTTTTGATTCGAAATTCAATTATTTTCTGCTGTTTTCATTCTTTATCCCCTCAAAGTTATCGCTGGATTTGATAGAGAAGTGGCTTTCAAATAACTTGAACGGTTCTGCACTTGAAAGCCTTGGTGGTGGGTTGAATATTTCCGGAATTGCTGCCTACCAGCCTTTTGATGGATTAATGGAGCTGAAAGTGGTAATCTTTTTGTCAATTTATGCTTCTTATGATCCTAATTCAGTTAAAGCTTGAATTTTTCTGAAAATGTTTTACTTAATATTACTGTAATGCTGTTTAATGATCACTCTTGATGCTAGGAAGTTGCATGGCTAGCAGTTTTATTAACCAAGGAGTTTGGATTGTTAATTTGAAAGGATTAACTTTTTCAGTCCTTGGATAGTTGATAGTTCACTGAGATTTCATATTGTTTCAACTTTGGATTTAACCAAATATGATCTTTGAAGGAATACTGAATCTGTCTAACCATGCAGTCTTAATCCTTCAGGCCATGGCAGGTTTCATGTCTGAGGTCATGGGAAGAGCAGTTTCTTATAATCCATCACAAATGGTATTAACTTCTGGTGCAACTCCTGCCGTTGAGATACTGTCCTTTTGCTTAGCTGACCAGGGGAGTGCATTTCTTATTCCAACACCATATTACCCTGGGTAGTAGCTATTTCTTTCTAGTCAGTTTCATATCATGCAGTAATCTTATTTATTTTTGCAATTCTTTTTCTTTTAGTTTATGCTTATGTGTGTGAATATATGTATATGTGGACTGGACTGAATTTAACTAGGTTATCAATATGCAGGTTTGATAGGGATATTAGATGGCGAACTGGTATAGAGTTAATTCCTGTACACTGTCGTAGCTCTGATGACTTCATGCTGAGTATGACAGCTATGGATCAAGCATTTAACCAGGCTAGAAAGCGTGGGCAAAAAGTTCGTGGAATACTCATTTCCAACCCTTCCAACCCTGTTGGAAACCTGCTGACTAGAGAAGTGCTATACGATCTCTTAGATTTTGCTAGAGAGAAAAACATCCATATAATCTCAGATGAAATATTTGCTGGTTCTAATTATGGCGATGAAGAGTTTGTAAGCATGGCAGAAATTCTAGACTTGGAAGATTCTGACAGGGAAAGGGTTCATATAATTTATGGGCTGTCTAAAGACCTTAGTCTTCCAGGCTTCAGGGTTGGGGTAATATATTCCTTCAATGAGAATGTTTTGGCTGCTTCAAGAAAGTTAACAAGATTTTCATCAGTTTCAGCTCCTACACAGAGGTTGCTAGTTTCAATGCTTTCAGACACTAGATTTATTCGGGATTTCCTCGAGGAAAATAGAGAGAGATTGCGGAGAATGCATGCCTTATTTGTCACAGGTCTAAATCAACTAGGAATTGAATGTACGAAGAGCAATGCAGGTTTGTATTGCTGGGTGAACATGAGTAGATTAATCAACCCTTACAATGAGAAGGGAGAGCTTGAGTTATGGGATAAACTCTTAACTGTAGCTAAGATAAATGTAACTCCTGGATCAGCCTGCCATTGTATTGAACCTGGATGGTTCAGGTGTTGCTTTGCAACTTTACAAGAGAAGGATGTTCCTTTAGTTGTTGAAAGGATAAAACGAGTTGTTGAAAGCTGTAAACCTCCTGCTTGAAGTGTTTTAGAGTTTTTAATTAATATCATTTTGCCTACTTGCCTTTTTTCCACTTCTTCCTGTAAATTGGACACAGTTAGCATTTATATTGCAGTGCGATTTCATGTCATTGCAAGCTTTATATCTTTCATTGCACAATAGAATTTGGAATGTGTACAACAGGTTCTTGTTTTAGAAAGGTATAGGGTAACACCTTGAGATCCTTAACAAAGCACACAACTAATCGGTTTTTATGCTATGTAACATCATGAAACAAGTTCAGGGTTATTTTTACAGAAGCTGTAATTGCCTCTTCCATTTGGTGTGCAATCCTTCAACGCTTCTTCCAACTCCAAACATGCAGCATCCAATAGCACTCCTCTCTATGAATTTCTGCAACAAAGGATGGTAAAATAAGACGTTTCCATTTTAAATTCTCTCTGTTGGTGCTTGGCATATTATTCTGTTGTAATTTATCATGAAACATAGTATAGTTTTGAAAAAAAAATTAGTGTAAAAACTAGAGGATTACCATAGGCATACGCTCTCTCTGCATTTGGTTAGCTTTTCTCTGATAGCTTCTTCTTCGGCTCATCATTATAAGGTCTCCTAGTGTTAGCAGTGGTTTCCTTATTATTGTGCTGCTATTACCGTCTGAGTCTGAACCTGTGTCACATATTTCTGGATTTTGAGAACTGCCCTTCTCTAAGCGGGGGCTAACCTGTTGTTCAATGGAGTTTAACTCAGGTGATAATAAAGGAAAGAGTTTCTCCAAGAAAGCAGTCCCGACTAGGCTAGTAGTGCCCGTTGCATAACTGCTCGTGCTGCCTGTTTCAGAAACTGGTGAAGGTGGACTTTTCATGACAGTTTCTTCCACAGGAACAGCGCTCGAGATTTCCCAGGTTGATATCAAGCCATTAGCGAGCAAAGAGGGCGCTGAGCTGAAGGAGTCATCATCTGATTCAAAACAAAAAGCTTCCCACAGATGACCACTGTTGTCGTTCCCACCACCACCACCAGCACCAATCCAGTAATCGTCGCCATCACCTTGAGCCTCTCTTCTGGTAGGCAACACCGAGCCAAAGATTCTCTCCTGGGAAGATGACTCTACAGATGGGCGTGGAAGTGGGAAGCTGGGAAGTGGCGTCCCCGGCTTCTCCTCCCACTCAAATGGGATCGAAGCTACAAGCTTCACCGGAGGAACAAACTTCTTTACAGGTTTATCAACCGGCTTCCAATCCTTCTTTGCCACTCCTGGCCTTTCTTCCCAAACAAATGGTACAGAAATTGGCTGTCTTTCTTTCCTGCTGTTACAACTTTCAGGAACCTTGTTTTCTGCCATCTTGGAATGTCAATGGTTTCTTGTCTGACGCTGAAATCTTGCATATACATATATAAGAAAAAAAATAGTGTGAAACATAGTGGGTTAGCGGCTTCTGCACCTAAACCTACGTGCCCAACAACACCATTTTATGGTTCAGAAATTAGGTCAGTACGCTGTTATGCTTTATTAATATCCCAAAACTTGGATAATCCAAGAAGATGATAGCAACCCAGACCAACCTATCCACTTTGCTTCAGTTTTTGACCGGACATGTTTAGTCAATTAGTTGAACCGGTGACGGCTTGCAGATTCGTTACGAAACATATCAGTGCTCTTTCACCAAAACATGATACATGCTACATTATAAAACATGTACCAAAAGGAAAAACAAACAAACATACGAGAATTAGTACTGGTTATAGTTCGGTTCTGATCTCAAATTGACAATTTATAATTCGGGATTCAGTTTTAACCTTGAGTTATAGTTCGGTTCTGATCTCAAATTGACAATTTATAATTCGGGATTCAGTTTTAACCTTGAATTGACAGTTTATGATTCGGAATGTAATTGAATCAGAATTAGAACCACGGTTCATTTTTATTTTTTTTGAAAATAGAACCACGGTTCATTTAATTTTAAACATTATAACTTTATTTTCAAACTTAATGAACCAATATGAGTAAGTCGTTTTCAAGTCCATTTCTGATTTGGACTCGAAAACCTGCATCATTAGGACGATAACGGCGTTTTAACGCCGTGTAAATTAAATACTCCGTACAACTATAAGACAACGTTGAAACGGTTGACATCGCGGTATCACATGACGTTACGATCAAACGTCGAAATCCATTAATTACTGTCGCTTGCCACCTGGATCCAGTCTGAACATTCACTCTGGTCTTCCCCTTCTCTAAACTCTAATCCCTAACAAGGATTTTAATTGATTGTTTAAAGAGCAAATCTGTAAATTTCCATTCCCGGCAAGTACAGACTACTGAGTAGTAATTACTACATTCTCGTTCCGTGTATCCATTCTTCTTCTCCCAAATCCATTCTTCTGATTCTATGCATTCTTGATTTTCCTTTCCACCATTATCTCTCTGCATTTTACATTTTTACTCCATCTTCTCCCAAGCTCTACAATACACTGGAGGGCCGCCCAGAGCCTCAAAACTATAAATTTTGGCTGAATTTCAAGATTCGAAGTGGATCTGTTATATGGGCGCTTCTGTTCTCAAATCTTAAAAGGTAAGAGCTTTTTAGATCTCAGCTAGGTTGCTTTTGTTGTGGTTGCTAAAGGGAAACAGAAAATACATGCTTATGCTGGACGTGTTTGTTAATTGGGACTGTAGTAAATCTTTTAACTGACCAGAAAGTTTGTAACTTGGGACTTATATTTATGATTTTATAGTTAAGAATTTGATTTGTATGTTGTTTGGGGCCTTATATTTGTGATTTTATAGTTTAAGAATGTGTTGTTTTCAATTTCTGCTACTTAAGCAAGTAGGTTGAGCAGATTAGCTGATAGTTACTTTAGAATTGTTGTTAATATATGATTCTGTGGTTGGCTGGTGTTGGAGTTCAAGGGTTTGCTAAAGTTGTTAAATTTGGATAGGATGACTACAGCTTCAGGTAAAGACAGTGCAACAGGACCCTATCCGAGGACATTAGTGTCCATTTTGATTTCAGTTGGGGGCCTTGGTGTGTTCTTACTTCTTGCTTCATCGTTTCTTACCTCGGGGCCTATTGCTTCTGCTGTTCGTGGGCATTACTATGGTGTTGATAACTCAAGAAAGAATAGTTTAGTCCGCGAGGATGCTGGAGCGTGTGTTGACCCTCCGAGAAATGTTACAGGAATTGATTCTCAAGCCAAGGATAGTAAATTGAGAGAGTTTTCTTCAAAGTCAGTGGAGAAAGAGCCTGTTGCTGATGGTCAACTTGATGGAAAGAAGGATGCAACTCAATTGAACAATTCAGGTGTGTTAAACCCTCTCTCTCTCTCTCTATATATATATATATATATTCAATTTGATTTTAGCTTTCATTATACAAATTTTCGCCATCACACAGGCATACGGGTGAATATAAGTAGGGTTAGCTAATTGAATTATTGCTGTTCAGGCCATATAAATGAATGAAACTTGTTTGCATTTCCATATTGATGACTGTGCCAATAAGATGAAATAGTCTTTTTAAACGTAGGGTTCATTTTTGAAATTGTTGCAGAGTGTGATTTGTACAGTGGGAAATGGATTTATGATTCAACTGGACCATTGTACACGAACAACTCCTGCCCAATCATTACACAAATGCAGAATTGCCAGGGAAATGGAAGGCCAGACAAAGATTATGAGAACTGGCGGTGGAAACCAACTCAATGTGACCTCCCTCGATTCAATCCAAAGCAATTCTTGGAGTTGATGAGAGGGAAGACTTTAGCTTACGTTGGTGATTCAGTTGCCCGCAACCAGATGGAGTCCATGCTGTGTATCCTTTGGCAGGTATGGTCAAGAAGCATTCTCTGGGGATATAATGTTATCTGTGTTTCTCGTTATGGTAACTTTTGCTTTTGATTTCCTTCACTTTGGTGCTGGATCTTTAGTCTTCTCCATTTCCCGTTAAATTATCTAGGTGGTTATTCGAAAGCTCTGTCTGTATGTGTGACAAGATATTTTAGTCTTTTCAATTTCTAGCATGCTAAACGGGGTGGGTACATAACTTGCATCTCAAACATTTCACTTGATCCTGACAATTTTGTCTTGTCTGTGATTCACATCTTAGTTAGATGCCATGTATGCTTGCATTATTTCTTGCTTTCTTGTTTTTATATGTGTAACTAAATGCTAAAGCGTGTGTCTAAGCAATAACAATGTGTGTGAGCAATCATGTTACTTGCTGAGTACGAATGTTTCTCAATCTCATTTCATGCTTCTCTTTTTATTTCCAGTATGAAACTCCAAAAAACCGTGGGAACAAAAAAATGCAACGGTATTATTTCAAATCAACATCAACCATGATTGTGCGAATCTGGTCCTCGTGGCTGGTTAATCAAACATCTGAGCCATTTGATTATGCTCCAGCAGGAGTGACCAAACTCCACCTTGACGTTCCAGATGAGGGCTTCATGGAACATATTCCCCAGTTTGACATTGTTGTGCTCTCCTCTGGTCACTGGTTTGCGAAGCAATCAGTTTACATATTAAACAACGAGATTGTGGGGGGACAGCTTTGGTGGCCAGACAAGTCTAAACCGATGAAAATCAACAATATTGAAGCTTTCGGAATATCTGTTGAAACAGCTCTCACTGCCATGGTTGCACACCCGAATTACAGAGGTCTCACCATTGTGCGTTCCTTTTCACCCGATCATTACGAGGGAGGAGCGTGGAACACGGGAGGATCATGCACCGGGAAGGTCAAGCCAGCTGTGGATAGTGAATTGGCCGAGAATGGCTTCACCAACATAATGCACGAGAAACAGATGGCTGGCTTCTCTCGAGCAATCAAGAAGAAAACCAACAAGTCAGAGGTGAAATTCATGGACATCACAAGAGTGTTTGGGTATCGCCATGATGGACACCCAGGCCCCTACCGAAGCCTCGACCCTAACAAAATCACAAAACGGGGCCCGGATGGTAGACCTCCACCGCAGGACTGCCTGCACTGGTGCATGCCAGGTCCAGTCGATACATGGAACGAGATGGTGTTTGAGACTATACGGAGAGAATTCCAAGGGCCGCAAACTACTCCCTCATGAACCACCCAAAGATTCTTTTAAATTATGGCTAGACTCCCTTCTTCTTCAGGCTACATGAGAAACAGACAGACAAAACTACATGGCCATACCTTGACAGTTTATGAACCTTATCTGCCACGAATTTGGATTTTGGAATGCAGCTTGGCTTGTCACATTACCCACACATAATTATTGTTGTTTGATACGCTGAACAGTAGTAGTACATGAGTAAAGTTCACTTGCAGGGGCTTTTGCAGCATTTTGTTGCTGTACAACATTGTGACATGTTAGTTCTAAAAATACAAGAAGTCAAGAATAGAAAGCTCTCTATTGTTGTTTTCCTCTTACTTTCAAAGTACTAAACCACATTCTACCATGTTTTATAAGTTATTTTATATCGACTATTGATGAGAATTCAGCTCAATATATAAGACTTCAATTAAACTCTGCAAGTGCGACTGAAGGTGAATTTGAATCAGTGTCACAGTAGTGAAGTTACCATCTATAAATTAAAAAATTGTACTAGTATGATTCTTTTTTGAGTAACGAGAGAAATCCGCTGTAGTTGCTTAACAATTTTTTTTTTAATGTTTCATTGTATATGAATAATTGGGGATCCAATTCAATTGTGATTTTATGGAGGGAAATTTGGACCGTACTTTAATGAAATGGAAGCTTGAAAATTAAGATTACTAATTAAAGTGTAATTATTTTGATTCTGTTGGTTCCCTACTCCCACCATACTACCCACACAGAGGAATAATCATTGTATACACATTGAACATGTGGTAAAATTAATGATTTGTATTTTATACAATGATCATGATATAAATTAGAACATCCATGTCTATCTCTACCCACTTTCTTGAATTATCAGCATTATATTCTTGATTTTTTCCATACATTTAACATATATTCCTTCAATACAAATCACAATAATCTTTATTTTTTTTTTCTTGAGAAACCTCAAAAGAATAAAAACAAAATCATGTAGAAATTGTTTTAAAAAATTTTAAAATTTACACGATGCTCGTGAAGAAATTTCTATACAAATGATGGTGAAATTTCAAGCACGCTTAACCCCAAATTGTACGAGATGAAGTGCCGCATAAATAAATAAATCCTCAATTTTGGTAAAATGGTGCATGAACCATCCTCTTAAAACTCTTGCTTCCTAGTTAATTCAAGCTAATTAGCTAATTGTCAATTATGGTTCATAACCATCATATCTCCATGTTCTTATTATGCATTTTCTCAAATCTCACTTCCTTTTTTCCACCTTTTACGGTATTGAGTATGTTTCTAACTAATAAATCATTACATCGACTTTTTAATTTTTCTCAACGAAATCTCCCAACAAATCTCCAACTGCCGACATCCTAGCTCCAAACTAACTCCCATTCTTCCATTAACATATTATTATTTTATAATTAGAGGTTAGAGCCTTATTAAAATAATAATAATAATAATAATGTATTATTTATTTGACAAAAATTGGTGTGAGATCAGTATGAAAATGTAATACTTATAAAAAAAAATGTAATATTAATCAGAAATAAAATGTTTCTTACTTACCCGACCCATCTCACATATCACATATAATGATATGTGAGACGGGCTTACACAAGTGTAACCCTATTTATTTTAAGAAAAATGACACGATTGATTCTTCAGCTTTAAAGAAATAAGTTACTACTCAAACCTCATGGGTTGTTAAAGAGATTACGCAGATCTCTCATTACTTAAACCATAAAGTACCTTTGAGGTCCTACCAACACAAACATAATTATTCTTTGTGTGTTATTTGATCTTCGAAAAAAATTGTGACCAATTCAAAAAAAAAAAAAAAAAAAACAACTCAATTCGATCCTTACGATGACAGAATGCTAAAAGAAAATTGTTGGACAGAGACTTAAGGATCGAGTCCAGCATCATCTCATCCAAATGTGTCACACTATTGATTAACCCCTTCAACAAATAGCTAGACATTATTTAGCTAACAAAATCAAATAGATACATGGGATTGTGGCTTTATATGTATTTATGAACCTTACCACCATGGGAAAGGAGTGGCTGACAGTTGTGAGTTAATGACACTTGCTTAAGATTGATTAGCTGTTGATTAAGACTTCAATTAGCAAACTGATTTTCACTACATACCAAAAATCTACTAGTAATTATTCACAATATCTTCTTTTTCTCTTCATTTTCTTTTTGTAATAATGCACTACTTAGTTTAACATTTTCCTTTGAGAATAACAGTGTCTGATAATGACACTCAACAATGATGACTTTTTCTTCCCAAACATTTTTTAAAAAATTCTTCCAAAAATGACATCACCTAGACATCAATACAACAATATTGTGTATTAATTAATTTAGGGTTTAGTAACTAAACATATTAAAAACTGAAATAAACTTACACAAAAAGTTAATGATGTCACTTAGTTGATTATGAGATAAATGTTATGTTTGACAAACCTAGCCGAAGGTATGCACGGTGCAGTATCAATTTTTTAGGTGACGAGAAAAACATGCTATCATTATTTGAAAGTGTGAATTATATAATTTTGGCTTTAATTTTAACTCTCAAATAAATAAATCACTTATAATTAATCGATTCAAATTAAGAATAATAGTGTGGATTAGCGAATTGTGGTTCCTTAATTTTGTTGCTAAAATGGCATAGTTTGGGTGTCGCCGGGACAGTAATCAGCGTACAGTGTTGACTAATGACTATAACGGGGGAGTCAATTGTCATTGGCCGCACCTCCCGGGCCCCACCGCTGTTGACAATATAGGACTCCCATTGGTACATTAAACTCACGCGCCTCATCGGCACGTGGCCTACTCCGTCCTCCACCTACGCTGTTTCTCCCCCCTTCCCATTTCTCGACGACAAAAAGTTTTAACATAAGACTCCATCCAATGCTATGAGACAACAACCTTTCTCTAATTCTCTCTCACCCCCTTTCCTTTCTCCTTCCAAGACTGTATCTTTTTCAGCTAATCGCCGAAATCAGTGTAACACCGACAGGTTTCCGGCGACTTCGACGACATGGAAGCTCGCTCGGGGACACCGGAAACCCATTTTGAATCCGGGTTGTTAATGTAACCCGAGGTTTGAACTCAAACTAAACCAAACTCACACCAAACACAGTAGCAGCAGCAAAAACAACAACATAGGACCAATAAAACACCCAAAAGCCTCTGACTTTTCTTCACAATTCTTCTCTTCTGAAGTTCTGAGATATTATTCACGTTTCCCACGGAATTTTTAAGGTTGTCTTCTATCTCTATGGCTAGCATTAATGCGAACGCAGGAGCTGACGTTTCGTCTTCCGGCGAGGACGGGGCGGCGAAGGCCGTGAATAAGCGGTATGAAGGGCTGCTCACAGTTCGTAGCAAGGCTATAAATGGGAAAGGAGCTTGGTATTGGAATCATCTTGAGCCCATTTTGGTTCGGGACCCGGAAACCAAATTGCCCAAAGCCGTGAAGCTGAGGTGCAATCTCTGTGAGGCTTCGTTTTCGGCTTCAAACCCGTCCCGGACCGCTACTGAGCATCTAAAGAGAGGAACTTGCTCCAATTTCGGCTCAGTGGCTAGGCCCGTTTCTCAGTTGCCTCCCTTAGCTTCGCCTTCTTCGCAGAATCATCGGAAACGAGGCTTTAAACAAGCTGGAATTCCCTCTCCCTCTCCCTCTAGCTCGTTCGCAGCTGGGGTTCTTGATTCTACTGAAATGGGCTATTCAATGGTCACTAATACTGGCTTGACTCAACACCAACACCAGTTGGTGTTGTCCGGTGGGAAAGAGGATTTGGGGGCGTTAGCTAAGCTGGAAGATAGTGTTAAAAAGCTAAAAAGCCCAAAATCCTCACCTGGCCCTGCCCTAAGCAAGGACCAGGTTGATTCAGCTTTCAATTTGTTGGCTGAGTGGTTCTATGAATCTTGTGGTTCAGTTTCCTTTTCCAGTCTTGAGCACCCAAAGTTCAAAGATTTCCTAAGCCATGTTGGCTTGCCTGCAGTTTCAAGAAAGTACTTTGCCGGAGCAAAGCTTGATTCAAAGTTTGAGCAAGCAAGAATGGAGTCAGAAGCTAGAATTAGGGATGCAGTGTTTTTTCAAATTGCTTCGGATGGATGGAAGAACGATAATTGTCGGTATGTGGATGATTGCATGATTAAGTTTACTGTGAATCTTCCAAATGGCACTTGTGTGTTTCATAAGGCAGTGTACAAGGGTGGCTCATTGCCATCACAGTATGCTGAGGATGTTTTGTGGGAAACCATTAGAGGGATAAGTGGGAATGTTGTTCATAGATGTGTAGGTATAGTTGGAGATAAGTATAAAGCCAAGGCATTGAAGAATTTAGAGAATCGGAATCATTGGATGGTCAATTTGTCTTGTCTGTTTCAAGGATTTATGAGTTTGATTAAAGATTTTAGCAGAGAGCTTCCCCTTTTTAAAACTGTAACTGACAATTGTTTCAAGATAGCCACTCTATTCAATAGTACTTCTCAAATTAGAAATCATTTCCTTAAGTTTAGGTCACATGGGGTTGAGCTTCCAGGGTTAATTAGAGTTCCCTTACCTCACTGCGATTTGTCCAAGAACTCTGCTCCTGTTTTTAGAATGTTGGAGGATGTGCTGAGTTATGCTCGGATACTCCAACTAATAGTTCTGGACGATTCGTATAAAACTGTGTGTGCGGAGAATCTTATTGCTAGAGAAGTTGCGGAGTTGATACAGGATGTTGGATTCTGGAACGATGTGGAAGCTGTTCATTCACTGGTGAAGATGATCAAGGATATGGCTGAAGATGTTGAGGCTGAGCGGCCATTAATTGGGCAATGTCTTCCCCTCTGGGAAGCACTGAAAGTTAAAGTTAAAGATTGGTGTGTCAAATTTAGAATTGCTGAAGGAACAGTGGAGAAGATAGTTGAGAGGAGGTTCAAGAAAAATTATCACCCAGCATGGTCAGCTGCATTTGTGCTCGATCCATTGTACTTGATAAGGGACACGAGTGGGAAGTATTTGCCACCGTTTAAGTGCCTGACACACGAACAAGAGACGGATGTGGACAAACTCATAACACGGCTGGTTTCACGGGAGGAAGCTCCCATTGCATTGATGGAACTTATGAAATGGAGGTCTGAAGGCTTGGACCCACTCTATGCACAGGCTGTTCAGGTGAAACAGCGGGATCCAGTGACAGGGAGAATGAAGATTGCAAATCCTCAGAGCAGTAGACTCGTTTGGGAGACTTGCTTGAAAGAGTTCAAGTCGCTAGGTAAAGTTGCAGTTAGGCTGCTCTTCCTTCACGCAACTTCATGCGGGCTTAAGTGTAATTGGCCCTCAATGCGGTGGGTTTGTTCACAAGGGCACTCCAGGGTTGGCCTCGATAGAGTCCAGAGAATGATCTTTCTTGCAGCACATGCAAAACTCGAGAGGCATGCCTTCTTGAACGAGGAAGATAAGGACACTGAAGTGTTTCCCATGGCTAGTGGTGAAGATAATATGCTCAACGAAGTCTTTGTTGATGCACGCTCAGTGTAACCTTTTTCTATTTAGCTATAATCTTTAACTCTAGAAATGTGATATGTAGGCTAGAATTCTTTACATTCTATTTCGTTTGTCCACTTGTTGCTTCTAGTAGAAGGTTTTGGAAATATCACAGGGAGAGCAGTGTATTCTAGGAACTTTCAATGGAAAATTATTTTGTGATTAATTGCATGAAAAATCAGATTTTCTTGGTTTATAGAAGACAAAAGAATCATGCTTGAGTATACAATTACAATTTCGCAGAATAAAGAACTGTTTGTAACATTTTGATCACTTAACATAATGTGATTTTAAATCATATATAGTGTTCTGAAAGCTATAGCACTTATCAGAGCTGGGATAAGAGGCATCCATCCCCGCGTTAAATCTCTCTGGCATTACATATTTACTACTGGAGTACGAGAAAAGGTTAGTGTATGATGTCTAATTTGTTTAATATTATCACAACGATGGAGATAACTGATGATTCTTGATGTTTATATTTGATTAGGTCTTTTGCATACTTGGTGCAGAACAGCATCTGCAACAGTTTTCTCTCGGTGGTCATGTCATGCTTCTTTAAAACCCCGACATCACAGGCTTAGCTTTTAACCAGGTAAATCATGGGAATCCTTTGCAAACCATTATTCAAGTTGGGATTCTCTAACAGTTTTGATTGACACCAACCTATTTGTTAAATGATTGAAGGGAAAAATAATGGCGGTATGGTGCAGTGTTCAATGGCACAAAGTGCACATTTGTTTGAACTTATGACTTATTGCAGAACCTTCTCTCAGCTTATCAGAGGTCCCATTCCATTTTTTGGCATTTCGCAGAACAGTGATACCATCAAATGAGCTACATCAGTTATCACAGGATCAGGAATGAATGGAAAGGTTTGCGATTTTTTAGGAAATTTTGAATCCAAATGTTGTTTATTCAATTTCTTCCAAGAATCATGTCTTTTTGGTGTGCTTGCCTTGATTACAGTTGTTTGAGCAACCCTTAAGCAATGGAGGCTGCCAGCATCATGCATCATTAGTCATCTGTCATACCTGAAAGGAATATTGCAACAAACTTGAACTTAGCATCTCTAATCTGCCTTTTTGTGTTTTTCATTATAATCTCCAATCATTTTCTGTTGAACACTATTGGAATGGACTAATATTCTTCAAGATAATACCCATTATTGTTTCTTTTTGCCATGGATAATCAACCTGCACATACTTTACTCATATTACAAAGGAAAATACATGCACTTTAATCAAATGAAAGATGCCCAGGGAGTATATATGTCTGTAAAAGGTGGAAATTTTAACTGTTTAAAGTACTTTTTACAAGAATCTCACACCTTTGAATTCTTCCTTATAATTGCTGTTACTTTTTCATATCTTTATTTCCCACTTATGTGGGTAACCACTGCTCCTAGGACCTATGTTGTTTGTCTGATACCTTTCATATGCTTGAAGAACTCATTAATATTGTGTTTAACTAATGAAACAATGATAGAACCTGGGGTGGTTGAGTATATATCCTTGGCATTGGGTATGGAACAATCTTAAATCTCCGGGTTAGTTGTCCTACCTAAAGAGGTGCCAATTTAGCGAGGAGATTAGTCATTGTATTCGACGGTAGAAATTCTTAGCACACCGAAAAAGAAATGTGACACTTTTTTTTCTGAATCAATCAGAACACTTCAGATCAGCAGAGAATAAAAATGAAGTAAAAAGGTGAAAATTTAAGTAGTATTACCATGTCTGGAATCAATCTAGTAGTGTGGTCCTAAACATTAGCTTATGTAACATGTAGAACAACAGTAATGCTGGAGGAGTGGTCCCTTAATCATCTTCTGTTCTTGAATTAAGTGATAATGATTTTGTGGATTTTCATAAATGTGGCGAGTAATGATGCCAACTTGAGTGTTTTTTCCGTTCTGGGAATGAACAAAAACTGCAAACAAAATGTATTGGTTGATAATGGTGTTGCTTTGGTGAAACTGTGGAAGGGAATTTAGATTCATGTGTACGTGCATGAATATTCATCATTGAGGATTGGGCCTCTACAAGGTGATGATTTTGGAATGTTGTAGAGACATCTCATTAGCCCAAGAAGTCAAGAACTGAACTTTAACCCATCAAGATTTGGAGGTTTTAAGAAAACATGACATTTTATACTATAGACCACAGCCCATATTACAATGTGAATTATGGATAAATATTTATTTTTAATATTTTGAATGTTCATTATTTTGTAGTATATCAAATAATAAACTTTCAGTACACAAAAAATAACATTCATTTTATTAAAAAAAAAAAGGAATAATTATTATATTAAAAATAAACTTTATGTCAGTGGTTTACCTCACAAGGTAGACCATGGTTCATAGTATATAATGATTGAGAAAACATATGTGGTTGATACACTAGGGATCTATTACTTGAAACTCGCAATCACTATTTGAAGGCGTCACTAGGCAAAATTTGTTCATGTCTAATAGTTTGTAAGACCTTGTGTGATGGGTTCGACTAAAAAGGTATTAACAAGAATCGAATTCATAACCTTTGAAAATCAAATTTATAACTTTTGAGTACGAGAATCATGCTCCATCTGCTCAACCGCTCAATCTTAATTAGTTAATTTGGCATTTTTTGTTATTAGAAACAGAAATGAAATATTTATTTAATCTCATCTAAAAATTGAAAGTTATAGTAAGACTAATTCACATTTATATTATTATAATAACTTCTTCCATGCATGATAATATATTTTTCCTTTGAAGGCATAACAGTAGTGACCACTGCACTGACCATGCATCAACATCCAACATGGCAACGGTAAGGGCACACAGAACCATACATTATTGAAGTTAGTTGCCCATGCCGCAGGATGGGAAAACTGAACACAGCTTCCCTTGAATGCATGCATACATAAAATGGTGCATGCATGTATATATGTTCCTACATATATAGCTTACTAATCATCATCAAACTTTCAGAAAATTAAAGGTGGCCATCACTTGTCGTTTTCATGTATAAACACTTGCCCCAGTTCGGTCTCAATGTACGTGGAAAATATAGCAAGAAAAATTAAACCCCAAATTAATTGAATAGTTGATTTGATATCCACAAATTAAATTGAATTCTTCTTAAGAGCTATCTATTAGTTTTATTTATTTATTTAAATTTGAATTAGTCAATTAAGATAATCTAGACTGATTAACTCATCATTTACCCCTTTGTAGTACTTTTCTGACCAAGTTAAGGCGAGTTTCATTTAGGTAATGCGAATTGAATATGAAAGAAAAATTAATTAAACTCAGCTTGTTGGTGCATGTATCACCATAGGTAACGCGACATGAAAGAAAGAATATAATGTAGTTAAGAAACACTAATCCTAGATTATGTTCTTGTTGGTTAATGTAATTAACGTTAATTGTTTTCTCGGTTTATTCTCTGGTACATGGTTCCCGGCCTGACAATGTAACAGAGATCGATCAGCATCAAATTACTGCTAGAAAGTAGAAACCAACATTGTTAGAGGATAAAAAATATTAATGTTTTGTTGCTTAGGATAGGTTGTCCCTTTAGGGCCAATACATGCATTGCATGTGCGATCTTACTGTCTTTATTCATTGTACGTATGGTACCGTAGTTTGGCACTAGGTCTACCTCCGACAATATATCTTTTGGTTCCTAACAATATAATGTATTTCTTCATCTTTCTTTCTTTTCCACCTTTCATCACGCCAAATGTGTGTGAGGTACGTACTCTTTTGTGTAAATTACTTTGTAACATTTAATGAATTTGACTCACTAATATGTATGTATACTCTGTGTATAATTGTTATCTCACCATTCACTAATATAGTATTTTGTTGCTCTTGAGATCGATCTTACACAACATGAATAAAAACACGAAATGCAACACAAGAGGTGAACTAATTAAGCACTTATGTGAATGAAGAAACTAAGTAATGATGCATAAGACTACAGATAGTTAAATTGTGTTATATATTAGTTATGAGGTTGGTCATCAACTAATTAAGATTTTGTTTAGATAAGTCATCTTATCATATTTAAAATTAAGAATTATAAAGAGACAGATAAATAGATCACATAGATAGTCTAGTATATATATTTCTTAATTTGGCCTACCAACCATATATATCAACTACCAAATACAAATTCGATTGTAATTAAAAAGTTCATTAAGTTGGAGCTAACCAAATTACCGTACGCTTACCAAATTCAAGGACAAAAAAATTGGGACACCCACGGCATTAATTAATTTGATTTATTAATTAGAGCATCCATAATTAATAATCATCTACAAACGTTAAATTTTGGATGGGTGTGTCGTCAGGTGTAACATGATTCTTGTCTCCAATTGCTTATTTTATAAACTCCGTCAAAGACGACCGTGGCTCAACTCTTTTTTAGTTCTTGCTTGTCCTCCTCCTGCAAAACATTACAGCGAAGACGGAACATTTCGGAAATAGCAACCCATTTATTAAATTAGTGCGTGCAACCAATAATAATAATAATTAAAATACCATGCATGTTGGCATATATAATTAATTAAAGTATTTTAATAATATACTCCGTAATAATTTTGTATACAAAAATTAAAGCTTACAACCCCTAGCTGAATTTGTGTCATGAGTAAAATTTGCATTGTAACCTTAGTTAACAAAGAATCACAAGAAGATAAAATTAACTTGGAATCTTATGATTACCTACTTTTGACATGAATTAATTGTCACCCTGCCACTAGCTGAATTTCGGACACTAATTTAGATTCGGCTTGAAAATGTATTAGTGGCGAAATCCACCTTCTGGTCTTAGCTAGTTGGTAAAGAGATAAATTAGCTTAATTAAATCGTTTATAGTTAGCCGGCTCAAATCAAAAAGGTCGAGTCAATCAATAACTTATACAAAGAGTCAAACTTTGAATCAACTTAATTGACCATGGTCTTAGATAGTCCGTAAATATGTAAATTAACTTAATTAGGTTGTCCATAACAAGCTGGCTCAAATAAAAAAAAAATCAAAGTAATAACTTTTACATGGAGTGAAACTGTCATACCAACTTAATTGATTATGTATGTCTCACTGTTGTTTTTATATATGGATTGATACTATATATATTATGGAAGAGGGTGTAGTTGGCTCAAAGCTAAGCGGATCGGATAACATATAGAGAAGAAGATGGGTGTCTGGTCTGCTGAAAACGCTACCAAGGCTTATCTAAAAACAATGAAAATGGTTAGTATATATATAGTTTTTGATCCTTAATTATGTTTGTTCTTCAATTCTGTCGTGTTTATCAGTTCGGAGTAATTGATAATGAATTGAATGTGCAGGGAAAAGGAGCAAAACAGCCGGATGTAGCAGAGTTCATCTCCGCACTGGCCGCCGGCAACACTGCACGCCTCATTCTCGTTGCATGTGCGGCAGCTGGAGCCGACTCCACCACACGAGCCCTGGTGGCCGCCGCCCAACAGACCGGCGGCCGCGTCGTCTCCGTTCTCAGCTCCGCCGATGAGCTCCGCTCTTGCAGAACATTTTTGGGCGAAGACGACGCAAAACACGTGGAGTTCATCCTCGGAGACGTGGAGGCCCTACTGAGGAACCAATACCGGGAAGCGGACTGCGTGGTCGTGGACTGCAACCTTAAGAACTCCGAAGCCATACTAGAAACGGCGCGGCGGGTCGGAAATCCCGGCGCCATGGTTTTGGGGTACAACGCGCTTTGCATGGCGTCGTCGTCGTCACGGCGGTGTCAGGGACTACTCAACGACGCTCATTTGCTGCCTATAGGAGAAGGTGTGTTAGTAGCCAGAAGCGGTGGTTCCGCCGGAAAGAGCAAGAGCCGGTGGATTGTGACGGTGGATGAGGCCACCGGGGAAGAACATGTCTTCAGAGTCAGATCACATGGAAATTAAAGACGGTTAAACCCTAGCTAGCTAAATGCTTCAAAACACCAAAGTTGATCCATTCAACATTTTCCTGTATTAATATATGAAGTTATGAATAGCCATTAGTTAAGCAATTTATTAGTAAGCTTACTGGCTAATGGCTATGGTGATCAGGGTTTAACTCCCAGTAGTCTTCTTGAATTGTAAATATATATATTTCAAGGCTGCGTTTGGCCAGGGAAAAACTTGTGCTGCTACATAATTAGCTTGATTTTAATTCTGGAATATTTATAAAGTTTTTCTAAGTTAAACAATGGTATGATGAAAAAAAAAAACTACAGAAATCCGGACATAAGCCAAAAGGACAATAGTATAATTCAATCAAGTTGGTCGAGCTATTGATTTTATAACCATAATGTTTTAAGTTAATTTGGTTTTCACTTCCCAGTATTGACCTTTTTGGTTGAGCCAATTTATTATAGATAATCTCCTTATGATCCTTGATGAGATAGAGTTATAAGGCACTGCACGTTGGTTAATTATAGTGCAGCCAGCCTTGATGGATCTAAAAGCAATTTGACCATTATTGATGGATCAATGATGAATTGAAGATGCTGATGATGATGAAGAAGAACAACACAAATCTAGTTGTTATCTAGCTAGTTGATCAGAACCTATACACGCACGCAATCATTCTACTATGACGAACTTATAATAATTATAATTATGATAATATAACAGGGTCTGATATGATCATTGCATGCTGATGATGAGCTTAGCTGCAACTCATCCACGTGAAATAACAGCCTTGATCTGCACCCATACGTGCGTGCAGATTCTGCAAATTAAACTATAACTTGTCCACACCCACAAATCTGCATTTTTGTTTTTTCTGTCTTATTTTATGGGCAAGAGGGATGCATTTATAAAGCAGAAAACAAAGAAAGTTTCAAGAACTGTCACTGTTATGGCCCTATGGGTCCATCAACAACGTGTGAAGATTCTTTTATTGCCAGAAAAATGGCCGCACCTACTCACATCAGTTGTGTGCGAGCAATTCATCATGATCTTAACTCCCTACACTGGAATGGGAAGCCTCAATAATGGAAGAAGAAAGACCAAACGACAGGAAATTCATTCATCTTGTAGCTATGTTTATCCAGCACCTTTGCAGAAGGAAACATCTTGATCTGATCTGGATCTCTGCATGGCTGCCCGGAAGCACAGCAAACTGTGACATGTTCTCCTTCTGACCAGCCATCTAACTATTCTATTGTTTTTCTGTCATTCTAGGATGTTTCCGCCCTCCACGGATAGTTGGTAAAACAGCCGGCGGGTTTAAGTAAGTGTGCACTGGTAAACCCCCCTAGGCCAGGCCAGGCCAATAGGCTGCTCTGCTAGGAGTCGAACTTATAACCTTAGCTTGTAATTATAAGTCTGACCAACTTGACTGGGGTTACGTTTTCTCCAATGGTAAGCAGGTCGAAAATTTCTAGATTAGGTCTTTTTTCCTGAATAAGAGTCAAACTCTGCAGATGTGACTCATACGTTGCTTAGGAGATCGATAATACCATGGAAAGCATTGACCTGGGATTGTAAGCACACAGGTTTTGTCAAATGACTATGAAATTTAGGATATTTGAGGAGGTAATAACATGGTTTATGTCTGGTTTGTCCCCTAAGCAAATAGTATTAAAATCATAGTCTTTGTGTTGTCTTAATAAAGGAAGTTTCAGCTGCCCCTTCCTAATACAGCATTACAGCTAATAAAGTACGGATTATATATATTTCTACAGACCGGTGGTCCATGTTATATCACTATGAAGGAAGGCATCTTCATAATGCAGTTTCCTGGAAGCTAGTCATGGCATACTGTACATACATGTTAGTTTATTTCAAGTTGCAGAATAAGACAAGCAAGCAAAGGTTAAACATGGCATGTTCATGATGTTTCTTTTATCTGTTTTTTACCTAAATCCAGTTGGGTACTGTCTCAAATAACACCCCACCAGGCCACCACTACTCTATATAAAAGCTGGAATTCTTGAGTGTTCTGAAGTCATCTCAAGTTCTCACTGAAGAAAGACAGATAAAGAGAGGGAAGCAAAAACATAACGGCGAAGATGAGTTGCTGGTCTGCTGAAAATGCCACAAAAGCCTATATCAGAACAATGAATATGGTGAGTATCATATCAAGAATCCTTTTAATTGGCTCTAGGAAAATGAAAGAAACATATAGGGTCTGTTTACTAGCAGAAAACTGTTTTCTGTTTTCTAATTTTTCAGTTTTTCATTCTCTGAAAATGCCACAAAAGCCTATTTTCAGTTGCTTACTTGATTCGATCTGGTGCAGGGAGAGAACGCTAAAGAGCTAAACGGTGCAGAGTTTATTTCAGCGTTAGCAGCTGGAAACAACGCGCAATTGATTGTTGTTGCGTGCGCTGGTGCTGCAGATGCCATCACGCTTGCCCTGGCAGCAGCGTCTCAGCAAACTGGAGGGCGCGTTGTCTGCATCCTCCCGGGGCTAGAAGAGCTGTGCTGTTCTAAACTTACTCTGGGAACAAAAACAAATGCTGGCCATGTTGATTTCATTGTTGGGAATCCTCAGGAATTGCTGTCAAAGCACTATAAAGAGGCAGATTTTCTAGCCATTGACTGCAATCTCGAAAACCATGAAGAAATTCTCAGATCAGTTCAGGGAAGTGCAAGGTATAACAACACTGTGATCTTAGGCTATAACGCCTTCTGCAAGCAATCATGGAGAAGCAGCAGTTTGCGTATTAGCCTGTTGCCTATTGGAGAAGGATTGCTGCTAACAAGAATAGCAGCTGCCAAGAACACGAATATTAACAGACCCGGGATGCAGAAGAGGGGTCACTGGATTGTCAAAGTAGATAAATGCACTGGCGAAGAACACGTTTTCAGGGTCAGATCCCCTCAGAGGAGAGTAATAGAAGCTTAGATCTCCCAACTGCATCAATTATTAGAGGTGCTTAGCTACTTAGACAATAATTTTAGTTTAACAAATGTAAATAGCGAGCTTATCTGGTTCGCGATTCTCCAAATGAATTCATTAAACAAATTTACTCTTCTGTTGAGACACATTCCATGACTGTCCAGTTTCACTGCAAGAATCATTCATCTCATTCTCATTTCAAATACTCAAATGATTTCATTGCTCGAGATCATTTAGATGCAGCAGGTGGAAAAGGGAAGAGCAGAAAGGGAAAACAACGATCCAGTGCAGTCAAGCACAACAGAAATCCCGCATATATAAATGCTAAAGTTAAGGTGTAATTACGCTACAAAAGCATCAAGAAACAAGACAGCGTTCTCTAAGGGCCCTAATACCAGTGGAAGAAACCAAATCCTAGCTACATCAGTAAATCCTAGAGGCGTAGTGCTAATAAGAGGTTAGTAGCATCCTATCTGTTGCATGAACTGAAGACACGAAAGTTGCTCAGGCAACAGCAAGGTCTTGGCAAGCATCAGCAGAGGTTAGTGTGGTTACCCAGTTCTCGTACAATTGTTTCCATGGATGGTCGCTCCTCTGGGCATTCATGAGTACATGTCCAAGCAATTTTCGCAAGCTTTGCAGCTTCACCCTCTGAGAATCTCCCTTGAAGATTTTTATCTATAAAATCATGGAACCGGCAAGATTCAGCAGCAGTACGCATTGAATTGTTGAACTTCCGCTTCCCAGAGATTATTTGGAAAATGAGAACCCCAAAAGCATAAACGTCACTTTTCTCAGTGAACCGCCCTGTAGTACTGTACTCTGGAGCTAGATATCCCATGGCAGCACTTGCCTTGAGGGCTGAGAAGACAGTATCTTTCGTGAGAAGCTTGTACAGGCCCGAATTGGAAAGCAAAGGTTTAAATCGCTGGTCAAGTAGAATGTTCTCAGCAGATATATTTTGGTGGACTATAGCTGGTTTATTCACCTTACATCCGTGCAAGTACTCAATTCCTGGTTAAGAGGTGAATTGATGTTAGTTAACCAAATAAACAGATATGGATAAACCAAATTGGGCAAAGGGAACTTAAAAATTCAGGTTTAAATGTTCACTACTGAAATGATAAACAAGCATATACTTCTGAAGTTTATAAAGTCGACTTGCTTATGTAAGTAAAACTCCTTCTAACATACTACGGAGTAATATACAACAACATAATTGTAATTCAACTGATAAACTTATGTTCCCAAATGGCATAAACTGATTTATTTAAAACTCTTTTGAGAAAAATAATGATGATTAGAACTGACCTTTAGCAGCACCACTTATGATACCGATTCTGGTGGACCATTCAAGAACCTCAGGATCACCCTCTTTCACATCTAGATAGCGTAATAAGTTTCCATTTGGAATATAATCATAAACAAGAAAACACTCTCCCCGACCTCTAGAACAGCAGAATCCTCTTAACCTGACCAAATTTTCGTGTCTAAAGCAGGTCAGAATGCTCAAACCTCTCAAAAACTCGGCCTCCTCAGACTTGCAACTGATTTTGGTGATTCTCTTAATTGCAACAACTGATCCATCTCTTAGAGTTCCTCTATAGGTTGCTGAAAAGTTGCTCTTGCCCAATAGATTCTTATCTATGAAGTTCTGAGCAGCTGATTCCACCTCTTCTAGATTGAACCTAAAATTTTGAAAAACCTCCTGGGGAACCCCACCATAACGCCGACCCTCAGCCAAAGGATCCCATCCACTTGCATATTCAAGGCTAACGAGTGGTGAGCCATTCTTCTTGTTAACGTCCTTGGCATGCTCAGTATGCAGACTGCTATCAGATGCATCAAGTGCACCACCCCGTTTCTGCTTCCATTGCCTATACCGCGAGAAGACAAGAATTCCTAAAGCTGACCCAATAACGGTAACTATGACCACTCCAACAACAACTGATGCCTGTGAGGATTTAGATGCAGTTGAGCAATGACTGCCACTGCAACTTAAGTTCAGATTTGCTGTTTCTGGAATATCTCTTGTAGAGAAACCATTTGAATCAGCTCCATAAGGCTCAGGTCTGTTAGGATTTGGATGATTCAAAGAAGTGCAAGCTCTCAAGGATAGGAAACCAGCTCCACACAATCCTGGATTGTTCTCATACTGAAACCCATCGACAAATCTCTTGAAAGCTTCAAACAAAAAGTGATTAAAATTAGATTTTCCCCATATTGGATCTACAATTAAAACAATAGAACTATGGTAAGGATGATATGCAATACAGACAAAGAAAACTAACTACCAAGAGGGACATTGCCGGAAAGTGTATTGTTGCGGACATTCAGAACTTCGAGTAGAGGCATGTCAGCAAGTTTTGAAGGAATTGAACCAAAGAGATGATTAAAACTCAAGTCCAGCCTCTTCAACAATCCCAATTTGCCCAAGCTAGCAGGGATAGCACCCGTTAAATTATTAGATTGCAGCGCAAGGACACTCAGCTTCTCAAGATCACCAAACTCAGTGGGTATGCTTCCAGTGAGCTGGTTATAACATAATTGTAGAACTGCGTTTCAAAGTAGGAGTTCATCAGAGAATACACCAAAAGCCATGTTGCTAAAAAAGTAAAAAGTAAAAACAAGTTTACCTCAATGTTACTAGGTGGTGTCAAATGAAGTTAGCAATAAAGCTTGAATTTTTCTAAAGAGATTTAACATTTACCATAAAGATAGATACATTGCAAGAATATCTTGGAATTTTTTTTCTTAAAAGTTTCAACCTTTTGGAAAAATTATCAGTATTCCAGACTGCTGGGCAATGATACACTTGAATAGGCACAAATGCTAGTCATTTCTGTGATTCTATCTTGAATAAGCACAAAAGCTAGGAACTTTCTAAGAAATATTACTCAAAACCATTAGAAGATAGTTCAATTCCTTTGGTTCATAATGGCAAAGACAGAAGCTAGGAGAGACAGAGATTTTGAACTAACCTTGTAAGCTAGCCATTTTTCCAAGTTGAAGAGGAATCTCCCCTGAAAGATTATTAACATTCAAGTAGAGATCGCTGAGCTTAGTCAAATTTGCAATCTCTGGGGGTATCTCCCCATACAAGGAGTTGTAGTGCAAGTACAGCCCCGTCAAGTGCTCGAGCCGTCCCACCGCCGGCGACAGCTTCCCGGAGAGTCCTCTCCCCTGGAGCGAAATGTTAGCCACTTGACCCTTCTCATTGCACGCCACTCCTTCAAAGGAACGATCGCACGGGTCCCCTGAAACGGTCCAAGAACTTAGCAATGCGTTTTCCGGGTCAAGACTCGCCTTCAAGTCCATCAGAGCTCTTAGCTCGGCATTTCCACATACAGATGGCGCCCAGCAGAGGGCGGTGAACAGCAGAGCAAGATACAAGAGTAAAGAAGAAAGACCCATTTCTTCGTGAAGCTTTCTCCCTTCAGAAATGAATGTACCACCTGCTTTTCAGTCACTTGTAATTTTCTCTTGAAATAGAACTTTATTATTTCTGCTCCCCTTTAATCTTTCTTGTGCTTCTGTAATGTTTGTGGTGTTGTTTTTTGTTTCTTGGGACCGAGGGAGCCTGCAACGATGAGAAAGTAACTACTCCCCCCTCTTTTCGACAAGGAGAAGAGACAAAGTTTATGGAGACGCCCACACTGCGTTGTTACTTGTTACAGCTGATTGCTGTAAATAGGACAATCAGAAAATGGTTGTTACTAGGGTGACGATCCTGTAGATAACAATGTTTGTTTAATACCATAATCTCAGCTTTTTAACAATCAAACAATGTTTAGTATTATCGTTGAGAAACACGATAACAAGATAAGAACAAAGGTCGATAAAAAAAAAAGATTTATTTGATTTGGTTGTTTACAACACTATTTTTATAGGAGGACACGAGATCTTTTTAAACGATAGTAATAGGTTTGTAATAACTCTAACGGTGTGCTTACAAAATTATTCATGTAACATACTGCAAGGACACAACCCACACCCCTTGACACACTCAACGAACCTAATTTGGATTCGAACCACAAAGATAATTGTTATTGCATTGCTTCGTATCGCTCCACTATACTCTAATATCTATTATCTTCCAAGTAACATATGCAATAGTAATAAATGAGTGATAATAGTGAAGTCATAATATATAAGTTCGGTCTCTTGTATATATTCACTAAGTTCAAATAGAGGTATCAGAAACAAGGAAGGTAAAACGCCTATTATTTATTATTGACAAAGTGCAAAGACCAAGAGAAGAGTCGACCAAAGGGGTGACGGACAACTTAAGTTATCGAAGCATCTGCATGTGCCTTGTTGACAAGTTGTAAGTAGGGTTGACATGGCAAACTTGGTCATTAACTCATTATATGTGGTTCACCAGGTAGCATGTCATCAATACCAATAGGGGTGTGCATTTGACTGACCGAATTGTTTTAATTGAAATTTTGAAAGCTTTAACCGTTAAACGAACAGAACTTTTTATTACTAAATTAACCGAATAGAAGTTTTTTTTCGGTTAATTGGTTGATTAATTAACCGATGTTTTGGTAGCTAAACTTTTAAATCCTCCAGTTCTTTCGATTAACTGAACTTTTACTAAAGTTTGCACATCCCTGAATACCATTAGATCAGATGATTACGACAGCTCACTTTAGCAATGTAACAACCTTAGATCATTCTATCTTGACTCCTATACAGCAAGTTAGGTGACTGATGGATAACTATGTCACTTCAATCCGATTCTCCAGAATGTTGATTCATTAATATTAATCTATTGATTTCTTTTAAATATTCATAATTCTTTATAATGCAATATCTAATTTATTAGTTTATTGTTTGAATATTCAATAAGTTTCCTATAATGTCGTGAAAAATGTATAGCAAAAATTAGAAATGCTCTAATAAATAATTATTGTCCAAGTTGAAGTAGGTGGTAATAATTCAATAAAACGGTGGTCCTCAAAAGGAGAGTGACCTCTAACAAGAGGATTAACTATAGTGAGGTCCATTGGGAAGAAACTATAGTGAGGTCCATGGTCCACCTGCTACATATACTCGTACATGCTGAAAAGTTGCACTCGCCATGATCCGCAATACCAACCCCTTTTTAATGAAATCAAAACCCCTTTATTCAGGGATTCTCTGCACTCCAACTCCTTTTAACATTTTCAAATTCAAATCTAAGAATAATAACACCAATATTGTTTAATACTAACAACTCATGACGATTCCCCTGGGCCAGCTCCTGTGCCTCTTGGAGCGAACGTGGGTGGACCCCGGACCGTTAAACGGACGGAGAGAAAGACCCTGTAAATTTACCAAAAAAAAAATACTAACAACTCATGAGATCAAAAACCATAATAATCAACCTGTATGTACTGAATTAAGTTCGTATGAACTTTTATTTTTTTTCTTCAGTCCCTTTTCCTTCTATTGTTGTTGCTTTGAACCTCGACTTGAATTAATACAGTTTCTTCGTTTTGTTTCAGTTCGTATGAACTTTTCTTACACCATTAACACTCAAAAAGAAATTAAGGTTCATTATATGTATTATATTACAACATTATATCTTTTTGGACCAGGGTCAGAAGGTCATGAGAGTAAAGAAATTCTGTCTTTTGTGGAAAAAAAAAAGAGATTAGACGGTGCATTGTGAGACATAGTAACAAGCACAAGGAAGGATTGGGTTGTTCCGAGAAGGGGAAAAGAAGAGAAAATCAAAAGACGATAATATTTGTGGGTTTTGAGGATAAAGAGCTGCACCGTCTGTATTATCATATATATAATAATGTTGGCATGCATGCATGATAGGATGCTTTGGGGAAAGAACAGACCGTAACGAAAGCAAAGCAAGCAAGCAATCTGGGTACGTACGATAATGGGTTTAACATAACAGGGTTTTGTTGCTTTTAAGGGAAAGAAAGAGAGAAAGAGAGAGAGAGGGGGGGATTTTATAATATTTTGTGTTGCCCAATGCCCATGCTTGTTTTATGCTTTGCATGCATATCTGGTCCCAGGAAGTGCAGGGCTAGATTCTTTTACGATATAGCAGCTAGCTTAGGTTGTGGTTGCACATGTTTTGGGAGGCTGAATGCAACTAGGTTTTGGTCCGATTTTTATGGCTGTGCTATACCAATGATCACAGGGCTACAATAGAATGATGAACACTACAGCTCTCTGATAGATACAGATCGTACGTTTTGACTGTAGTACAGTGCATAGAGAGAGATAGATGAACTGTGTATACAGTACAGTCTCACTAATATTATTTGATTCCATTTTTGAATAAAAGTGATGATTGCCTATTTGGAATTCCAGATTCCATGTGGACAATGTTTCTTGTACAATCACTCATCATTATATACATTTAAATGCACCATAAAGTGTTTAAAAATATACTATTAGGTGTGGTGTGGTGCATTTTTTATATATGATGTATTTTTACATACTTAATTGTGAATGGGCACGGTCCGCATTTGAACTAGTATATAATGCAAACTCTAAGTTACTCTCTTTGTGATGGATTTAGCCAATAAAAAGTTATTATTAGAAAAATAAATAAATGGGCGTGCAAAAGCGATGGAGCAGTAGGCATCTTTTTCACTTTCGCGTTGCTTTTGGAGAAGTGACAAATACAACTTTAATTCACATCTTTTTAGCTATCACGCCCATCCAGTATATATTCGATCATGGCCTGTGTGTGTGTATATATATATATTGCTTCATAAAGTTAAAGATATAAGTTGAGGAGTCAAAACACAATATATGGCAACGTACGAACAACATCATCGAACATGCATGTGCTAAGAACACTTCAGAAGTGCAACGCAATATTGGTTCTTTTACACTTTATACCAAAAAGCAAGATGCTTTAGTTTTCTTAGCTTGTCCAATGAACACCACTTCAAACACATGGAATATTGCTCAAGTAGTGGAATGGAGTGGGTGGGTCAGGGTGCGGGGATATGTCCTACAGACAACAATACGGTATATGAGTAATTTTGAAATTGTATTGATAGAATTAGCCTTGATAATGATCATCACAATTAATTAATTAATTAATTAATTTTATTTTTTTGCTCATGTTGATATAGGTAACCGGTGGAATCATATAATTCTTGTTATTCTTCATTTTTTTGTCTTTGTTTTTGGATTCTTGCTCTCAGTTTTTCCACTAGACAATGCATATATGCATCCAATTATCCAAATCCCAATGTGAAAGTCTCCTTTATATACTTTTTAAAGGAAGGGAAAAAAATAAAAGCATGCAATGATGATAATGCAAAAAAAGATTAGTTTTAAGAACAAAGATCAAAAAAGGCTATTTTTTTTTTCCTTTATTCTCTTCATATGCATTATAACTTGTAAAAGTGACTAACTTTGTGTGACCGGTTATGATCAAATATGTGTGCAAACTTTTCTTTTTTTCTTGGTATACTTGCAATGCCCTCCGCCATTAATCGCTCGCCAAGTTGGATCTCTAAGGTGGAGTCAAGGCCTTCTCTCGGGTCGATCCAATCATTATTGCATGGACCATGGTCCACACGGCTGTGTGGACCATAAATAAAAAGTACATTATTTTTGTACATAAAGTACATTATTTTAGGGTACATTATTTTTGTAATGAATGTACATTATTTTATAGTACTATAAAATGTACTATAAAATAATGTACCTTTAGTACAAAAATAATGTACTTTCAGTACAAAAATAATATACCTTATGTTCACGGTCCACACAGCTATATGAACCATGGTCGACACAATAATTTGTCGGGTCGATCTTCGTCGGCCACTATTTAGAATCTAGAGCCAGAAAACAAGTTGCAATGTCATTGGTTTAGACTAAAATGTTTGGGCTGGGCTGCCGATGGTCCATTTCGATTTATCCGTGTCCATTATTCCATCACTTTATATATGTAGGCACACCCATAATGATAATATATGCAATGTGCTTTTAATTTTGTTTGGCCCAGCCTGTTTTAATTCTCATAAAAAATAGTAGCCCATACCCAAAATACATATTGCAATCAACTATATTCATTGCACTTGTGACCAATATTATTTGGCCTGCAAATTATTAAATTATATACCGTGAACACAACTGCAGTATCAATTCAACACAACTGCAGTTCCAGACGGATGAAATGACATCTATTTTGCGCAGCTGCAGTTCCATTTCAACACAACTGGTATAACGACTCTATTTGGCCTGAAAATTTAGTATCCATACAAAAATTAATGTCACAAATTTAATTATTACCAATCATGTTTTCATTTAACACACTTACTGGCTACTGCACTGGTGAAAGTTCTTCTCAATCAAACACTTTTAATTTATTTCATTAAACATGGTCTTCGTAATATAAATTATTTCTCATGTATAATTTGTTTACTATTACACAATAGTGTGATTCATACAATACACATAATTGAATAGTGATTATAAATTTTATCTATAAAAAAGAGTATTTTTTAACAAAATAAAATTAAAAATATTATTAAGGAATACAATTATGCATGTATACACGATGATATTCAATTCAAGAGACACCAATATTGATAACTTTTTTGTGCATGTTTGTTTTATTAATGCACTTTTAATAATTTAATTTGATACTTAATTTTTTTTTTTTATTGTGGTTAAATATTAGATTAATCCAAAGAAGTTGAAGGTTTATTTATTTGATGAATTGCATTTCTTCCCTTTGCTTTTGCTTCATCTCCATCTAACATCATTCACCGAAGCTTTTCTCTAAAGCTCAGAGAAAGGGAGAAATGGGGAAAGATCTGAGCAGCGATCAAATATCCTCCATGAAGGAGGCATTCACGCTGTTCGACACCGACGGCGACGGGAAGATCGCGCCGTCGGAGCTCGGCATCCTCATGAGGTCACTCGGCGGTAACCCGACCCAGGCGCAGCTCAAATCCATCATCTCCGAGGAGAAGCTCAGCTCGCCGTTCGATTTCAAGCGCTTCCTCGACCTCATGTCCAAGCACCTCAAGCCCGAGCCCTTCGATCGCCAGCTCCGCGACGCCTTTAAGGTCCTCGATAAGGACAACACCGGCTTCGTTGTCATTGCGGATCTCAAGCACATCCTCACCAGCATCGGGGAGAAGCTCGAGCCTGCGGAGTTTGATGAGTGGATCCGCGAGGTTGATGCTGGATCCGACGGCAAGATCCGCTATGAGGACTTCATTGCTCGCATGGTTGCCAAGTGATTTCCTCCTGTGAGTCTATTATTCTTCACAATTTTCATTGCTCCGCTCATTTCTTTTGATTATTAACTTTATAATTCATTACTTTTCGCCATTTATTGTTAGCAGAATTTGTTTTTTTTGGTTCAATTTTGAGCGTTTATTGTAATTTACTCCACAGTTTATAATTAAAAGAAATCGATCATAGAAAACAATGCTATTGTGTAGGTCAATAAATTTTGGTTGAACTAGGCAGGCCAGATAGACATTGTAGATGGATGAAAGTTTGGATTTTAAAAAAGAAAATGCTATTATTAGCTTGAATTGGGTGAAACTTAATAAAAGGAATAATTGGAAATAGCAATTTGCCCAACTTTGGAGGACTGTAGTCTCTGGATGAGTAGAAAGTCCAAAGATCTCCTATGAGAGCATGGTGCAGTTTTTGCAATATCAATGCTCATTATTCTATGTTTGTCTCTTTTAAAGTAAACATCTTGTTAAAGTTTCTGAAGTTATTGTCTTTTACTACCAAAAGTATTGGGAGACCTTCATTGGTAGGAGGACTCATGTTTCATTGATGGAGGCAATTAGTAAAAGAAGTTTTCTGTGAGGGCATGCTGCAATTTTTTGTTTGCAAGATGAACTCTACCTATTATGTAAGTCTGTGAAGATTCATCTCTTTTGACCAAAAGTCTAGAGTGGCCTTGCTGGGTGGGAGTTGAGTAGTTGAGTGATGATGTGATTGATGAGACTAATGATTTATTGGATGGAGGTGATTAGTGATTACTATAAACCTGTTTCAAAAAAAAAAGTGATTACTATAAACCTATTTTAAAACTTACCGAATTGGTTATAATAGGGAATGCTGTTATTAACTAGTAGCTTTCTTTCTCACTTTGACACTCATTTTCAAATGTGCATGACTTTTATCATGTTATGATAGGCCAAAACAATGCTATTGAGTTAATTGGTACAAAACTGTTTTCAACTTGTCAATGTGGGTCATAGAGGGATAGATAAGTGACGATGTATAGGCTGTTATAGAATGGACACACACACACACTTATATACCAAACCGAATTCTTGAATTACTCCTCTCATGTTAATTAGTCCCCATAAACTGGTTAAATAGATTATTGCAGAGAATGAGGAAAAATTGAAATACTAGGAGAAATGCTTGCTTGGAATTGAATACTTATCCAGTTATACTTTAAAACTCCTATTTTGATATTTTACCAACTTTGTATGGATTTTATGTTGCGGGTAAGTACTAAGTAATGCACCTTAAGATCCATTAAACTGTGGCATGGCTTTACCAGAAACTTATAAGAAATTAAGAATACAATTACTTGTGAACAACTTCATGATTTACTTGATTACTCTTTCTTTGTTTATATCTTCTTCTCACTCGTTTATATGTTTATCGAGCCTTGGATAGGGGCATTGATGTTTTTGAGCTTATACTGACATTAAATCTTCAAATGCAGGCAACATTAGTTATTGGTTGTACCTTGAATGAAGCGGAGTTCCTAGTTTGCTTCCTTCTACAGGCTAGTCTTTTGCATGGCGCGTTTGAAGGGCATTTTCTAAATCTCTGCCTTGATGTTTATTTTCATTTCTGATTTGTTTGTTATTGAACAATTTGCGGGTTTTGGATGCTTCAGGGGTTGTGTATTTGGATTTCAGTAGTCTGAACCTTTCAATCTTTGGAATCATGTACTTGATTCACTTCACTATAACATGTGTATAGTTCCCCTCAATATTAAAAGTCAGCAACCAGCTTGTTACAATTTATTGTGTTGTCCTCATGAATCCATCTATTGGAGAATGAAAACCATCTTTAGTAGTTTACTTTGTAAAAATAGCACTGTTGATTTAGGGAAAACTCGCCGCTACTAAATGTGCGCCCCGGATAAAGTCCGCTTTGTGACCACCTTGCCACAAATTGACCAACACGACTGAGGTTGGTTGTTCTTCTTCTTTTTAAGTAGATGAACAATAGATAATTGTATCAAATGAATGTGAAAGCTAACTAATTGACAATCAATCCCTTGGAAAATTGTTGTGCAAATTCTCATAATAACAAAGAAAATGACGTTGAATTAGCGTTTAAGTGGTTAAGTATCTAATACTCTCCTTCTTATAGGCTTATACTAGTAATATATGTACGCGCAAATTGAATCAATAATTAAACCTTGTGGTCTAGTACACGAAGTGGCTGCCATGAGTTCGAGCCCCAATGTGCGGTATAAAAAAAAATGGAGCTGAGACAAATTTGTGTGCTTTGGATTACGATTCATTACACCATGAGCATTGGGTTGATTTAATTTTGGCAATATGTGGACCCGAATCCAAATACACAATTTACATACTAAATACTCACAAATTGAATCTTTTTCTCCTCCACCAACCCTAGCCGCCTAAAACAAAACCCTATTCAAGTTCTCTCGCTTCTTTGGTTTTCTTCAAGGCCGCCGCCTCCGTGAAGATAGTGGATCGGAGGCGGCGTCCGATCATCTTCCCATGCTGCCATCTCCACCTCAGATAGCGCCCGCCTTCATTGTCTTATTTGCCTTCATCGTTTTCTCCTTCATCTTCATCGCTACCGGTCGTTGCTCTCTTATTTTTGCACTGTTGTTTCCCTTTGCTTTGTTTTATTGATTTTATTTTATTTGCAGTTTCTGTGTTTTTCCTCTCGTTGTTTTGACAAGTTTCTTCCTCTCGTTTACTTGGCGAGTTCTTTTTTCATAATGCGTGAAACAAAAAAACTAGTCATGGCGTATGTGAATCTCATCCTGGATGACAAACATGACAATGAACAAGAGACTCCTATGAACTATGATATGCAGTTCAACCCGATGGAGATATTGTCAATGGATAGAAGAATGGAAATAGATACTCAGGTGGTGTGCAAGACGATTATTCAACCAGTGTCAGTCATGGGTACGTTTGGCCAAATCATTAAAGAAGTTTTAAGTTCCTTCAAAGAATTCAGCTTCAAATTTGTGAAACAGTCTGCGAATCAAGTTTTCTATAGCATTGCTAGGGAAGTTGTTTCTATGTCTGACTGTAAGGAATGTTTGACCATTCCATCTATCTTTATTGTAAACGTTTCAGCATATGATTAATGAATTAGCTTCTTTATTTTCAAAAAAAAAAATACTCACAAATTGAATTGTGAACATTTAATATGTAAATAGACACAAGTCGAGTAGTTAACATTGCAAGGTGGACTCGGGTCCATGGTATAACTATTGTTTTATTTTACATTGGGCCGATATCTACAGCTCCAAGACAAGAGGGATCATCTTGCTTGCACTGGGCCTTCTGGTATCTTTAATTAAACCCTAGTAGCACAGAACAACACTTCAGATAGCTAGGGTTATCGTTTCAGCTTTCAGTTTCAGGGAGAAGACAAGACAGACACTCGAGGAGGTTACAGCAGCTAGCGTCAGAGCTCAACCACAACCTCCGCCACCATGGGTCGTATGCACAGCCGCGGGTATGTGCTCGCTCATACCTAAATTAAACTCTGTTTCTCTACCTTTCTTCTTAACTATAAATTCCATAATATTGTCTGAGCTATAATTGAAATAATCGCTTGATTTACTTGTTTGATTTCAGTAAGGGTATCTCATCTTCAGCTCTTCCTTACAAGAGGACTCCTCCGAGTTGGCTCAAGATCTCCCCTCAAGATGTGAGTAACCCAACTGATTTTGCATTTACAAAAGCAAAAACAATATTAGTTTTTTTAACCACCTGCAATGAATGGAAAAAAATTGCTTCTTTGTACTGTATTTGTTTTTATTTATTTCTTAGGCATTATACTTGTTTTGCTGGCGTTAATTTGAATGCTCGAACGGACTGGTTATTGTTTTTGTGTTGTATTGTATTGTTTTTTAATGATTTAAGGTGGATGAGAGCATTTGTAAGCATGCCAAGAAGGGCATGACACCATCACAGATTGGTGTTATTCTGCGAGATTCACATGGAATTGCTCAGGTGAAGAGTGTCACTGGCAGCAAAATCCTGCGTATCCTCAAGGCTCATGGTATTGTTTTTGTGACCATAATTGTGTTGTGTTAGTCAATCTATAACTTTTATGGGGCTTTGGTTTGTGGATAGAATGTGGCTTGATGTATGCTGTGGGTGTAGGGCTTGCTCCTGAGATTCCAGAGGATCTCTACCACCTCATTAAGAAGGCTGTAGCAATCAGGAAGCACTTGGAGAGGAATAGAAAGGACAAGGACTCCAAGTTCCGTCTCATTTTGGTTGAGAGCAGGATCCACCGCCTTGCCCGCTACTACAAGAAGACCAAGAAGCTCCCACCAGTTTGGAAATAGTAAGATTTCTTCCTCTATTCTCATTTTTTTTAGATTCCAGAATTTGTAGTTGTGAATTGGTCTCTTGTTGTCTCAAATGCATTGTTTTTCTGCTAGATCATTACCTGTTGTCTTCTGGCCTGCTATTTATGTAATTCTTCATTCTATAGAATAACTTGAGCTCATTGTAATTCTGCAAATAGCTAATGCATTAGTATATTATATTGTATACCTTTTTATCAAGCACCTTGAGAATGTCCTCTATGAGAAGTTATAAACGAATCTTGAGCCTGCCTCTAGGCATCTTTAGACTTCACAATACTTACCAGAAGTTATATTCTGATTTATAGATTCTGAGATAGTAAAAAAGTCAAATGCCATTTCATTGTGTCAAATGCCAACTTAAGAGTGTTGTGAGCGGCATTTGGGCTCATATTACCTCATGTAATGGTCATTGTACAATGGGAGTGGATGAAAAAAATTACATATGCCATACTTATATTAGCCATCTCTCTTGGGAAGAGACTCCCATTGAAAACGAGTCTTTCGGGTACTTGTAATGAGCTCTATGGTCACAGTTAGTAGTAAGGAGTATCAAAGCAAATAATTCAATCATATTTCCTTTGTCCTTTTGGCCTTTGATCCATTTTCTCTACTTATTTTTGCATTTGTGATGTGCAGCGAGTCAACCACTGCTAGCACCCTTGTGGCATAGGCTAGAGATGACAAGAAGGGACAGAAGATAGTAGTTTTATCCAAGGGAAACCTTTGTTAAACTAAATTTTGTGATTTTGACATGATTATGTTTGCTTGGAAATGATGGATTGGATTATTATTATACAGTACAAGAGTGTCTCTTCATGTTATGCTCCTTTTCCATTTTAGATACTTAATGTTTGGTCCATGAATTGAATATTTTATGTTGAATGCACATTTACATATTCCCCCCGAACCATAGCAAACACTATTTGAGATATATAGTCATTCAAAATTTAAAAATAGCAATTGTGTATATACAGACACAAAGCAACATTGTTATCAAAGTATAGATAACAAAATGACTACTATATACTCATTTGGTATTATATAGGAAACAAATCAAATAATGCTGAAAAACTAAAATGACTAAACGTTAGTCGATGACCAAACAATAGTTCACGCTATAGGGTTGGAAGCATTGGCTTGTAAGGAAGAATCAAATAATGCTGAATAACTAAAATGACTAAATGCTAGTCATTGACCAAACAATAGTTCACACTATAAGAATAACGCTGAAGAACTAAAATGACTAAACGCTAGTCAATGACCAAATAATAGTTCACACTATAAGGATAATGCTGAAGAACTAAAATGACTAAACGCTAGTCAATGACCAAACAATAGTTCACACTATAAGGATAATGCTGAAGAACTAAAATGACTAAACGCTATAGTCAATGACCTAAAGAACTAAAATGACTAAAGGCTAGTCAATGACCAAACAATAGTTCACGACTTCACACTATAAGGTTGGAAGCATTGGCTAAATGCTAGTCAATGATCAAATAATAGTTCATGCTATAAGATCGGAGGGTTAGTCGAACCGATTTAACAAAGGAACCCACAAATTGGCTCCCTAACCCAATTGAATAAACCCTAGAATTGGAAGCCCAACCCAATTGAATAAACCCTAGTCCTCTGATAGTCTGTCTGATACACCTATACAAAAATTGTTATCATCAACAGCGATACGGGTTGCAGCTTTGCCGACGGTATTCCACTGCAGCTTCTGCCGTCCGTCCGCCTCCACTTAATTTATATCCGGTAACTTGTAATTTTCTGTATATCTTTGTTCTCATTTGAATCTATATGTGGTCTGGAACTGTTATTGTTCGAATTGGAATAATTTAGTTGTCCTGCTGTTAGCAGAGCAAAAGAATGGCATACCAAGCAATGAAGCCGACGAAAGCAGGGTTGGAGGAGCCCCAGGAGCAGATTCATAAGATCAGAATCACTCTCTCCTCCAAGAACGTAAAGAACCTCGAAAAGGGTCTCTTTCTCTCACTCAATATTATATATGCACCCACCATAATGTATATTTATGCTGCTTTTTATTGTGTATGCTTTATTATGTAACTATGTTGCTCGCTCTTCTTATACTTTTGTGTTTATTTCATATTTATCTCACTATACAATTAAAAATGTTAGCTTTGAGGTACAAGCATGTTGCTTGCTGATTATTACATTGGTATTTATAATAGTCATAATGTTCCATTGTGTAAAGTTTGAGTTTTTATTGCATCTTTCTATGGAAGCTCTTTGTCATAGACTTGGTGGTGGTGTAAAAACTAAAAAGATGGACTTTATGCAGTAATACTGTCAAAATCCAAAGTAAACTGTTGTGGGTTATGTTAAAGCCCTGGTGGTTGTTGTAGGAGGAACAATTTTATTTCTCTAGTTACTGCATTTAGCTGAGGCATAGTTGTATTGATCTAATTTACTCAGTTGAATGATTTTCCTTTCTGTTTGGTTAATATATTAAACAGTTTGCGGTGATTTGGTTCGAGGTGCTAAGGACAAAAGACTTAGGGTCAAGGGACCCGTGAGGATGCCCACCAAAGTTCTTCACATTACCACTAGGAAGTCTCCCTGTGGAGAAGGTACTATTGTTGCAAGATCAGATGGACTGTACATTTATCTTGAATTCACGTTCTTTAAATACGACCATAGATTACATGTGTATTCTTGATGGGAAGTGATCTATAGCAATTATTTTATGGTAAAAAGATTCTGGAATGGAGGCTTGTAGTTATGCATTTTCTTTTACAGGTACTAACACTTGGGACAGGTTTGAACTTCGTGTTCACAAGAGGGTGATTGACCTCTTCAGCTCCCCAGAAGTAGTCAAACAGATTACGTCAATTACTATAGAACCTGGGGTCGAGGTTGAAGTCACCATTGCCGACTCTTAGTTTGTGTGCCTCCCTCGTGATAATGGTAATTTGGAATTTCCCTCCCGTACTCCTCACGGGTGTGAAGGTTGTAGCCAGTTTATAGCATCATTCAGTTTTGGAGTTACATTGTTTAAATTTCAGCAACGACTTTCAATGTTAGGAACTAGAACAATTTTGTCAATTTCAATGCCAATGTTGATCATTTTCGTGCTTTCGATCACTCTTGAGGACTTATCTTTCATTATGTTCTATAGCTGCTCGATTCTGTGTTAGCATGTCTTTCTTTCAAACATGCATTTCATATATGGTGATTGAAGTTCTGGGATGCCCTAACTGCTGTGAAGGGTACTTCTTTATTAATGACCATTGACTTTAAAGTGTTTCCTGTTAGTTAGGCACCTAAAAAGTCCTAAACCAATGCCTGAGTTTGCAGACTGCAGATGATTTTACCTAGTATTTCTGCAAGTGTCCCAAGCTGTCCATTGAGGTTCTGTACTCCCTCTTGACTTTTTCTTCACAAAATTTTGTTAAGTCAACCAAATTACCATCATACACACATAATTTTCATTAGAAACAAAACATATTAATTGATGAAGCTGTACAGAGTTGACTATGTTGCTTTTCACATCAGGCAGGCAAGATACTATATGACAATGAAAGTAGCAATGTTCATTAACATTAATACAGAGAAATTATTAACATAAAATTAAGGGAAAATGGCATCTTTAGTCCCTGAGTTATAGGGGTAGTGTAAACTCAGTCCCTGAGTTATGAGTGTATGCGAGTTTAGTCCCTCAGTTATTCGCGAAGTGGCGAGTTTAGTCCCTGACCATTAAATTTGACGAAAAAATTAAAAAATATTCAAAATTTGAGGGATAAAATAGGAAATTCACATTTTATTCTTCTTCTTATATCAAAACCACTTTTACAATATTATTTTTCACTTCTTATCCTAATTATTTTCAAGATTCTTCAATTTTAAAAACATTTTAATAACTTTCAAATGACTTGTTAGGAACCTGACTCTCGTATAACACACTTAAAACTTAGCACAAACAAAGAAATGCATGATCATTGTATTTAGGTGTATGAAACACACTATCCTAACAAGTTTTTATCTTTTTACTAAGCAACAAATGTAATAAAATTAAAACTTTTGAGAT
>NC_044918.1:13791717-13994035 GCF_003576645.1 Ipomoea triloba
ATCTCAAAAGTTTTAATTTTATTACATTTGTTGCTTAGTAAAAAGATAAAAACTTGTTAGGATAGTGTGTTTCATACACCTAAATACAATGATCATGCATTTCTTTATTTGTGCTAAGTTTTAAGTGTGTTATACGAGAGTCAGGTTTCTAACAAGTCATTTGAAAGTTATTAAAATGCTTTTAAAAATGAAAAATCTTAAAAATAATTAGGCTAAGAAGTGAAAAATAATGTTGTAAAAGTGGTTTTGATATAAGAAGAATAATAAAATGTGAATTTCCTATTTTACCCCTCAAATTTTGAATATTTTTTAATTTTTTCATCAAATTTAATGGCCAGGGACTAAACCCGCCACTTCACGAATAACTGAGGGACTAAACTCGCATACAGCCATAACTCAGGGACTGAGTCTACACTACCCCTATAACTCAGGGACTAAAGATGTCATTTTCCCTAAAATTAATAAAGATTTAGTTTTACTTAATATGGTGGGCTACTGGGCTCCTTTCAGCACCCAGCACTAGTCAGAGGTCACTGAGTTATCAAGAATTTACCTCATCTCAATCCTATTTGGCTTGGGGTGTGGAGATAGGTAGTGGTCTGAGGCCGTTGAGTCATTGAGAATCTACCCCTTTACAATCCTATATTTATCTCGTGATTCTTGTCACAATTTTGTCTGGCTAGGTTGTGGAGCCTGGGGCGAGGAATTTCGTCTTTTGAGGTTGAGATTTTCTTAAACCACGTGGATTCTCTGGACTTTTTCCTACCAGCATGCATATATTTTGATTAGGACATGTTTTGTTGGTTTCCCGATTATTACCCAAATAGTAGGGAAGACAATATACCAAGTGGATAAATAATTGAGATTTTCTGTGTTTAATTTCAATTTCTGTTCATTTTCCCCTGTTTATGTCCTCTCTATAATTGGTATTAACATTATATATATTACGTTGTGCAAGTGGTATTGACAGTCATCTGTTGTTAGTTCATGAACAAAACAAAACTTCATTGGACTTTTTCTCAAAGAGTTCACATCATAAATTATTGCTTCCCTACCTAATCATTACTGAAGAATATCTTAATTGAGTATAATAATAATAATAAGATTACACTTAATCTCGATTATCGTTTTAAATATGAAAATAGTAATTTTAATTTTCCAGACACTTCAAGTTCTACCCTCTTAATCATTAACATATTAAATAGATAGCTAATTTCTGTCTTAAAACAGTTAGAGACGAGTAATTCATCTCACTTTATCTTTTATCTTCTTCTTTTTTTTCATTTTTTTTCTTTTCCTCTTATATTTTCTTCCAATAGACATTTTGTTAAGATAAAACGCAATTTACCCTCAAATTTGTGATTTCAACCTACATAACGTGAATGCATAATATTTTTTTTTTATGTGGATGGCGTAATAACACTAAGATAAATTTACAAGTTTAACATTTAAAAATTAGATTTTAAAACAAATTAGTTGTCTCTAATGGATGTATTTAACTGAAAAATAAACGTCACTACACTAGTAATAAGGACATGCACCAAAATTAAAGTGTCTGATTGAACGACTAACTTCCCTATACCTAGTAACCTAGATGTCTAGATTATGGTTTGTACCCACCATTAACTGTACAATATGAAACATAGTTGTGCCTCAATTATGGACTTATCGTGTCTCGTAAAAATGTTTTTTTCCCCAATAATAATAATAATAATACGGAGTAATTTGTTTGATGCGAAGGGAATTAATTAGCAGCATGATTAAAGGCATCGGCCTCAAAATCCTGAAAACGGTGTTGGACTAACGCCGTCACCGCCGTAGGGTCCATTGCCATGAAGACTTAACTTGTTTTACAATTCCGAGGTGGTGAAGCCTGTTGCCTGCTTGCTCCCACTCCCACTCCCAGCGCCGAAAGCGCTTTCACCTCGGAAATTTTTAAGATATTTTCTCGACACTTTGCAAATTTTCCGACAACCTGTTTTTCGGTGTAATAGTATTCACATGAGGTACAATTATATAGTAATGGCCTGTTTGGTTGGATGTAGTTTGGGGGAATTGCAATTCGTTGAATTGTAATTTAGTGAAATTTTCAAATTACAGTGTTTGGTTAGAGGGAATTGCAATTCCGCAGAATTGTAATTCCCTCCAAACGATGAATTGCAATTCATGGGTACCCCCATGAATTGCAATTCGGTGGAGAGGAGGGGTAATTTGTTGGTGTAAAGACAATTTTGCCTCTCCTCCCATACCCTTTGTCTTTTTTTTTTTTTTTTAAATGAAATAATAATGATAATAATAATAATAATAATTATTATTATTATTATTACTACTACTACTACTATTACTACAACATCTACCACAACATAAGGACATTTTAGTCATTTTATCACTTTTTACCTTTCAATTCCCTGTACTCTTATTTTGCATACCAAACACTGTAATTTCAATTCCTACTTTATTCATTGAATTGCAATTCCACCGAATTACAATTCTTTTCCACCCTAATTCCGTCCTCCCAACCATCGCCTTGTAGTGCGGTGTAATTTTCATGAGTTCACAGTTGTACACATTAAGATCAGTTTGTATTGGATTATGGAGTTAAATATATACTCAATTATGCACATGTGACTCAATGAATTGAAGCACCAAACAACAAATCAACACCAAATATTCAAACAGTTATGTAAATATACATGCAATGCTATTATAAATTATAATTGATCTCTCAAAAAGAAAAATTACAATTGATAATTTCGTTTAAGAGAGTCCATCCATCTACAAGGTGTTTGTACAGTTTTTTAGTAATAGCCAACATATGCATACAAAAAGGGAGATAAATCCTCTTCGAAAAATAAAAAATCTTATAAAAAGTTCCAAACCAAAATCTCCCAATGCCTTTATGCTTTGGTTAAATGTGCATCGTGCCTTCACAGTTCACACATTATTTGTATCGGTATATGTGAAAACAGTGAATTAAATTTACAATTATTAAAAATACATAAAAGATTGATATTGCTATTTAAATGTATACTCTAAGTGAAATTTGTCACATGATTTTAGTTAACAAAAGGGTCGCAATGAGATAAATCACCTTAAGTTTAACGGCTCAAATCAAGAATATCATTAAGTAGCTCTCACATGGAGTCGAACTTGAACCGTCATGTGTGTATGTGTGTATATTAAAAACAAAAATTAATTTGAGGTATTAAGGAATAATACTCAAGTTAGTGTCACAATGAATTAATGTTAATGAGTAGAGGTGTACAAATAAGTTGTTCTGTCTCATTATCGATTATTTCTATAATTACCATCCAATTACAAATAAATCTTCTTAGTTGATATACTACATCTTGTGGGAGTAAATGAAACAAAGTCTTAATCCCCATCAAGCATACATGTTGACCAACACTCATCAAGTATGGGTTGAGTCACTTTTTCAATACTTTATGATGGCTTGAGCTTGATTCGATTAGTTCTATATATTACGTTCAACCATCTATCTCCTATCTCTTGCATATGAGTCATATACAACACACTATATTTCACCAATATACATATTTTATTTAATGAAATTATATATTATTTTTAAATATTATTGACAATCAGTGTTGATTGGTGGGTAAAAATATAATAGTAAAATTTGTATTTTTAGGTTTTGTGCATACAATATATGATAATTGGTGAGGTCCACACATCATGACTGCTCCTCTTTTTCTCCCAATTCCAATGCCCAAAACATTATTAGATCAGCGCCATTCACTCCGTGATTTATTAACAGCATTCGTCTCCATAGGCCCTACCATCTTGCTCCTAGTGAATTACCTTATTCACCCCTACTTGCTATCATTATATTTTTCTTTTATATATATAAAATAATCAAATATATGCATACCTGTTAGTGTTACTTATCAGTGCATTCTAACAAATAAACAATTTTAGATAATATGGCTCAAAAGGAGGTGATCGAGTGTATAGAACACTGGAATATGATTTTTGTACTCGAAGATTATAAGTTTAATTCTTGTCAAGGCCTTCTCAATCGGGCCCTTTGCACATGGTTGTTCTAATGCAGTTCACCTTTTCTGTGGTATTCGTTGGCTATTACACAAGAGTGGTGTTTACCCATTGCATACTCTTAAATAGTGAATGCGGGTTTCCTCTGCCCTCAAAATTTTTAGAAAATGTTATTAAAAAAGTTGTGACGTGCTTGGTAAAATAATTTTTAGTTAATTATTATTATTATTTTTTTTTTTTGCAAAATAACTATAATTTTTTTTGCTGCTTTGACTCTATCATCTACTAAGGAATTTTCAACACTGTTTATGCTATTTCAATATCACAAGATGAATTCTTGTCCACTCAATATCACGTGACATTTTAATCCATGCATTTGATCTACAATCTCATGCATAACTTATGAGAGTTCTTATGACAAGCAATAGTTTAATATGCTTAATGAAATTGTACTCCGCATTATAAGAGAATTGCAATTTCTAAGTTGAACTGTAGGGATGTTCTAAGTTCTGATTTCAGTTCGATTGCAATAGTATCCAATTCAATTCGAATTTAATATTGATCATTTCTAACGGAGCCAAATAAATAGGTTAAGAGGGTCAAAGATAATAAGAAATTCTCCATTCATGTTTGGACGAGAAAAAGTTGATAGAGAAGGTTCTCTGGGGTAAGAATTTTTAGTATACAAGTTGAGGATTGGATGAGACATCACCCTAGAGAAGTGATATCAAATCAAATAATGGACCTAAACACATCATCTTAGTACCCATCAAAACAACAGTCCATTCACAAATTTCTTTTAATGAAAACGACATACTAAAATGTCTTTGTAATCCAAGACCGTAAGACCTACATCCGCATCAAAAAAGTGTAGATAAATGACACTTAAACACACTCAAATTATTAGACAATTAACTTGATAATCACATAATTTTAAGTTCATTTTTTGAGTTAGTTAGCTATGAACAAATTAAACTGATTTATTTCCGATCTTTTACCAACTAAAATCACAAAATATGTTTCATTCAAAATAAATTTTCAGGTAATAATTACGAACTTTTTTTAAAGCATAAAAAAAAAAAAAAAAAAAAAAAAAAAAAAAAAAGGAAAATGTGCAAGTTGCAAAAGTGTGAACAAGGCTGTCGGGGCACCGAATAATTCATGGCGGGTTCAAACTCCAAGCATATCCTTGACGGGATGCTGTTTGCCTGTTTCTTCCAAACTTAAAATGGAAAACCCAATTGCTCCACTTACCACTGTCCAACTTTGAGAAAATAATATAGGCATTTAGTAATCCATTTAAATGTTATCTCCACAAATTAAAATTAATGCATTTTAATTTCAAAATGTTTTTTTTTTATTTTGACTAGAATCTGGATATAAAAAGTAAATTACAGAAAGTGTGTTTTGCAGTTTACATTTTTTAATTTCAAAGTGTTTGAATTGAAGTGTCTACAATAAAATCAATTTCATACTTTTTCTTGGTAAGAAATGAATTTTTCATACTATAATTGATAATGAAATAAAACTATTAACTTTTTTGAATTAATTGATTAAATTATGTTCGTAATCTCACCTAGACATGTTAGAGTGTAAATTTATAATTAAAAAAAGATATTTGGATGAATACCCGATCTATAAAAGGACAGGTGAATGAATTACAATTAAAGCAATAAATAAGAAATCTCACTACTAACTTTTTGATCATTTAAAAAAAAAAACTTTTTGATCATTTTAATTTTATCGTTCTATCCGCGACATTTGTCCTTTAGCCATAAAAGAAAATGAATTTAAAAAAAAAAAAACATAGTGACAAGTGATAACCATGAAATTACCATCGTTAATTTGATGTTGTTAAAATGGAAATAATATTCCACATGGGTGAATGATGAAGACAATGTTATGAAATCCCTCTCACCAAAAAAAATAAAATGTTATGAAATCCCGAAAGTGGCCTTTGCTGGCGTTGCCGTTTTCCCAGTGATCAAACGGCGAGGACGCCATCGCCATCATGACACACTCGGCAGTGGGCCCCACCTCACCACCTTACACTTTTAAGAATCCCACCTGTCTTCCATTACCACCTTAAAGCGAAAAGCATCGCTCTATTCAAATTTTGTACCTATTTACACTCCGCCATTCCACTCCTTCTTTCTATGCACTATACTCTCATCTCATATACATAAATATCTCAGCTAGGCTACTCCCACTAAAATGCGCCGGTGTTGCATTTTCCGGTGTGTCGTTCTCGTCGGAGTGTTGTTCCTCTGCGCGCCGCCGGTTAATGGGTGGCGGCCATGGCAGAACAAGAATTACAGTGCCGCCGACTTTATGTTTGGTGGGTCTAAGAAGTACGAGGGCTCCTCGGATCTCATCCACTTGAAGTACCATATGGGCCCTGTTCTCACTGCCAATATCACCGTTTATCCGATATGGTATGGGCGGTGGACGAACGCCCAGAAGCGGATTATTCGGGAGTTCGTTACCGCAATCTCCGCCGCTGATTCCAAACCGCCCTCCGTGGCCGGGTGGTGGAAGACGGTTCAGCTGTACACTGATCAGACCGGGGCTAATATTTCCCGGAATGTCCACCTCGGAGATGAGAAGAATGACCGGTTTTACTCTCATGGAAAGTCGTTGACTCGTTTGACTGTTCAGACCGTGATCAAAGCCGCCGTTACAGCCAAAACCCGGCCGTTACCGGTTAATCCCAAGAGTGGGGTCTACCTGTTGCTCACCTCCGATGACGTGTACGTTCAGGATTTCTGCAACAACGTCTGCGGCTTCCATTACTTCACGTTCCCGTCGATTGTCGGCTACACGCTGCCGTACGCGTGGGTGGGGAACTCCGCCAAGCTCTGCCCCGGCACGTGCGCGTACCCCTTCGCCGTCCCCGGCTACATTCCCGGCCTGAAGGCCGTGAAATCCCCCAACGGCGACGTGGGGGTGGACGGGATGATAAGCGTGATAGGCCACGAGATTGCCGAGCTGTCCACGAACCCGTTGGTGAACGCGTGGTACGCCGGCGGCGACCCCGTTTTCCCGGTGGAAATCGCGGATCTCTGTGAAGGCATCTACGGCACCGGCGGCGGGGGCTCCTACACCGGCCAAATGTTGAACGGCGGAGATGGTGCCACGTACAACATGAACGGGATTAGACGGCGCTACTTGGTCCAGTGGCTCTGGAACCATTACAAAAATTACTGTTCTGGCCCTAACGCTCTCGACCAGTAAACGCTCGATCATCGCCGTCCGTTTACTGTTCCATTCATTCTTTCCGTTATTCCCGTTGTACCCCTTCCCTTTTTCGTGTTTGTTGTTCCCAACTTCCCCCCATCCATTATCTCATCTGTTAATCCCCTGTTAATGGATAATTATATTAGTTAAGCTTTGTCTAAATTCCTATACGTACTATATAAATAATTGACGTTGTTCCATCTTGTCTTGTTCTGTATACAATATAGTAAAAATGTTGTGTTGTTCTGAAAGCTAATTAAGATAGTAGGTGGTCGTCTTCAAGATTCTTTATTGCTACTTTACATTTTTTGTGAGTTGCAAAATTCATTGACGTGCCAAACCCGATCAAAATTTTAAATTTCATCATCCATCATTGTCTTGCTTCTTTTGCTTTATTTATTGGCTTTGTGCCATGTCGCCTTGAGTTTCGTGCCACATCAATTATACAAACGTCTCTTTCCTTTTTCTTTTTTACCCTTCTAAAAAAAAAACAAAAAGAAAATGTAATATTTGTTTTTGAAAAAAAAAAAACAAATCGAATGTGTGTAATATGATTTCTTTTTTGTATCAACCTCATTTTGGTTCATGGTATGCCGTCTTCATTCAAAAAAACATTGTAGTATTTAATAAAGTTTATTGTTTTTTGGAAGTCTCGCATGTGACCAAAACATCAAGTGGGTATTGAGATTTTGTTCATACATTAGTAGAGGGTTATCTTTTTTCTTTTTTTTTTTGTGAATACAACTGACTTTATTACAATGCAGTATCTGTTTATAATACTGAGGCTCGAACCCACCCCACCACCTCCCGTATAAAGGAAAGGATTTGATGCCACTGGACTACAAGGTCTTTGGCAAAGATTAGTAGAAGTTATCTAGGATTAGCTTCCCTTACAAGATTTGTCTTGTCCTTTGTCATAACACACATACATTGAAAGTAGAGAAAAGTGTAAATTTTATCATTTAATTGTCAACAATTAGATTGCTTTAATCCTTAAATATTATAGAAATTAGAATAGATGTTACGCTTAATTATTTTAAATTGTCGTGATTTGTTCACTTACTATAATCCTAGTCTAAAAAGACTAAATAATACTCTGTAACAATCTTTGTGTTATGTTTATATACTTTTTTTTTGAACTAAAGAAAGGGAACAACTTTAAAAAAATCACCTAATCCACCACCACCGGAACTTGTCTGGGAGATTGGGACGAGGATAACCCCGATATTCTTTGATAGTGTATTGTAACTAATATATGCACATGAAAAGTACTATACAAACTACATTATTTACCTCTTTAAAAAAAACTACATTATTTACTGGCGAATTTGCTTTGATGCAGTGTGGGTCAGCCAAGAACACATCTTTTACCAACACTTCCTTTTGTAAAGTGGATCCCCTAATGATGCCTTGATTGGAATGCCTTTTACAGTATAATGAAAGTGAAACCCAGAACACAGAATTATGCATAGTACTTCAAAAAATGATCAAATTTCAAGCAAAGAAAACAGTGTTGATTGTACAAAATCTTTACTGCTCATATTCTCACTACTCAGAACTCAGATTTAGCTTAGCTTGGGTGACAATTTAGCATCTTTTGCAAGTTGAATCATGCAACCTTAAACCCAGATGTTAACCTTAAATGACTATGGAGAAGATGAGAATTGAAGAATTGCTGAGTTTATGGAGTGCACATGAATATCCCACAAGTGGAACAATGGAGACATGTTTCTGGAATTGATTCCAGTTGTTTGGCTGTACAAGGATAGTGAGACGCAAAAGACGATAACAGTTACAGGCCTAGTGGGGGACCTCTCAAGGATAGAAGATTCTTGGTGTATATATGTAGCCTGTAAATACAGTATACTTAGCTTGGTCTTATTAGGTACTAATATAATGGGCGTGCAAAACCATTAGATCATCACAGTTCATATCAAGAAAACTTTTCCAGAAAAGCATTATATCATGAAGATGATATGTAAAAATAGCTAAGTATCTGCAAGGGATAGATAGCATGCGGTACTGATGCACATGGATTTAAAAACAGTACAGTTTAATCAAGAATCATTGATGGTCTGTCATATGTATAATGTAATGGATATGTAGTACACACTAAGCCCATAAAAATTTCTGATCAAATAGTGACAGCAATAAATCACTAGCAGTGCACTACTCATGGTTGCCGTGTCAAAGTAAATGGAATTAAAACCCATGAACATGGCATTCAAGTACACATTGTTGCCACACTTCAATTCCAATGAGCACAACTGAATTTGTTGACTCATTAAGAAACCTTATTATCACGGATCCCAATCCCGAGCAAACACTCCTTACCGTCCCTGTCCTAGAGTCTTGGTGGAAGGGGTAAATCAACAAAATGTGCCTTATCAACGGCTTACAGGCCGGTTCTCCTATAGCTGACAGCAAAACAGAACTATTAACTTTCTTTAGATTGGTCAACCAGTTAGTTATGTGTTGAAGACTCGATGGGCATTTATATATTGCCTTAAGAGCACGCATAAACAAGTAAGATGTGCATCTTAAATGCATGACACAAGCTTCAACAATGTTGGCATCCATTCAAAGAAGCAAAAGTTTGATGAGTTTTTCAAAAGCCAAATGACTTGCAAAATACAGATATTAGTATGAATTGAAGTGATTAAGGTTAGCATTAAATCAGGATGGCAGATGAGTTGTGGATGATACATTCAAAGAAGATCCATATAGATGGAGACATGTAGATTGAGCTTCCCTAGACTAGAATGCTAGCTACTTTACAACAACTTCTAACTTCATTAATCATTTAAGGTTCATAATCTATATTGAGGAAAGAGATAATTCACTTTTTGCACATACAGTTGGGGGGCAATACATGGCAAAATGCATGGACAAACTGGTTGGAGCGACCACATTTAATGCAGGAAAGCTAGTTTTATAAATGAAGATGATGAATCAGTCTTCACCCTTCATAATTAAATTTCTCATTCTGCACATGGTACTTTAGCCTACCCGAAATCCAAGTTCGTCTGGTTGTTTGGTAACCACAAATTACAATTTCAACTCTTAGTAGGAGTAGTAACCTATTGACCTTTAGTTATGTACAACCTAATTTGGTTTCTTTCGGTCGTTTGGCAGCTAAAGTCACAAAGCAGAGTTTATTGCATACCCTTGGTTTGGGAATAGAAAAATGTTCCATAATGTGGAACTGGTGAGATCTAGACTATTTGCAGATTGGTTAGCTAATTCATTTTTGCACCTAAAATGAAAGACATTGTAACAAAAATCTAACATAACTCCAACAATCCAAATAAAAATCAGAACTTTAAGTGTTGATTTCATCGATTAATTCACCTGAAACCTAGGCCGGTTAAGCCGGGCTTCTTCTGCGGCGGGGCCACCGTGGATGCATGAGGCGGCTGCGCGTTTTCTGTGGGTTGCGATGAAGATGAGTCTTGTGATTTGGCGCAGATCGAGATTTATAGGTCTAGCTCTGTGATGAAGGAGATGATCTTCAAGTCCTGGTAACAGAAGAGAGAAGCCGATAAATCATAAATGGAGAGTTAGCGCCATTTTCAGTTTAGTCAGTTCGACTTCTCTCAACCGTCAAGATTTTTTATTTTTTTTTGGAAAAAGTGTCAAATAGGCCACTGAACTTATCGCTTTTGTGCAATTGGGCCATTGAACTTAAAAAGTGTGTAATTTAACCATCAAACAAGCAAAATTTGTGCAATTGGACCATTTTTACAAAAAAATTTAATTCAATTTGAGTTAAAAACATTTCAATATTGACTCCCAACTAGTATGGTAGAAGAAAATGTCACTCTTAATACATATATGTTAGTAATATAATTGAATTTTATCAGAAATTTTTTGTAAAAATGGTCCAATTGCACAAATTTTGATTGTTTGATGATTGAATTGCACACTTTTTAAGTTCAATAGCTCAATTGCATAAAAGCGATAAGTTCAGTGGCCTATTTGACACTTTTTCCTTTTTTTTTCTCCCCAAAATGTTAGTTTGGTCCCTAAACTAAAGACAATATATATATTTTTATAACGTCAAAGAGTAACTAAATAAGAAATAAGTAAGATTTAAGAATGCTTTTCTAAAAAAAAAAAGTAAGATTTAAGAATGCTAATGAACTTGATTTAGTGACACAAAGTTATTTTCTCAAATAAAAGTTCAGTCTTCAAAAAGTTATATTTAAAAATTATTAATTAAATTCAAACTAATTAAAAATTAGTACAACCAAGTCCAACTTGTAATATCTTACCAACCATCATTTATACCATTTATTTATCTTTCAAGTTTCTATTATCTATTTCCGGTAAGAAAGAGTAAGACCAGTGATTAAATCTTTATTCTATTTTATTATTTTGGATTATGTGAGAAATTCACAGTCAATATCTGATACTAGTCAATATCTGATACTGTATACTATGTAAATTCCATTCTTATGTAATAGTTTGCAAATCACACATAAGAGAAAATTACATTAGAAAAATTTTGTGTGACAGACTCGATTAAGAGAATGCTTTCAAAATCGAACTCGTAACATTCAGATATGATAATTATGCTCTACCCCTCACCCACCACTTTCGGGGCTTCTATTTTATTATTTATTTTTTTGGTAGATGAAAATGATATTCACTATTTTTAATTGTTATATTAACTATCATAAACCAATTCAAGTAATTCAAGTAATGGGCAAGGAAATATATTGGCTACAATGTCGGGTACAAATTTGAAACTTTGAAAAGTTTCCGGGTGGTGTACAGTAAATAAAGAAAGCCGTTCTCCGCCACAATCTCCGATGAGATACTTCCTTCCGATGGCCACGTAAACTTCTCCGTATTTAAATTCAATAGTTAATAGATTTCGAGCTTACTATAATCCCAAATCTTCTTCCAATTCTACTGATCTTCTGCCATGGCGCTTCTCGCTTTCCCGCGCTCTCTCTCTCTTTCATTCTCGCCGAGAACTGCACTTCTCAATGCTGAGCTTCGAACTCGCCGATGGTGCTCATCAATGTCGGTGAGGATGAGCGTTGGGAGGACGACGGAGTCTAGTGCGGCGGCGGCGGACGACGGCTCAGCGATTCTGTGGTACAAGCATGACCTTCGAATCGGCGATCATCCTGGTCTCCTCTCCGCTTCACAGCATCAGACGCTCGTGCCTCTTTACGTTTTCGATCACCGCATTCTTTCGCGTATGAAGTCTCTACTTAGTTCACTCAAGTAGTCAAGTTATAGGCATTTTTTAAGTGTATTATTTTGAGCTATTATTTATAATGCAAAAAATTTCTGGTATAGAAATGAACTTTGGGGACAACAGGAAGTAAATTTTGATTTAAATCAACGTGACATTCGTTGGTAAAGTATATACTGAGTAGTTTGTGATATTTATTTATTCCCTGTCAAGGTGTTTGTATTAATCAGTCTATGAATTTAGTATTCTAATTAGTTCTCGAGTATTTGAGTAAATCAGTAATACTTTCCAAAAGTTAAAGAACTTTGTTTCATGATCAAACTATTCTTTGTTTGCTTCAGCGCCAGAGTCTTTTCATGTACTTTCATATTTTAAAACTTCAAAACTTTGCTTGCATGAAATGTATTTGTAAACTTGAATGAATTCCTGTAATCTATAATGTTTTCTCAGAGTTATAAATTAATCATGTAGATATCATAGCTAGCCATGCAACATTAATTGGACCAATATTCTATTTTTAATGTCATGTTTAGTAATCCATTATGCTTTAATTAAGAATATTGCAAAGTATCACCTCTTGTGTGCTCTCTTTTTTGCAAGTGACAAGTTACCTGGCCACTTCTTATGTTGTTTAACTTGGACATATTCACTATTGCTATCACTGTTGCAGGGTTTACTGATGAAACATTTGAATTGCTTCTTTCCGCCCTGGGAGATTTGAAGAGTTCGCTGATGGAGCAAGGCTCTAATCTTATGATCAGGTTCGGGAGTTCGGAGAGTGTTATAGAAGAAGTTGTCAAAGAGGTTGTATGACATTATGTTTACTTATTCTGATATTTAGTTGTCTAAGAAAGAGGAGAACTTGAAGCAGTTATCCGCTCATATTGTTACTTTCATCACCTAGGATTGGAACAGGTTGATGCTTCCAGTGTATTTGCTGAGGAGGAGGTAGAATATGTTTTATGCGAAGTGGTGAATGGTGTGAAAGAAACCTTGGCCAGAATATCTTTTGCAGAGAGGAGAGCTAGAGTCGTTGTATGGAATACTCCATTTTATGATATTGGGGTACTGCTATTTACTATTAAAACCTTTATCTATACTGATCTGTATTAGAGCCCTCTATGCGATTTCCTAATGTTTATTTCTTCTATGTAGAACATGAATGATTTGCCAGCATCATATGATGAATTCATGAAAAAGAAAATGCCCATTACATCACCCCACTCTTCTCCCAAATTACCTAAAGTGCCAATGGATTTGTCATGGGGTAAGCTTTTCACAAATACTGTTTTATTTTTGTTCACCCTACAGAATAATTTAAGTTCATGAATTATTTGCATGAATGGGTCATGGAAATTTTATAGTGACCTTGTGAAATAGGTGCCTTGCCCACGTTGGATGATTTAAAGAATTTTGTTGGCAGCAATGCTGACACATCAAAAGTTAAATGGGCTTTCAAGTTTTCAGCTTGGAATTGGCGGCAGAAAGATCGATCTCTAAGTTCTATTATTGAAGGTTTGCGGAAGACAAAATCAAGTGAAGGCAATCAAATGGTTTCAAGTGATGTTAGTGCCCCAAGGAATAGAGTAGAAAAATCAGCATTTGCAACTGAGCAGGGAAACATAGTGGCTGGTGGTACACATACTGTGTTAAATGCTCTTGCTGCATATCTCCGATATCTAGAGGGCACTGCTCGTGATGAATGGCAGGAGTATGTGTTAGCTATGATACGGAAGTGTTTTAGAGTATTGTTTTCCTCCTACTTCAAATTTGATTCATTGTCTCGCTTATGGCATATATATCTTTGACTAGCTTTTTCATATTTGAATTGGTTTATCCATTCTAAATGTGAGCTTAGTTTGGTCCCTTTGGATTATATCCCTCTTGCTCTGAAGAATATTTTCCTCATTTGATTGTGTCATCTTATTTCATTTAGCTTAGGTCACGGTTGCATTTCTTTATAAGAGCATGGGCTCAAGAAATAGTCCATTAGATTGTCCAGTTAGTAGAAATTATTGGTTTGGCATATATCACAAAAAAGAATCTAGAAAAAGGAAACTGGTCTCTTGTTTGAATAGTCAATGAAATTGGTCAATTGGATGGTCCAATATCCTGGGTATTAACCTTTTTACCAATTTGGTGATGTTAACTCTTTGCTTCTTTATTCGCTTCAGGTCAGTAATGTAAAGGGAGCTTATTTGATTTGTATTACAGGGTACATGGAAAACTTCGTGATGCTGAGACACGGGAAGGAGCATCATTTGGTACCCTTTTTGGGTATGCACTGCTTCTTGGGATTGTATCTAGAAGAAGAGTATATTATGAAGCTATCAAATATGAGAAAGAAAGAAATGGTGGATTTATATCTCCTTTTGGATATTCAACAATAACTGTTGCTGCAGCAATTGATACAGTCTGTTCGATGGAGGTAACTGTCTTCTTATAATTTGGTTTTGATGACTTTGTAAAGGAGGTTTCTTGTATTGTTTGATTTCTTTCCTCATTACTACATTTTCTTGTGGTAGTGGTATTGGCTTTTGGCTTTAAAAAGTCAAGCAACAGGCCAAGGAAAACTCTCTGTTAGGATATGGAGATGGAATGGCCATCTGATACATGTAAGTTGTTTCTATTTTTGTTTGTATGTTGCTCCTTTCTTTTGCCTAAAATATGGAGGTTGGGAGTGGTGGGATTGTGTGATCCACTATTTATTGCAATTCTGCAGTATACAGTTGCTGGTGATCGAGGCCCTGCAATTATGCTTGTTCATGGTTTTGGTGCTTTTTTTGGGCATTACCGTGACAACATTAATCCTATAGCCAAAAGTGGGAACCGAGTATGGGCATTGACACTTTTGGGGTTTGGAAAATCAGAGAAACCAAATGTTGTGTACAGTGAAGTGATGTTGGCTGAGCTGATCAAAGATTTCATAGTTGATGTTGTCAGAGAACCAGTACATCTTGTTGGGAACTCACTTGGTGGTATGCTTACAGTGCTTCATGCTCCAAATACAGAGCAAAACACATAACCTTTTATCTATGTATTATAGTGTTGTGCCACAATGATGTGTTCTTGCAATATTTTGAACTATTTTTGAATGACTTGATAGTTTAACTGCTTGTATGTCTTCCATTTTATAGGCTACTTGGCTGCTATTGTTACTGGTATTTGGCCTGCTCTAGTGAAGTCTGTGGTCCTTGTGAACAGTGCTGGCAATGTTGTTCCTGACTATACAGCTTCACGATATTCTAAAGTAAGATGGCATGGTTTTGGTGCTTTTTTTTTTTGGGTATTATCCCATCGGCATAGATCCTACTAAGGCTATTGTTTTTCCCCCTCCCATTTTCTCATGCACAAATCAGCATTTACTTATTTAAAATGCTGGATTTCTGGTTAATAGCACCATGGTTTTAGTATGAGCAATTGTTTTATGCTTCACGATACTGTTACTTTCTTTAATTGTTTTATGTTTCTCCTGAAGTTAAATGATGCAAAATGAGTTGATATATCTGTCAGGTTAGGCAAAAATCTGGAGCAGCTTGGCTCGGTGCTAGATTCCTTTCACTCTTCTTAAGATTTAGCCTCCGGAACATAGTTAGAGATTACTATCCAACAGTAAGGGGACCCTAGATATTTGTTACTGCTTCATTTGTTGCATGCTTTATCTATTCTTCACTTAAAATCTGTATTCTGCAGAGACGTGATCGCGTGGATGAATGGCTTATTTCTGAGATGCTGAGAGCAGTATCCTTGTCTAGTAGTCTAAATCTCTTGTGTGATCATTCCCTTGTGACCGTAATTTACTGACTGCTTACTAAAGCGCTATAGCTAGTTGTTTGAATCAATTGATAAAAATGAGTTTTACTACTAAACTTGCACGTCTGCACTTGACTGAAATTTAGTCATATGACCCCGGTGTGATGGTAGTCCTGGAAAGCATTTTCAGCTTTGATCTTTCAGTTCCTCTTAACTATCTTCTGCAAGGATTTGAGGGAAGAAGTCTAGTAATACAGGTAATTTGTTCAGTGTCCACATTACTGGTCTGACAGAGAACCATCCATTAACTTCATCTACTTGTGCATGTATATACATTTTACATTGAATCTTCCCAGGGAATGAAAGATCCACTAGTCTCTGACAATTCCTCCAAGCTTGCCATGCTTCGCGAACACTGCAAAGGAATTCTAACCCGGGAACTAGACGCTGGTAATTTGATATATATCGGTTGAATTTTCATTCTCAATCACTCCAATATGCAATCGCTGTCTTATTCCTTCTTCTCTCTGTGAGCGATTCTCAGGTCATTGCCCACAAGATGAGAAACCGGAAGAAGTAAACTCCATCCTGCAGGAATGGGTAGCAACTGTGGAGGGTGAAGCTCTTACAGTCAGCCCACCAGAATATAAATCTATTAGGGAAGTGATGTAATTTTCAGTTCAACTATATACTGGTAGACTGTATACTCAGCAACTAGGAAGCATACATACACTGGATGGATGGCTGGATGCACTGCAATTATCAAGGTTTCCAGACAACCATTTTCTTGTTGTTGTACCATCAATACATTTGTTTTATTTTGGTTATGATGGTTTTTTGTTCCCAGACGGCCAGACCCAACACAAACTAGGTATAACTATTCGGGAAACAGAAAAATGACATGAATTTACTTGAACTTGAACGTGCCTTTTAGGTGAATGCGCGTTTTACACCGTCGATCCCCCCACATGTTCCCACCAAGCACCTATTGTCCAAACATCATCGCTTGCCCACATTGTTCAATTATTCTTTTGTCATGTCTTCCATTACTTGAATATGCGTTTTAAGTAAAGCTCGTAAAGAATTAAAGTAAACCAAAATAAAACTTAAATTTTCTATAGTAAATTGATTCAAATAAAAAAGACTAATAGATAGCTCCAATCGAATTATTCATAGGACCATGGCTGCCAGCTTAATTCATAGCATAGCTGCCTAGACAACCGATTCAAATCATGGAGGCAAAAACATACAACTCCAATTAACCAACATACAACCCTCAATGAAAGTTGAAGTTCCTGGAACTTTAGTATTCGACCAATTTGCCAGGTTGCTATTATAGATTAAAAATGTATTTTACATTTATAATTATATTGTGTGACGTCGTAATTATTTTTATTTTATTTTTTAAGATAGGTAGTGCGAGCGCACGTCGAAAAAAATAAATGAATTAACGTACGTGATTTTGAAGGTGTATTCGTGTACGCTGCCTCCTTCCCGCGAAAATCTGATCTCTGTGCAAATGATGGCATCCATGTCCGGAATTAGGATTAGGATATCACTATTCCTCAACTTTCCTCAACCTCGAGCTCTTGATCCGCCATAGCTATTTTCTCCGCAATACAATTGCCATGGGAGAATGAGCCAGATCCTGATATCTATATGCAGCTATAATCATCACTGCAATGTCGTCTGATGCCAATGCAGAATCAGAAAGGACCTCAAATTCAAACGCCGCCGTCCACAATGCGCCACTGTCCGCTGACCACAGAGACTCGGCGGCCAAGCCTCCCGTCGTGAAGCATCTACGGAAGATTCCTCAGATTAGCCGACCCGTGGCTGAAGACGACGACGAGGAAGATGATATCAATGATGTTGCCGACGACGGCGACGAGGATGATGATGGTGATGATGAAGAGGAAGGCGGTGATAGTGACGATGCGTCCATGGTTGAGGCATCGTCTCTTGGCCTCAATCGCATTAGGACTCGCTCAGCTCCGTCCCCGCTCATAGTTTCAAAAAATATTCCTATCCCTTTGGATTACGGAGGCGGCAGTAGGGGAAGAGGTGTATCCAAATCGCGCTCTAGGTCTTCATCCAATGCTGATCAATCTGCTGAACTTTTCGTGGGACGTGGTACGTGTGTGTATTTCAATCTATTCTCTCTCTCTCTCTCACCAAAAAAAAATCTTTGAAATGTTGTTGATTAGCTACATTACTCAATATTTTATAGATTGTATGCAATTGGATTGTCTCTGGATGAGCTAATGAATAAATTTAGAAATTTAGTATCTTTATTTGTGTTTCCTAAACACAAGGGAATAAATGTTGTGTTATTTTATGTCAGGTAAAAAGGTCCACTGGAGTCAGACTAAATCATTGAAAGTGCTGTCACCTCGGCGTTTGGATTCAGAGGTAGTTGCTGATTACACAGCATGGTCTATATGACTCTTTTATTCTGCCATACATTCAAGTTAGTTGAAAGGGTTAGGTTACTCAGCTTAATTTCATGTATGCTGATGTGCTTATTGTAGGGTTACCATGCAGCTTTTGCCAAGGAAATGAAATCTCCACGGTTTCAAGCTATACTGCGTGTGACTAGTGGTCGCAGAAAGAGAGTGCCAGACATCAAGAGCTTCTCTCATGAGCTCGATTCCAAAGGAGTCCGACCTCTTCCATTTTGGAAATCTCGTGCACTTGGGAGAATGGAAGTATGAGTTGCTTTTTTTAATGATCTCATTTATGTTATAGAATGAAAACAATTTGCTGCCTTCCATTAGTTACCGCTGTTTCCCAGAAATTAATGATATGAATCTTTTGAGTAACTTATCATTTTCTACCTGCAATTCTTTAGGAGGTTATGGTAATGATTCGGTCAAAATTTGATAAATTAAAGGAAGAGGTTAACTCTGATTTGGGCATCTTTGCTGGAGATCTAGTTGGAATGCTTGAGAAGACCTCAGAACCACCCCATCCTTATTGGAGGGAGAGTTTGGAAGATTTGTTGGTTGTAGCTAGGCAGTGTGCAACGATGTCACCTAGTGACTTCTGGTTGTGTTGTGAAGGTATTGTTCAGAATCTAGATGATCGCAGGCAAGAGTTACCAATGGGTACTGTCAAACAAGCCCACACCCGCCTCTTATTCATACTTACTCGTTGTACTAGGCTTGTACGGTTCCAAAAGGAGAGTGGTTTTGAAGACCATGTTCTGTCTTCCCATCAGCTTAGTGACCTAGGCATCTATCCAGAACAAGTGCTTTCCCCTGTTATTGAAGATTCAAGTCACCCGTTTGGGAGGAAAGAATCGAGTGGGAGAAGGAACAAAAAAGCCCAGGGACCAGGCCATAGCAGTTTGACAGGTAGGCAAGATGAAACAAATGAGAACTTTGGTGAAGAGACCACAGAGGTTAGCACTGCAAAGAGTGCTGCTTCATCTACAGGAAGCTTTAGAATGTCCTCTTGGAAGAAGCTTCCTATTGCACCTGAAAGACATCAGAAAGTCCATGACTCTGTTGATGCACCACCAGTGGATAAGTCTGATTCCTTGCTACATAAAGAAGAAACAGACAGCACTGCGAATCAGGATACTCCACTTCGCCACCCTGAACATCCAGAGGATCCCCCTAAAGTAAGGAGGTTAAGCTGGGGAGATTGGTCTAACCATAATATATCTTATGAGGATTCATTTATCTGCCGTATATGCGAAGTTGAAATTCCAATCATTTATGTAGAACAACATTCAAGAATTTGCACTATAGCTGATAGGTGCGACTTAAAAGGTTTGACTGTAAATGAACGACTTGAAAGAGTTGCAGAAATTCTTGAAAAGATGCTTGAATCATGGACACCAAAAACTGTTGACAGTGGGATGGTGAGTTGTGAGGTAGCAAAAGTCTCTGCTTTGAGCATTGCTGAAGAATTGGATGTCTCGTCTACAAAGCAGAATGGGTTGCCATGGCAATGCTCTCGAGACATAGTAGGCTATGCTCTAGAGTCTGATACTACTGGGATTGATAATCTCAACAGTTTGTCTGGCGTGTCAAGGAAGACCTTATCAGCTGGGAGCTTGACACCACGGTCACCACTGCTGACTCCTCGGAAAAGCCAGATTGAGCTGCTGTTGAGTGGAGGCAGAACAATATCTGAACATGAAAGTTATCAGCAGGTATTTCACATCTTGAAGATTTTGAATCTTGTTCTCTCTTTGATGTCTTCACTACAATAAATATGTTTAATTGTTAATGAAAACCAACCATTCTGTGCTAATTTTGGTTTCATTGGATGGATACTTCTTGTGGGAGTTAACTGCTAATTTTCATCTGTCTGTTTTGAACTTCTTTTAAGTCTGAGATCCTTCTTGTCTAAGGAGAACTCTTTTGTTTGGATTGTTATGATTGTTTGCAGCAGGCATTGTTCTCTTATAGCACTCTTTTTTTTCATCCCCCTTTCAGTCTGGAATTATAATTTTTTTTGAGAGCAACCGAACATATCGTTCAATTATCATTTAGTTACTGCTTTTGCTTTTGATATGTGGCTCTTACAGGTTTTGGTTTATTTAATTTTCAGAAAAGACAAGGAATTTTTTGGCTTTTTCTTCTCATATTATGTGATACATTATTCTCCCAAATTGCCATTAGTCTGTTAGTGCTAACCTAAAGATAACAGTTTTTGCAATTGTCAACTTTTCCCCCTCCATTCTTGTTTTTTCTTGAAGATCTTAGATTCTTGCTGATGCTGTTAAGCTTAGCTACAGGACAACATATTACCTGTTGGAGGAATTTATCCTCTTCGGAAGATTGTTGGCAGGGAATTATTTTTCTGCTTTGATATTCTGCTGCATCTCTGTTTACCAATATGTTGGTACTATGAAGTATTATTTATCCTTGCATTTATTTTATTCTTTAATTTTTAATTTTTTTTTTCAATTCTTAAATGTGTTAACTACAATATTTAGTGGCTTGACAGATAAGTAAGCTACTGGATATTGCTCGATCGGTTGCCAATGTGAACAACAATGACTACAGTACATTAGAATATTTGCTTGACCGTCTGGAAGACCTGAAGTATGTCATTCAAGACAGGAAGGTTGATGCTCTTGTTGTCGAGACATTTGGGAGACGCATCGAAAAACTTTTGCAGTGAGTTCAATTCATTTTCTGAGTTTTCTTACAAAATGACATCATGGTCTGCATAAAAGATTTCTCATGGTTTCAAACTGCCTGATAATGCTAGTTGCATGTAAATCTGTCTCCACTTCCCTAGTATTTTTGGGACCACTTACTGTATTTACTTAAATACTATACAGAGAGAAATATGTCCTCCTCTGTGGACAGATCGATGATGACAAAGTGGTTGCTCCAAATAGCACTGCTGATGAGGAAAGCTCAGCAGATGATGATACAATACGCAGTGTGCGTGCAAGTCCTATTAACCTATGCTCTAAGGATCGGACATCTATTGAAGATTTTGAGATAATAAAACCAATCAGTAGGGGTGCTTTTGGGCGAGTCTTCTTGGCAAAGAAAAGAGCTACTGGTGATTTATTTGCAATAAAGGTGAAGACTCTATATGATTTTGAGAAACATAAACATGTTTTGATGTTCTCATGGAATAGTGTTGAAATAAAACAGGATCTTTCCAGTCAAAGATATTTGATGACCAAAAATATGCAATGCATATATTATAGCCTTGCATTCATGCTTCACACCATCTATTTTTATTGAATTTGGGCTTGCTACTTAAAATTCTTGCAGGTTTTGAAAAAATCTGACTTGATACGCAAAAATGCTGTGGAAAGTATCTTGGCTGAGCGTGATATCTTAATTTCAGTTCGCAATCCATTTGTGGTTAGCATATCTTAAAATTTATTACTCATTTATTTTACACTTCTCTTGTACAACTACACATATTTTTCTAAACAATTTACAACTTTAAAATCTGTGGACGAACAGGTCCGATTTTTCTACTCCTTCACATGTAGGGACAATCTTTATCTTGTCATGGAGTACTTGAATGGAGGAGATCTTTTCTCTTTGCTGAGAAATCTTGGCTGCTTAGATGAAGACATGGTTCGTGTTTATATTGCTGAAATTGTAAGTACACATTGGTTCTCTTTTAACAAACAAGATGTGCCAGCAAAATTTTCAATGTCACAAAGAGTTATATATGCACTTTAATTTACTCCTTTCAGGTTCTTGCTTTGGAGTATCTCCATTCCTTAAATATTATCCATAGGGATTTGAAACCGGACAATCTATTGATAGGCCCGGATGGTCACATCAAGGTCAATACTCTTATTACTAAACAGCTCTATGCCTCCATGTGGTCCTTTCTATCATCACCATAAATAGTTCTTGTAATTTTTATCACCATCCTTCCTTTTTATGCAATAAGACATTGAAAAAATAAAATAAAAAAAAGATGCAATACATGTAACTATGGAAATGAAGTTTCCACTTCTATGAAAAAAAGAAGAAGAAGAAGAAATAATTATACTTTGCTAAATAGTAGATGGTTTCAAAGCCAGCCTTGGAGTGGTGAAAGTAGGCCAGAGATATCTTTCTTATGTCTGGATTTTGAAGTACATTGTGTGTGCATGTAATAGTCACATTTCTAGAGTAAGGTATAGTAGCTTTATCTTTGTTAGGAATTGAGTGAACCTATTTCTCGTTAGAGTAGAGTATCTTTAACTAGGGTAACTGTCAAGGTAATAGATCATGTTCCAATGGAGCTGAAAGCTTTCTTTGATTGTAAAACAGATGAAATTTTGTATTTCTATCTGTATAATGAAGCTGTACAAGGTCCTATTTATACACACAAGCTAGAAAACACAGCCACAAGATTCAAAAACTAAAACCCAAGTCTAGGAGAAACACTCTCTAACTCCCTCTTAGCTTTCTCTAACACTGATCATGCGTATTTCTCCTCTCAAATTTACTATCATGGTTGCTTACATATGCTAGGTGACCATGGGAGGATTTATAGCAGAGAAAATATTTCCAGGCTTAAAGTGGTTTTGTTTTGTTTTGCTTTTTATTTTTTTTTTCTAATTTCTGTTGACATGATGCAAACATATATGGAGTAGTTGTCTTCCTCGAACAAAATTTATGAGCTTCTACTGTTATGGGCTGCTTTTCTTGTCCGCTCATAAATCTAATCCTTCCCATCACAGTTGACAGATTTTGGGCTCTCCAAGGTTGGTCTTATCAACAGCACTGATGACTTGTCAGGTTCATCAGGTTCTGCTTTGCTTGGGAATGGTAAACTAAACGTGCAGTCATCATTTAAAAGAGAAAAACAGCAGAAGGATTCAGTTGTTGGAACCCCTGATTACTTGGCACCAGAGATACTCCTCGGTGTTGGGCACGGTATGAATCCTATTTCATACACAGAATAAATAAGGTTTTAGTTTAAGTGTTGCTGAAATTTCATCTTATTTATTGTTCTTCTAGGTGCAACTGCTGACTGGTGGTCTATAGGTGTTATTATTTTTGAGCTCCTTGTTGGTATTCCACCTTTCAATGCAGAACACCCTCAGGTATGCGGTATGCCATCTTACTCTTTAGTGAAACCAAGAGGGTTGAGAGAAGTTACAGCTTGTGCTTTGGCCAATATCTTTACGAGTATATGTACACATGCTTGTGCTTCTTTTGATCTGATTCTTTATCACAATGAACTGCATAATAGCAGAGCCAAATCATAATTGTATTTCAAAAATGTTCTATGGATGCTCAATCAAATTCTGCCATGCCAAAAGTAATATGAAGCACACTTATGTTTCCTTTAATCTGAACATTTTAGTCATTTCAGAAATAGCATGTGGCATTAATGCATGTGTCCAGAGTGTTGTCGTGGCTCAAAACTAATATAGGATGTATTTGTATTTTGTGCAGCAAATTTTCAACAATATCATGAATAGAGACATACCTTGGCCGAGGGTACCAGATGAAATAAGCTCTGAAGCATATGATTTGATTAACAAGTAAGATTTAATTGCATTTTCTTTGCTGGTAACAGGGAAGTGCTACTGCTCATCGTACACTGTTTTATATGTATCTTTGCTTTAGGTTGTTGATCGAAAACCCTGTTCAAAGATTAGGTGCGACGGGGACTGGAGAGGTAATAACTTTCCCTCCAAAAGTTTGATTTAGTGAATAATAACATAAAATCTGTGATAGCAACTTCAATATCTGTAGTGTTTCTCATTACTAGGTAAAACGGCATCCTTTTTTTAAGGATATCAACTGGGATACACTAGCAAGGCAAAAGGTCTCTCTCTCACTCTCTCTCGCTCTCACTCTCCATAAAGGATTCTAAACAAGTTCCTGGTAACAAAAATAGACCTGTACTTCTCTCCTTGCCCACAGGCTGCATTCATACCAGCTGCTGAATCGCATGATACTAGTTATTTTATGAGTCGTTACATTTGGAATCCAGAAGATGAAGATGTCTGCGGAGCTAGTGATTTTGATGGCATGAGTGAGGCAGGCAGTGCCTCGTGCAGCAGCAGTACGTGCAGCAACGTACAGGACGAAGAGGTACATGCCTTATTGATCGATTAATTTTGATTCAGTATCAAACCAACATTTGGATCCAAACATCATTGAATCATTGATGATAACTACTAACTAGTGGGTTGGGTGGTCTAATAACACCTTAATGGTTCATTCTGTTAATAACATCTTTCACTGTCAAAGAACTCTTGCCACTACCACCACCATCATGCTAATATCTGCCTAATTCTTAACTCCCTTCTAGAATATGCTCAAACACAATCATGCACTCATAAGGAACTATGTAAAACCCAATTGCTGCATTGACTATTCAATGCTTCTTGTATATATATGTTTTGTCATGATCCATAATTCTATTTATTCCATTGATACAGGGCGATGAATGTGGCAACTTGACACAGTTTGGCACTCCAGCCCTACAAGTGCAATATTCATTCAGTAACTTTTCATTCAAGGTAGGATATGCATGCTAGCCTGGGCTTTGCTGCTGTAAAGCAAGAAAAGCACATCAGATAATGCTATATATTCTACATTCGTATAAGTTTTGCAGAAATTTCCAAACTTTTTGAGATACAAATTGCTGGCGAATTTAATTTATGCACATTTTTACACTAATCATAGAATTTCATTGCTTGTATTCTCAGAATTTATCGCAGCTGGCTTCCATGAATTATGATTTGGTAGTAAAGAATGCAAAAGAATCAGTCGAAGCTCTGAAGCAGCAGGAGCCACCCATTCCATGACAAATCAAGTACAGCAATTACATTTCTGGCGAACAAAACTGTCTCTCTTGGATCATATTTTCTCCACAAGAATGATCGGTCAAGAACAGGAGCAGTGCTGCACAGCTAAAACCTTAGGTCAGGGAATTATCAAAGATTCAAACAGTAGTCATAGTTACGTTACAGCTTCGATCAGAATGAAACAATTTTGACTCTACATACAGTGATTCCTTTTAATCTATCACAGGATTTAGGATGAAGGGGATGTCAAAATGGCAGTAGAGTGGAACATATATACACTTGTGATGGGTTTGTTGTATATAATGGTATTGCTGTAAGTGAAATTTTGTTCTCTGAATATGAATCCCACTCTTACATATGCTTTGTTTCAAACTACGTACATTTCTTATTCATACCCAGAATATATATTATCAGTTTCTCAGCCTCTCAATCTCCTTGGAGCGGGGCAATCTTCATCCTTAATACATTCTTTTCAGGAAAAAAAAAAAAAGTGAAATTTAAGCCCCTTCAAACCACGCTTTATATTGTATTCTTATTCTACAAGTTTGCAGGACTGGTAAAATTGGCCCAAGTATTCTTGTTTATACATTAATTAATGTCACATGATGATCACATGTTCATCATATCATCAGAACTTCCAGGTTATTATATCCTGTGTGTGAATCTCCATGTCCATGTTCTTGGGAGGCTGATTACCAGGCAATAATGCCCAGCTTTGATCTTCACCAAAATCTTGCAAATCCATGAGCCATTCTGAGCTTCCATGAGAAGATGATGACATGCCAAAGTCACTGCATTCATCTCCTCCAAAAGTACTCCATGACAGATCGTTGAAAAATGTGTCTGACCATAACTGGTCATAATAATCAGCTTCCACCTGTGGCTGTGGAGCTGCTGCAAACATGGCAGCTTCCTTGCTAGAGCACTGCTTATGTTCTTCCATTTTTGGTAGCTCTTCTTCTTCTTCCAGATCATCATCATTCTCTGCAGGTTTATGCTTTTGGTCACCAGAATTTGATGAAGATGGTGGCAGCATTTCTTCATCATCTTTCTGTAATGGCTCATGTGTCAGTGGATCTACTCCCATCTTTATAAGCTTCTTCTTTATATGAGTGTTCCAATGGTTCTTGATCTCATTGTCTGTTCTCCCAGGTAATCTTGCTGCAATTTTTGCCCACCTATACTGACCATCATGATCAAGCGTTTATTATTGCACTATACTAAAAGCAATAGCTAGTTAAGGGGTAACTTTATTTTCTTCTACTTCTAGTAGCCAGCACCACATTTTGATGGCTGGACTCAACCCGCCGAGTCCGGAGATAAACCTAGATATTAATATATATAATGAAGATGAGTTTATTAATTAAGAAGGTACATACCTGTTGCCGAGGCGTGCATGGAGATCAATGACGAGGTTCTCTTCCTCTTGAGTAAGAAGGCCGCGCTTCAAGTCAGGGCGGAGGTAGTTAGTCCAGCGGAGGCGGCAGCTCTTGCCGCAGCGGCGGAGGCCGGCGAGCTTAGGGACGGCGCGCCAGCAGCAGTGGCCATTGGTGAGGATGAAAGAGATGAGCTTCCGATCTTCCTCAGCAGTCCACGGCCCTTTCTTCACGCCCAACTTATCACAGCAAGGTTGCCTGCCCATAACAATCTTGCTGCAATATAATATAATGCTCTACCTAATCCTATCCTTTGAGCCAAAACAAGAAGAAGAAGAAGAAGAAGAAGAATTAATTTCTTTTTCTCAGATATGGATCTGTTCCAGAGGCCCACTCGATCACCACCTTCCTTTATATACGAGAGAATGAATGATGGATGAGCATGCCGGCCTTTCCTTGGTAGGAATTGTTCCCTCAATATAATGCGCTATAGTGTTTTCCACACTCACACTAACTCTCTCGCGCGTCCATTCTACTGTCCCTTATTGCACAAACCCTTCATATTATTGCCCCCACGGCCTCCACTATAGCTTCGTCCCTGTGTGGGGTTTTGATTCAGGCAATTGGCTTAAGCGCTTTACTTAGGGTGTTTTGCATGTTTTGTTACAAAAGCTAAAGTTTGGGTCAACTTTAAAAGTTTATAGTGACATTAGAGGGTGATTATCTATCATTGAGAGTAACTAACTCTAAAACTGTGATCATACACTTATATTAGTACAAGAGAAACTAAATGGGGATGAAGTGGTTTGTCAACGCTAGCTCTTAAGTAGTTCATACGTATAGAGAGAACAAAACATATTATTAAACATGTTTTTCTTGCCAATATGATAGGGGTTTGTGTGTGCTTAGATTCTCATCAACCCCCTTCCAACATATCATTAAGAATGACTGGCTCGACATCATTATATTAGATCGAAAGAAGTTGAGATAATTTACAATTAGCTCTTTGTTTTAGGGTGTTCCTTTCCCCTCTTGGCTCTTACAAGCATGAATTGAAGCATGTAAGTGGAGTTGAGTTGCGTGTCGTCACGCGCAGGCATAAGAGTTGATGAGATTGGGGAACTATGTTGTGGACAAGTGCTTGGTAACTAAAACATGATGGGTACTTTTTATTGGGCACCACAATTGTAAGTGGGCCCAATGATGTGATAGAACAAGATGGGCCTCCAATCCCATTGGCCCATGTATGGACCTTCATTTTCAAACTACATTTTATAATGTTTTAATCTTACTCAAGCATTGCCTCACTCCTCCGTCAGCATCACTATGTTAGGTGCTTTCCTCAATCCTCTCGACTTGCTTATGTTGTCAGCAAAGGTTTATTTCTCCTTTGTATTCCATTTTACTTTTTTTTTTTTTTTTTTTGAAAAAAGAGTGATCACATTAATTCAAATATGAGGAGAGAACATTACAAATGATTTTTGGAGGGTTTGAGAACCACTCCACACAATCAGACATAAAAACATGCTGTTTAGCTAATAAATGAATCGTCTGATTCATAAATCACCTAAAAAATGATAAACTAACTTTAGCATGCATATTCATTAAGCTTTTAATATCAACTAATACTAAATGAAAAGATGGATCATTCAAGATTGAGTTGAGACCTTGCATCACCTGAAGAGAATCCGTCTCAACGATGACTTTGCCAAAATTATGAAATTTAAGCCAATTAAGTGATCTATTTTACTTTTTGTTCTCCTTTTTTTGGCAATTTTTTTCTTTTTTCTTAAGTTTTTACTGTTTATCTCCTATCAATAATATTGAATACAACTACATATATATATATATATATATATATATATATATATATATATATATATATATATATATATATATATATTAATTNTATATATATATATTGAGAGCTATCTAGTATCAATAGTAAATGATATAACTAGATATAGTTTATATTTTTGTGTTCGATATTATTAATACCGTGCCGATAGATAACTTATGAAATGGGCTAGAAGGTAGTGTGTACAATTTGTGCCCAATTTGCAGAATGAATTGGACTGCAGAGTGCAGACCAAAACCTTAATACCTTGAGATGATAAAAAAGTGTAGCCCAATGACTTTGAGTGGATATTTGGGCTTAATGTATTGAGGATCATACATTAATTATGCTGTGGACCCAGGTCCACTTTGCAAGGTGGACCTGGGTCCAAAACTACGTCGTTTTTGTCTTTTTTTTTTCTTTTTTTTTTTTTAAATTAGTAAACATATTGCTGAATATAGAGTTGCCCAAAAATGTGTGAATGTAGAGGTTTCAAAGTGTGAAAGTAGAGTATAGAAATCGTGAATGTAGATTTATGATTGTGTGAATGTAGAGTTGCCCAGAAATGTGTGAATGTGGACGTTTCAAATTGTGGATATGGAGTATAGAAATCGTGAATGTAGAGTTATGCATGTGTGAATCTGTAATAGAGTTAAGAAGTTCTAACAACTTGTAGCCCTTTAATGTGTGAATGTGGAGTTTTCAAGTTATGAATGTGGAGTATAGAACCTGTGAATATAGAGTTTTGAATGTGTGAATGTGGAGTTTACAAATTGTGAATGTAGAGTATAGTGTATGTGAATGTAGAGTATAGTTACTAAACATATAATCCTGTAATGTGTGAATGTGGAGTTTACAAATTGTGAATGTAGAGTATAGTGTATGTGAATGTAGACCCAGGTCCACCTTGCAAGGTGGACCTGGATCTACATTCACATACACTATACTCTACATTCACAATGTGTAAACTCCACATTCACACATTACAGGATTATATGTTTAGTAACTATACTCTACATTCACATCCACTATACTCTACATTCACAATTTGTAAACTCCACATTCACACATTACAGGATTATATGTTTAGTAACTATACTCTACATTCACATCCACTATACTCTACATTCACAATTTGTAAACTCCACATTCACACATTACAGGATTATATGTTTAGTAACTATACTCTACATTCACATACACTATACTCTACATTCACAATGTGTGAATGTGGAGTTTACAAATTGTGAATGTAGAGTATAGTGTATGTGAATGTAGACCCAGGTCCACCTTGCAAGGTGGACCTGGGTCCACGGCATAACAACCCGAATATAATCTTATCTATGCTTAATAAGACTTAATGTCTGATTAAAAAAAATAAATTATACTTAAGTTAGAAGAGTCTTATGGTATCTCATTCAACCTTTAGTCCTTCATTATATTGTGGATTTGTGGGTGCACCGGGGGCGCGAGACACGCCCCCACCGGCGGCCTCCTCCGGTCAGCGACACCTCTCCAGATTGGCCCACCACCTTCTTCGCGATCCTCACCTCCTTAGACCTATCCAGTTTAATAATGATATTCTCATCACACACACACATATAATGCACTGGTGTCGAGCAAAAAGTGGTTAGAATAATATTAAGATTTATGCTATGCCTATATGTGCAACCAAACTTTTAGAATTTCTAATCACTTTACTAAGTGGTCAATATTACCAACAGGGGGTTCTGCATCATCCAAAAGTGATCAGAACAATTATTTGTGACTAAAAATCTATTGATACAAATATTATGACATGACATCACTACATCAAGACGGTGGAGCAAATTAGATCGCGTTATACACAATAGAACAATTTTTTCCTCTCATTGTAGTTGAATAGTAAGGAAAATGCTATAGTTATTATTAGTGGTATAATTAATTATTGTTAAATACAAAATTCTTAGCTAAACAGCCTATCATTTGATAGTAAATTACACCACATTAGAGATTGGCCGACTAACAAGTAACAACAACCCATGTACAGAAAGTGTGGCTGGTTCCAAACATTATTTTTTGTAATTATTATGTTAATTCTGTTTTTTAACGTTTTAAAGCTATGGTTTCTCAAATTAGTCGGTTACCCATTACACGTTTCATCCTTAAAAAAGAAACATCATTATATTCAACTCTTTCACACATGATTTAACTAACAACTCACATGTCTCCCATTCATACCTAATTATATATTATGAGTAATTAAAAATCAACATTATATTCAATAACCTCTTAACCCTTGTCTAGATTTAGCACTTGTAGGTTTGGCAATTTAGCCTTGTAGGTAAAGTTCATATATATCCACTCCACGTGGATCAAATTTGAATATAAATTTTCACATGCATAACTGATATTAGGGTTTGTATGTACACACATGCAATGGTCATATTAATTAATTTTAATATTAAAACAATAATGATAACTAATTTATATTAATATATTTATCAAACGAAATAATACAATAAAATAAAAACACAAAAAAATAACAATTTTCGTCTTTAAATCATATGAAAATAGCACTTTTTTCATCGATTCTACCTTCACCACTTTTGATCATCTATCAATTATATGTAAATAAAACTTTTTTCGCATCTCAATTCTCCGTAAATGACCTTTTAACTTATTCATAATAAAACTTGTGGAAAAAAATCACTTTCAAAAACAAAAATTGACAACACTTTCCTTATATTTTGTTGAATTAAATACTATTTTGTGTGAATACTTTGGCCGTAATTGCCATCCTTTAAATCTCCCATCTTTTATACAAAGTATCTTTTGCTTTTCTAAAGTGGTACAAATTCCAACATTATATTATTAAAATGAGACACATCTTCATAATATGATAGTGACATTATATTATAGAAAAAATGTAAATTAAATAATAAAATGAATACCAAATTTATATAGTACAGTATTAATAATTTAATATTAGTTTCCTATTCAAATTGAATCACATAATATTAGTACATATAATATATTACTATGTACGGATTCATTATTTTTATTTTTAGATCACGACCTTATTATACTGCAACCGACACATATACATAATATCGTTATAACATCAATCACGTATTTAATAATCGTATAAGATATAAATTAGAGAATTAAAAAACACGAAATATAGACAACATTAGGAGAAATAGAGGGTGGGGCATTTTTGTCGATTACTAATAATAATAATTCATAAATAGTATCACAGCTTTCGTGACAAAAGAGGAAACGTCCGATTGGCGATTGGTACATTTAACGTTTTTTAACAAAAATAGTTTCCTATCCTCTGGTCGGCATTACATATCGGCGTTTCTGTACCGTGTCGGTAGCAAATTTCAAGATTTCAACACCACAAAACATTACCTACTTTCACTATTTAAAAATGTGAATGGTTGAAAATTTTGCATTGAAATACAAATTAAATATTGTATTGTAGAAAAACTATTATCCTAGATTCTTAAAAGCGAATTCGTTGCTCCGGAATTTACAGAACGGTATTTATTTCTTTGCATCTTGAACAAAGATTGAACCTTACATATATCTACTCATCATAGTAATAGACCATCTTTATGTGTTTTCTATGTTCATTTTTGGTAACATATATAATAAGCTTATCAGTTAATTTTGGTTTGTTTTATAACAATTAATTCACCAAGCATCTTTTTACAACCAACTAGTCAAATCCACTAACTCAATCCACTAACAGTCATTTATCAAACACCCCTTATATCTTTTCGTTTGTCTAAATGTTGTCGTGTCTTATATGAGGGAAAAATCACTTCTTTCATTACTAGCCATGCACAATATATAACAAGGAGGAAAATATGGTTTGTTGGAACTGTTTATTGGTATTCTTAGCTTAAGTCGGTCAACTATTGATAATCTAGATCGTCATAATTGACTACTTTCGAGAGTTGTTTATTAGCGTTTTTAGTTTAAGTCGGTTAACTATCGATAACCTAAGTTAAGTTACTTTTATGTGATCCTTTATCAACTAAAATTATAGGGAACTTCACCCAAAGAACACATCCCATTATATCAACAACAAGTTTTGGAGACTTGGTAAACTTTGACCAAGGAACTTTTCATTTTTCCAACAATGACTCAATTAATATTAATCAAAGTTAACTTGTGTTTAACGCTAGAAAAGTAAAATTCCATTGAAGTAATTTTTTTAGACTTAGTAAGTCTTATTGCACTAATTAATATGGTCCAAGTACGGTCCACACATTATTAATTTATTTCAACGTCGTACCAAATGTTAGGCAAATAAATTAATAAAATATACTAAGCCTTGTAACGTTCTTCACTTCCTCCAATCCTCCATTATTAACCTCAAATTAATGCTTGATTAATGGATTTCTGACTTATAGACTTATAGTTGTCCTCTATTTTCCAATAAAGTTAGCCCAAATGACACTGAGCTCACTGCGCACGTTAGCGTGGAGGGCCCGAAATAATCACTCAAATTCAATTGCCACTATAAATACGTTGCGGCCGTTCCTTATTTTATCATATATCTTTATTCAAGATCTCTGCCTGTCATAACTCATAAGTAAAGAATATGGCGAGAGTGTTGGTTCAAGCTGTGGCGGTGGTGGTGCTTTCTATCTTGTATATTTCCGGCAGGGCGGAGTCGACGGCGGCGACGGTTGCTACGAGCTTCATCAAGACCTCCTGCAAAGCCACCACGTACCCTGATCTATGCGTCACTTCCCTGGCGGCGTACGGTCCGACCATCAAGAAAAGCCCGCAGCAGCTAGTGCAGACGGCCCTGTCCGTGAGCCTGGACCGGGCCCAATCCACCAAGGGCTTCGTGGACAAGCTCTGCAAGTTCAAAGGGCTGAAGCGCAGAGAGTACGGAGCTCTGAAAGACTGCCTGGACGAGATGAGTGACAGCGTGGACCGGCTCAGCAAATCGGTCCGGGAGCTCAAGAACATGGGCCGGGCCCGGAGCCAGGACTTCCAGTGGCACATTAGCAATGCCCAGACATGGATTAGCGCCGCCCTCACCGACGAGAACACCTGCACGGACGGGTTTGCGGGCCGGGCCTTGAACGGCAAGATTAAGGCCTCCATTCGGGCTCGGGTCACCAACGTTGCCCAGGTCACTAGTAATGCTTTGGCACTAATCAACCAGTTCGCTTCTAAGTACAACTAATCACCGGAGACGTTGTCGCCGGTATAGCAAGCTTGTCCGTTTTAAGGTTGTCTGTTTAGTGTTTTCTAAACGCATTTCACTAAGTCATGTTTGCTTGGCTTTGAAATTTTGTTGTAAATTGTCCATCAAAGTTATAAATATATGTAATGAGAGTATCTTAATGGTGTGTATATATTCTCATAGCTCATCAATTCAAATTAAAAAGTCAATAAGACACTCCATTATGAATCAAACTTGTAATCTTGTAGTAACTAAATTAACAATTTGTCGTTTTCAAAAAAAAAAAAATTAAATTAACAGTTTGTCTAACTTAGTTGGTTGTTTCGATTAAGATAGAATCTTGTAAAATTTTAAAGAAATTTTGAATAAAATCTAAAAATAATTTAATATAATTATTGGATACGATAAAATTATGATAATAAAAAAATTATTTGTCCAATATTGAAACATCGATCGGTACGATTTGGCAGGTTATAACGAAATGAATAAAATATTAAGGAGGTAGCAATTATTGGTGAAAATTAAATGGTCTTGTCGGGTGAAAATGATGTTGCCCATAATGTTGTCAAAACATGCCACGGACGAAAAATCCAATTTAAAAAAAGTCGACCAATATAATCCATATATATATATATATATATATATAGGTATTGTTTACGGAGTAATTATATGATGAATAATACAAGGTTGGCATGTACTGTTTTAAGTATCCTAGCTAGCTAGCCACGTTCATTTTAAGATACCCAAACCACATAATAATAATTATTATATAATAATGTTAATGTGTGCCAGACAATTCATAGCTACGCGACTATTTATAATTTAAATTACACACATATATACCATGTTAAGAAATTGTAATTTTGTAGCTTAGTTTACTAATACATGGTTAAAATATTACGGAGTATATACAAGAGATATTTACAAAGATTCGAACAAATTGTAGGAACACACTAAGGAAGCATTTGTTCACTACTTATTTTTTGCCTAACCTTATCAGAAATAAGAATAACAATGAGACGATTGATGAAGCGGGAAAATACATATTAACTTACCACCTGACCTCGATTTCTATTGTCATTTTAATTTTAGGGTTTAAGATTTAGGGGTTAGGGTATCCACCTCAATCAATCCGGCCTGATATCCTAGAAAATGATGGTGAGTACTGTAGTAATAATGTGCGCTTTAGCCGAACAAAAGCAGGCAGAGTAACAGTTTAATATTAAAGAAATCTGGAAATTTGAAAAGATGTGAAGGCAGACAAAGACGACTTTAATTAGCATATGCATACCCACGTGATTTGCGGCTGCAAAGCAGGAAAAAGATACGAAATAATGAAGAAGAAAAAGAAAGGTGTGAATGTGTGATGGGCAGTAGGTCCAAATTACTTCCTTTAATTTATGTTTTTTTTTTTTAATAATGTATAGAAAGTTTAATACAGTAGTTTATTACAAATTAAATCTGGTCAATCTATATATATCGTATCATACATACACATACGTAGAATTAACGTATTTCACGTACATGTGCAGTCGTAACTCGTACATTTTTGGTAAATTAACGTTGGTACTTGGTACATTACGTGCTTGAAGTCATACTCCATCAACTAACCAAAATAAAATATTTGGCCAATGTTTTCATGGTTATTTACTTTTAATTTACGTGGAATCCCGCAACCATTCACTTTGATTTATGGTAAATTTATTGTCACAACTTAAATGTACATTTTATGTAAAGTCAGACTTGTGACTCTAACTAGTCAGTAAGGATCACGCGGAGGTAATCAACGTGCTAACTAGTTTAGTTTGTCCATAGCTGGTCGATTAAAATCAAGAATACCAATAGACTACTTTTTCAAACAAAAAAAAAAGAACCATTTTTGTAGTCCGTATTAATTTTGGTGTAGTAAATACGAAGGTATTCACAGGAACATATCATAGGAAGATCCTTTACTGGTCTGCTGGTTGGTTTAAGCTATTAAGCTTGGGTGACAACGGATAACATAAGGTTAGAGTGTTCCGAGCTATAGTTTAGTACGTGAAAATGCAAAAGTCCCCCCTTCCAACATTAAATGTGGTATTTATAGGAGAGATAAGAGACACATGTCGGGCTCTTGGCATGCTTGACATGTGTCGTGCATGCAATCGGCTAATTCGGAAACAATGCCACAATGTCTACGTGTTGCAATATTCCTAATCATCCACTAAGTGATGTTCTCGGTACAAAGTCAGAAATCTGAGTCTCAATCTTTAACGTAACCAGTCTTGTTCGAGGCGAACTTCTCGACCCAAGAAGGTCTCGGTCGACCCTAGGGTAGAACAAAGCCTAACGTTGACGAAGCGTTCTCCTGGTCATCGTGTTTAGGTCAGGCACATCAAGCTAGTAGTCAATACAATCAAGGTCGAGAGTGATTATTCCTCTCGGTGACTTGACCTGATACCCAACATGTATACCGTACTTAGAAAGAGATATACTCGAAGAATATTCCCTATCAAATTTCAATAACCATATCATATTTATGTTATCATCAATTTTCAAAATCCAAAGAAATTAACCATCAAAATAATATATTTTCAAAAAAAAAAAAAAACCATCCAAATTAAAATAAACATGAAGGAGAGAATGCATGCGTGCATGCGTACGTTTTCAGTAAAGATGGGTGACGAGGGACAAAGCATTGCTAGCAAGCTGCGTTACATAATAAATGAGGTTTCTAATCTGCCGCTTCCTCGCCGCGTCGACTTTCCTGCCGGAAAACCCATCCATGCAAGAATCTATGTCGGTAATAACGGCGCTGGCGTAGGTCTTGGCGTTATCCCACTCAAACTGCCCGTCCTCGTCGCCCAAATGTTCCATGGCGTCCAAGGTATCCCTCAGCTCATAAACCGCGTCTTTCAAATCGTCAATGCAGTCCCTCAAGATCGCACCCTCCTCCGTCGAAATCCCTTTCTTCTTCTTCATATCCTTGACTGCCAGCGTGGCGTTCCGTGCCCCTTGCACCGCCACCTTGAGCGCCGCCACGGACATCTTGGTGGCGTTTCCCCTCACCGACGCCGCGTACGGCAGTAGTGTTTTTAGGCACGGGTAAGGATAGGTGGTGGTATTGCACTTTGTCTTGATGAAGTCTGTGTACTTTGCCGGCACTCTTGTCGAGGTCGAAGTTACCGCTGCTTCATTCTGGGATACGAGGTGTAAAAGAACTATGACGAGGAGAACTGCGGCGATCTTTGTAATGGAAGAGGATTCCATGACTTTCGGAAAAGCTAAGGTAAAAGATAGATGTTTCTCAATTCTCACTTCTTAAACTGGAAACGTAGTACTACGAAATGTATTATCGATTGTTCAATTCGTGTTAAGGATTGAATTTATAGAGCTTTAGTGTCAGGTGGAATGCGTTGAACGTGGATCGGATGATGTTTAATTATTAGGTTTAAATAAATCAAATGAAGTAAAATGTAAGTAATATATTACTTTCAAGATTGGATCTTTGATCACAATTGTATAGAATTGCTGTTGGTTTAATTTTACACTTCTACAGACAGGGAGTGGGGTTTTTTGTATGTATATATACACATAGGGAATAGAACCCAAATCTAACTAATTAACCTAATTGCCTATAACTAATTTAATTAACTACCTTTTGAACATGCATCCTTCCTAATTGGTAAATAAATCCCGGCATGAACTAGTGTAATAGTTTGCAAACACTAAGAAGATTTTTGTGTGACAAGCTCAATTGAAAATATTTTGACAAGAATTAAATACATGACTCTGTAGTACAATAATTATATTCTACTTATCCGGTCATCCATTTCGGAACAACTTTTTCATTTTTGTACATATAATACATTGATATCAAATACAAATTTCAATACTACTATATATAGATTTAGGGTATATATATATTATGTGAAGACATTCATTACATAAAATTTCCATCATCTTCATCTTATCCATTTCGTTCAGTACAGTCTTCCTTATTTACATATTTCTTTTAACTTGTTTCATAATGATGAGATCGTTGCACGTGCAGATCCTCTGTTTTTATTTTCTATTTTTGTTTTGGTATAATAATAATAATTAAAAAAAAATCATGCTAACGTGGTGCTTCAACTATCCACTAATCCAAATAATGAGTCTTGTATTAAACAATATATAATTTAAATAAAAATACAGACGTGATTATAGTTTACGATGTCACCGGCCGTCACATGAAAATTAATGTAAACTATACGAAGCTAAGCATGCATGATGCATGCATTTGGTACAAAGCGTACGTACGTATGTATCTCCGGCATTATATTAACTTTTCTCAATTCCTTTCAAACCTTCATTAATAATACAATATTTAAATCAAAATCTTACTTTTACAAGCCCAAAATTAAAAATTTGACCACAACTTAAATACCATTTCACAATTTAAATTACAACTTGTGAAGTGGATATGGAACCGTATTAATCGTCACTCAGCTCATTAATTTTCGAAAGACGATTAAACAATTTAAATTTGGATCGATCGAATTGAATCTCCACAATTAAGTTAGTTATGCACACATAGGGTACGTGTAAATGAGATGATACGAGTTTTTTCCAACTTAATCAGACCTATGAGAGAGTGTTTTGTCACCTTTGATATCCTACTCGGCACGAATAAGATTAATCTCAGTATATAATTACTAGTTGATTGGTAATTTGGTATTGGTCCAAATTGCAAGAGCTTAGCGATCTAGCGGTTCATTTTTTATTTATTTTTTTAAAATTATTTTTCTAAAAATGCATTTATTTCTGATTGGTCAACAGAGATTTGGGGGCTGGAATGTACAAAGAACATGAAAAGAACAGATCATTGGATCTAACGAATTCGAGGTCAACTACTTAGATTCGTCCTACCTATGCGTGATGAATCTCAACTGGCACCTATATGACTAATAGTCTTTTCTTTTTTAACCCCTCAAGATTAAATATATATTTATTTCTAATGCTATGAGTCTACTCAACTAATTTAAAATGGAACGAAAAATAATTTATGTGAGGAATTTAAATACAAAAATAAGAAAATAAAAGTCAAACCAGTCACATGCTGGGAATATTGGATGGATCGTTTAACACGTAACAACGATTAGCATTACAACACTGCTCAAGAAAAGGCGATGATCGTGGGATAACATGGAAAAAATTATTTCTTTTTAATAACAATAATTAATAATAATAATAATAATAATAATAATAATAATAATAATAATAAATTTAATAATAATAACTAACACACGACGATCTTCATTATGATTAACTAAACAAGGTTGGCAATTGAGCCGACTTCTTAAAAATCAAATCTCTTTACGTAATTAGAATATAACAAATTTAGTTTATTAAATAAAAAATAAGGTTCAATCTTTTAAGTTCAACTCGTAGGAGCGACTCATTGACGTTTTCAATTTGAATTGGTCAATTATGAACAACTTAACCTAATTTATCTTCTTATAATCATTTACCGATTAACTAGAGTCACATTGGACGCTTACTTTCAAGCTAATTAAGCACGTGTAATAGACCGGACAACAAATGCAGGGAAAAGAGGAATATAGAACTAACATAATTATTGGAGGGGAAGAAGAAGAAGTGCAGAGAGGGAAGTTGTGTACAAGTTATCGCTACAATTAAATATATTAATACATTGTTTATTACAATTAAACTTTTTCGTTATTTTTTTTTATAGATTAGATATATATGGATTTAGATAAGCAAGTGTGATTGTCATGGGTAGGAATTGAAACAAACCATATTAAGCCATGCATATATTGTTAGTGGCATTATGTTGTCATCATCGTAGGATCGTATTTCATGTCCTAGGAGTGAGTGTTATAATAATAATAATAATATTATTATTATTATTATTATCATTATATTAAACCAAGTCAAAGATGGCAGCAATTTGAAGCTAGATTCGGCAGCAGCACACTTAGTCACTTTGTATGACTTTGATGTTAGGTTTAAAGCATAATTATGTTAGGCATGTTTTTGACATGCATGAAACATGATTAAGTGGTAATGTTAGGCATGTTTTGTCATAGTAATTAAATAATGGTAGCACTACTACTTAGATTAGGCGTGGTAGCATTTTCCTTCTGCTATATATATATGTTGTATTAACTAGAAGTGTGATGGGTATTAGGAATGCAGTAGTGTACCGTAGTAGCAATAGACAAAAGCAAAGAAATAAACTTTTCCATTCCTACTTATCTTACATAATCCTTCCCTCTTTCTCTCAATATTATATAGATATATTTAGATTAAATATATCTAACATTTGGTATCAGAGCCTATCAACCTTCCAACCCCGAGATATTCTTTCCTAATAAAGTATGGCCAATAATTTCAATATTGTGTGGTCGGGTCCTAAATTAGACGGGAAACTCGATTACAATTATTGGCAAATTATGATGACCACACATTTGAAAGCTCAAAATCTTTGGAGCTTTGTTGATCCCGGTCTACCAGAAGGAGCTGATGCAGCTGCTACACGGCGAGATCAATTGGCGTTGGGACAAATTCATCAGGGTGTCCATTACTCCATTTTTGGGCAACTAGCTCGTGCTCAAACTGCAAAAGAAGCTTGGGACATCTTAAAGGTGTCAAACAAAGGAGTCGACCGGTCACAGAAATCTAAGCTGCAGACGTTGAGAAGGTTATATGATCGTTGTGAGATGGCCTCTACAGAAACCGTAGATATGTATTTCTCTCGTCTTATTGATCTTGTAAATAAGATGAGGTTATACGGAGACACAATTGAAGATGGTGCAGTGGTTGAAAAAGTTCTACGAACGATGCCGATAAAGTATGACCATGTGGTGGCTTCAATAACAGAGTCACACGATACCGAGGACTTGACAATTGCTGAGTTAAAAGGTATGATAGAAAGTCATGTTGAAAGAATTGCGTCAAAATTAGAACCACTAGCAGAAGAAGCTTTGAAGAGTCAAGTCACCCTTAATATGACTGGCTCAAATCAAAGAGGTGGAGGATCAGGTAGAGGTCGTGGTAGAGGAAGAGGAGGATTTAGAGGAAGAGGACGTGGTAACTTTTATCAAGGAAGAGGACGTGGCAACTCCAATCAAGGAAGAGGAGGAGGTAATGCCATGCAAGGTAAATTTCCATTTAATTGCTACAATTGTGGCAAGTATGGACACAAAATTGCAGATTGCTGGTATAAAGAGGAAAATCATGAAAATCAAGCAAATGTTGCTGAAAAATCTGGTGAGAGTTCTACTGAACCTGAAAGCTTATTTTTGGCCAGTAATAATTTATCTGCAGATGAAAACATATGGTTCTTGGATACTGGATGTAGTAACCATATGTGTGGGAAGAAAGAATTGTTTTCAGAGTTGGATGAATCAATACGATCTGAGGTGACATTTGGAAATAAGTCAAAAGTGCCAATTTTGGGAAAAGGTAAAATCTCTATTCAATTGAAGGATGGTACTCATAATTTTATATCCGATGTTTTCTATGTTCCTGAATTACACCAAAATTTGTTGAGTATGGGACAATTGTCAGAAAAAGGATATAAAATTAATATCACTCGAGGGTGTTGTACCATTATTGATGCCAATGGAGTTTTGATTGCAAAGGTAAATATGTCTCAAAATCGACTATTTCCTTTAAAAATCAATCATGCATTTCTTACTTGCTTTAATTCTGAGATCCGCGATGATAATTGGTTGTGGCATATGCGGTTTGGACATTTTCATTTCTCAGGATTAAATTATTTAGCAAGAAAGAAACTTGTTTCTGATTTGCCAATTATTAATGTCCCTGATAAAATTTGTGAAAGTTGTATGATTGGGAAGAAGCATAGAGAACCTTTTCCTGTAGGAAAGTCAAAAAGAGCCACAAAGCAGTTGGAGATTGTTCACTCAGATCTGTGTTCATTGGAAGTCCCTTCAAATGGAGGTTGTAAGTACTTTATTACCTTCATTGATGATTTTAGTAGGAAAACATGGGTTTATTTTCTGAAACAAAAGTCAGATGCATGTGATGTTTTCCAACAATTTAAGGTGTTTGTTGAAAAACAAAGAGGTTATAAGATTAAAATTTTGAGAACTGATAGAGGTACAGAATATATTGCTTGTGGTGAATTTTTAAAGAAAAATGGTATTCAACATCAGATGACAGCTAGGTACACTCCACAACAAAACGGGGTGGCTGAGAGGAAGAATAGGTCTATCATGGACATGGTGAGATGCATGATGAAATCTAAAAATCTGCCTAAACCTTTTTGGGCAGAAGCTGTTGCTTGTGCTGTTCATGTGTTGAATAGGTGTCCAACTAAAAGTGTTCGTGATAAGACACCTGAGGAAGCTTGGAGTGGGAAAAAGCCATCTATCAGACATCTCAAGGTTTTTGGATGTTTGGCATATGCACATGTGCCAGATCAGTTGAGAAAGAAGTTGGATGATAAAGGTGAGAAGTGTATTTTTATTGGTTATAGCGACATTTCAAAGGCTTATAAATTGTATAATCCTGAAACTCAAAAGGTTGTTATAAGTCGTGATGTCACTTTTGATGAATATGGTGCATGGGATTGGTCAACTAAAGAAGAAATGTCAGTTGATGTTCCCATTATTCCTGATAATGAGCAGTTGGTTTCAGATAATGTTCAGTTTTCTTTACAGCCAGAGTCATCAGTTCGGAGATCTCAACGCGAGCGCCACTTACCAGCTCGTTTGGAAGATTATGTTTTGGGTAATGATAATGACTTGTCTGATGAAGAGATTGTTCAGTTTGCTCTTTTTGCAGATAGTGACCCTATATCATTTGAGGAGGCTGCTACAGAAACTCATTGGCTTAATGCAATGGATGAGGAGATTCATGCCATTGAAAAGAATGGTACTTGGGAGTTAACTGAATTACCTCCCGAAAAGAAGCCAATTGGAGTAAAGTGGGTTTATAAAACCAAATACAATTCAAATGGTGAGGTTGACCGTTTTAAGGCACGGTTGGTAGCAAAGGGTTACAAGCAAAAACCAGGTATTGATTATTTTGAGGTTTTTGCTCCAGTAAGTAGACTTGATACTGTGCGAATGCTTATTTCTCTTGCTGCTCAAAATGATTGGAAATTGTATCAAATGGATGTCAAGTCTGCTTTCTTGAATGGTTTTCTTGAAGAGGAAATATATGTTGAGCAACCTGCAGGGTATGTGAAGAAAGGTGAAGAAAATAAGGTTTACAAGTTGAGAAAAGCTTTGTATGGCTTAAAACAGGCACCCAGAGCATGGTATGGTTGCATTGATTCTTATTTTGTTGAGAATGGTTTTATGAGATGTCCTTATGAGCATACTCTATATGTCAAATCCACAAATTCTGGGGATATTGTCATAATATGTCTGTATGTTGATGATTTGATATTCACTGGAAACAACTTGAAACTAATCTCAGAATTCAGGGAGGCACTCATTAACAGATTTGAAATGACTGATATGGGTCTTATGTGTTACTTTCTTGGTATTGAAGTTGTTCAGATGAATGGTGGAATTTTTATTTCACAAAAGAAATATGCTGCTGATATTTTAAAAAAATTCAAAATGGAAAGCTCCAAATCAGTTTCAACTCCAGTAGCTGAAAAGTTGAAGATGTCCAAAGATGAGCGTGGCAAAAATGTAAATGTTACAGCTTATAAAAGTTTAATTGGAAGTTTGAGGTATCTGGTGGCTACTAGGCCAGATATTTCTTTTGGAGTTGGAATACTTAGCAGATTCATGGAGGAACCAAAAGAATCACATTGGGCTGCAGCAAAGCGAATTCTGAGATATGTCAAAGGTACGAGTAATGATGGAATTTTTTACTCTACTAATAATGCTATGAAACTTGTTGGATATACAGACAGTGATTGGGCTGGAGATATTGAGACAAGAAAAAGCACATCGGGATATGCTTTCTATCTCGGTTCAGGTATATTTTCTTGGTCTTCGAAGAAGCAGCAGATTGTAGCACTTTCAACCGCAGAAGCAGAATACATTGCAGCAGCAAACTGTGCTACTCAAGCAATTTGGCTTAGGAGAATTTTGGAATTTTTGCAACAAAAGCAGGAAGCACCTACAACAATTTTTTGTGACAACAAGTCTGCCATCTCGTTGTCCAAGAATCCTGTTTTTCATGGTCGTAGCAAACACATTGATATCAAATATCACAAAATCAGAGAGTTGGTTGCTGAAAAACAAATCAACATTGAATATTGTGCAAGTGTATGGCAAGTTGCAGATATCTTTACAAAGCCGTTGAAGACAGAAACGTTTCTCAAACTGAAGAAGGAAATTGGAATGATGGATATATCCAACTTGGTTTAAGGGAGGCAATGTTATAATAATAATAATAATAATATTATTATTATTATTATCATTATATTAAACCAAGTCAAAGATGGCAGCAATTTGAAGCTAGATTCGGCAGCAGCACACTTAGTCACTTTGTATGACTTTGATGTTAGGTTTAAAGCATAATTATGTTAGGCATGTTTTTGACATGCATGAAACATGATTAAGTGGTAATGTTAGGCATGTTTTGTCATAGTAATTAAATAATGGTAGCACTACTACTTAGATTAGGCGTGGTAGCATTTTCCTTCTGCTATATATATATGTTGTATTAACTAGAAGTGTGATGGGTATTAGGAATGCAGTAGTGTACCGTAGTAGCAATAGACAAAAGCAAAGAAATAAACTTTTCCATTCCTACTTATCTTACATAATCCTTCCCTCTTTCTCTCAATATTATATAGATATATTTAGATTAAATATATCTAACAGTGAGACATCCTAAGTCGTAACCTAGTTTTTGAAAATCATTATTTAGGCAGGCACAACTGGACCGGCCTCTTAGAAGAATTGAAGTAATTCATCAAGTTGGTTCGCCCTAATTCAATTGGCCAGCCACGATATTTTGGTACGATCGCTATCCTCGGACCTCGGTAGCCATGATGCATGCATGTATATCCAATGCATCATAATCAGTTTGATTTTTTGCAACACATTCTCAATCAAGTCTGTTGTCTGTCACACAGGATTTTCTTTACATATGCGCAATGTTTATCTAGTACATACTTTCGAATAGTGGTTGCAAGTTTTTCTTTTTTGACCAAAAAAAGGAAATTGGTCTAAGTTTGAAAAATTCTGACCCATAGGAATAACCCTGACCATTTTGGTCAGACTATTAACTTGATAATAACAATGTTCTAAGTTTGATTCTTGGAGAGAGTGGTCTATTAACTTTTTTTTAATTAATTAATTTGAACCAAGTAGCTATGGACCTACTAAGTTGCTTTCCTTTCACTCATTACAAAAATGTAACGTCTCTATTTATATTTATATAACTTGATTAATTTGATTAGTTTTGCTTTCAGTAGTAGTAAATATAAATTTATTTTCTTAATTCGAGTAAGTAAAACAAGATATAAGAACTATAATAGTTCTGTCTTTACTTTTTGTAATTCGTCAAATTTATAACCTTTTTTTTTTAAAGATTAATAATTCTTTACAAAGTAATATATATATATATATATATATATATATATATATATATATATATATATATATATGTTCTATAACTCATATCTTAATTACTCGTTATTTAAGTATACAATTAACATGAAGTACGTACAATAATTAAATATAATTAATTTGTTTCTAATCAGCCACTATGTGATTTGCCTATATAACGACAATGTTAGTACCTAAAGATCAGATAAAACTTTAAATGGTGATGTATATGTGCTAATTAAGACATGACTATTGATGTTTCATCTGTACTATGTTGTTAATTTTGATTTAATCTTTTTAATTAGACAACAAATTGGACTCATTAGATATCTAACTAAATTTTATAAATAATAATAATATTAATAAAGATGGAAAGATCAAGCTTACCGTTGAAAATCAAACATAGAATACGACATTCTAGCGAGAGAGTGATCCATATTAATTATTGCACCGCACTTTGTGGCTAATCAAGATTAATCACACATGGGTAATCCTCTGTTGAATTGTCCGTGCGTGTATTGCTGGATAACCCTAAAGTTTTTACGGGTTCTTTATTGACCTTCTTGATTTGTGTTGGTTAGTTAAAGGTAAGTTAACTTGATTTACTTTATTGTGATCTTTTACTGTTTAGAGGCACAAAACGAACTCTTTATTCAAACCATCTATCAACTTTTTTTGTAAATCAAAGATTAATCATACATATTCGCATAGGCAGCTCAACTGGTCGCATGGGGACTCTTTGTGCGCAGTAAACAAATGTATCGCCGATGTGTTCAGTTCAGTTAACCTAATTTACATCTTCTCATATGCTTTGTCAGGGGTAGGGACTCTTTTAGTTGGGGATTCAATCATTTGAGAGGGAAGATTAATTATACATGCATAATCGTACGATAGGGTCATTGTTTCGATATAATCGAAGCAATCGGTCAATGCATTATTAAAGACAAAGTTAGTGGAACAGCTCTTTTAAGGTACAATAATTTTTGGACATAATCGAATCAAATAACGAAACTATTGAGGTTGTACTGTGCTGGTGGGCTTCTCATTCACTTATTGATATATGAAATGAAAACGTAATGTGAGCATTATATCATCCATTTTCTATCAATGTTACAGAGACTTAGATCAAATGATCAAATTTAACATTCTATCATTGAAATGTAACCCTAAATGTTACATAAGTACAAAAAAAGTATATAATTATGCATTTGTTCCTAATTATAATTATTAATATCACTTAAACAAGCATATCTAGACCAACCACCGATTTATGATTTATTATCAATTAATTCATCCAAAATCAATACATGTGTCTATTTCACACGTGTCACATATCATGCCAGTGATTAATTATTTCAAATAATTAAATTTGATACGATATATATGTTGTGGTTGTACATATTATTTAGGGAAAATGTATAAATAGGTCATTGAACTATTTGTGGTATAGCAATTAAGTCACCGAACTCGAATAAGTTCTAAATTCATCCATGAACTCGCAAATAAAGAGCAATTAGTATTTTTAGGGTATGGAAGTACATAATAGTAGTATTATTGCTGCTATTAAGAATTGAACCATGGTATATAGGTTGAAGATTAAAACTACAAGCCACTAATCATGAGTGTTGTAATATAATGGATCAAGAGGTGATGTCTTAGGAAATAAGGGTGCCTATTTATAGTGTAGCGCCCATTCAGATGCTCGATAAATGTACAGCTCTAACTTACCTTCATTTTTAATCATAAACGTGTCCCTGACCCATTACCTGGATGCTAGTGATCTTCACATTGATGAATAGACCATCCCATCTTCTGGTACCATACATAATATATTTAATGACTTGAGTGATTGGTGCTTAATTGTATAGTTATCCTATAGAGCATTTGTTTGAATCCTCTTGATTTTGGTCACCATGCTTCCTTCCTCTCCCATGGTGCCATCATTATATGAATATTTAAAGGATATATACTGCTGACATGCATGATTCTTCCTACCTAAATACCATATAATTAATTTATGACAGCTACCTACCTGTTGATCGAATATATTGTTCTGATAAAATAAATAAAATCGAAGTGCTTAGTTGTTTATGCGAAATAATAATAATAAATTAATTTGTATATTATGCTTATTTTGTCAATTTTATTTTATATTTTTTACTCAAAGTTAAATAATTGACATACTGTTATTAAATGAAATTAGACTAAATTATTAAAATATTAGTAAAAATATAATAATGTTGACATAGAATGTCATACTATACAATTTTATTTCTTTATATTACATACTAATCATATATTGTCATATTTTTATGACAAGGTGTTGGACTAGGTCTTACAAACATCGGCCCAACAAAGAAAAACATGTGCCAAGTGTTTATATGATTTTTTTTGTTAAAATATATATATTTATCCAGTAGGTACTCCATCATGATCATGTATGAATGGATAGATGGCTGCGTTCCCAATTGCCATGCATGCATGCATATGTATCATTGTATCCAACAAAATTACAAGGTCCTACAATTCCGGCACATCTTTAATAAGTTCGAGGATAATAATATAATTTAACAATCCTAGCTAAGTTATTCAGATAGTTAATTTAATAATTATAAAATTTCAAGTTTGATTTCTGTGTGAAATTGCTTATTAGTTATTGGACGTCCTTCATGATTTCAGTTGGTCAGCGGATTGTAAGAATAATTAAAGTTCACTTTTTAGAACTAAAATTATCCGTTTTGGTTAATTTTTGAAATCGAACTGTCTGGATTGAAAAATAAAATTTTATTTTAAAATTTTATTGTTAATATGATGCAAAAATCAAATCAAGGTTTCGTGTCTTAGGAGATCGATTAGGATTGAGTTGTTCTAGGTTTTCGAAATCATCTAGGCAGGCATATATAGACCGGCAGCCTCGTAGAAGAAGTATAATGATAGATGAAGTCGACCAATTTGGTTTGTTGGATAGCGATGATTCATGGGCGCCATTTTGGACACGACGTTTATCATGCCAAACTTGATTATTACTCCCCCACTAGTCTACTTCAAGTGGTTACGTTAACCGGAGTACAATTTCTCTTTTAATTTAAGAAAAAAATTATAATTACTATTTAAAAGTGTGTCGAATTTAAATAAAAAGATCAACAGATTAAGCTAACTATTCGATCAAATCGATGGTTTGGGGTTATACAATTTTTTGTTGCAAATAATTCTTCTTTTTCTATATTTGTTTTTAAATTATTTTGTTTGGATTTATTCTACATTGCATTTACTTTTGGTGTTTTGTTTTTAATAAAAAATGGAAGAAAGAAAGAAAGTTTTGGTGATTTCACACTACTTTTTTTATAATTTTTATGACCCTATTAAAATGAAGTGTAATAAATTTTCCCAAAAGGTTTGAATCCCCAATCTTAATAAGAGCCACATGTCTCAACCCGACTAAGTATTTGGGAGAATGTAAATCAGGTAACTCAATAGCTCAGTAGATTGGGTCAATTAATGCTGGTGTGCACAAGGGAGCATAATCCCTACACTGCCTCTGTTGGATTCGAACATTGATTTCTTCTCTCAAATACTGCTTACTGAATCAGTGAATTAAGCCCGTGCAGACGAAGTCTAATAATATGATAAGATGTGTCGTTGTGTATATCCCTTTTTACCCAACAAGCTTGCAAGTTGCATGGGTAACAACTACGTACTGTTGTAACAGTCTAACAGTGGAGGTCGGAATTGAAGCTAGACTCAACCTACTTGACACGAATTATAATTTTATTTAACCAATTAATAGTTTAATAAATCAGTGAATATACTTGATATAGCAATTAACAATATGACTACTAAGCACATACATATCGATAAAATAATTTAGGAATTGCAATGCAAGTATTAGTAAATAAAATTGTAATTTTGCTACTCGCTATAACTTTTTACGTAATAATAAACTTTTTATCTTAATAATTGATACAATAATTTTTATCGAATTATGTGTCAACCCTAGCTAAAAACGTTAGATTTCTTATTATTATATATTTTATTAAAAATAAAAGTGGAAAGTGATCAAGATGGACACAAAACCTTACTTTCCTGTTCATTCATGTGCAGCAAAAAGCAATAAATAAATAAATAAAAATAAAGAAATATATAAAAATAAATAAAAGAAGATTCTAGTAAAACAATAATTATGAAGGGCTCCTCGCATATACAATAAGCAAACTAATTAAACTAGTATTTTCACCCGTGCGTTGCACGGAATCGATGTACAATTATATAAATTATAACATCGAATATGAGTATGAATAAGTGTATAAATGCAATTATAGTATGAGTCTTCCTTGCATGCAACAAATATCACAAAAATTCAGTGTTCTAAAATAAGTGTATAAATGCAATAGGTAGATAATTTACATTATTGCATCATATTCATTAATTTAATTACTTGTCGGTTAGTTATTGCAAGATCTTGAGGTACACTTATATTTTGATATTCGGTAAGTATAACTATATTAGAGAAAAATTTACATGGGAGTAATGGGATAATCAGTTGAGTAATTGTTGGTTGACCGTAGAGCGTTGTGTTGGAGGAAGAAGATGATATATAGTGAAGATGATATTGCCCTTCACTATATATCATCTTCTTCCTTCAACACGTTGATATTCTCTGGACAAATAACTGTTGGAAAAAAAAATAGCATAAAATGGCATTTTACTGGCAATATTGTGGTACAAATATATGTGGGGTCCACTTTCGATTTGGGTCGGGTCAAAGTGGATTCGTGTTCTTCGTAGTTAGACGAAAACCATAATATTATAGGTTTTTTTTTGGGCGGGAAGTTAAAACTGAGGATATTGTTTTTATTAATAGTATAGATTGCATTGCAGAGAAATATATATACTGAATTATTACCATTAATAATTCTAGTCTAGAATTTTATTACGAATAGGAACGTAGGGAAGAATATATTTTATTAGTAATTCTATTTTATTTTACAATTGTATTAGAGATAGGAATTGTATTACCATATTTTACAATATTACGCAAACCATAATATTATAGGTCTGTTTTGGGCGCGAAGTTAAAACTGAGGATATTGTTTTTATTAATAAGTATAGATTGTATTGCAGAGAAATATATATACTGAATTATTACCATTAGTAATTCTAGTCTAGAATTGTATTACGAATGGGAACGTATGGAAGAATATATATTTTATTAGGAATTCTATTTTATTTTACAAATGTATTAGAGATAGGAATTGTATTACCATATTTTACAATATTAAGCAAACCATAATATTATAGGTCTGTTTTGGGCGGGAAGTTAAAACTGAGGATATTGTTTTTATTAATAAGTATAGATTGCATTGTAGAGAAATATATATATTGAATTATTACTATTAGTAATTTTAGTCTAGAATTGTATTACGAATAGGAACGTAGGGAAGAATATATTTTATTAGGAATTCTCTTTTATTTTACAATTGTATTAGAGATAGAAATTGTATTACCATATTTTACAATATTACGCAAACCATAATATTATAGGTCTGTTTTGGGCGGGAAGTTAAAACTGAGGATATTGTTTTTATTAATAATATAGATATAGATTTAAAGGTTGGGAAAAATTTTGAAGATGGACCCCATATATGTCTACTCTTTAGCTATAATAATATATAGTAATAATGATACATTTGGCTGCTTATTAGCTTATAATATTTGCATTGTGCATGCATGTTTATCATTCACTGTTGAACACCACCTTTTTTTTTTTTTTTCTTTTTGGATTAGAATTGGTACTTTATATATGTAATTCTTTTTAAACTCAAGTTTAATTTTTTATTTTTTTTTAGTTTGAAATTTAGAGTACGTTTGAAAAAAGCAAAAAATATTCTCTAAAAAATGATTTATTTTATGTAAAACATTTTCATTTTCTAGTGTTTGACTTGAAAATAACAAAATGGTTATTTTTTGTTTGGTTGAAAGTTAAAAAATTATATTATTTTATGTTTAGTTTTTTTTTTTTAAATATGAAATACGTAATAATTTATATTTTAATTTGTAATTGATAAATGTAATAAGTCTAAATAAAATGAAGTAAAATGTAAATATGGATGTGAGTGTTTTAACTGAAAATTAGCTGTCAATACCATGATTGGCTCATTAGTTGTCGCAATCGTTTCACATATGTCCGTTGTTTTCATTAAAAAGAAGTATGGCGAATTATCTGTCTTTGTCGTCCACTGCAGTGACATGTTTCACTTCCTCGACAATACTATACCATGCTTTCTCGTGAACTTCTTCTAATTTCTTTATTGGACCATTTCTACTCAGATCCATATATTATTCTTTTTACCTATAAAAACAAGTAAAACACCCTAAATTTTCACCTTTCAAATCTTCCAAAAACATTCAGTAATAACATTTAAAAAAAAATGTTTTAAGGTTGTTTTTTATATGATGAGAGAAACAACTGCAATCATTAATTATATTCGAGTGTGTCCCTAGTTTTAAAATTGTTTTTTAGATGACGAGAGAAATTGTTGTTATTATATTCGGGTGTGCCCTTGTTTTAAGATTGTTACTTCATAGTAAAATGAGTCGTGTTTTTTCCTATAAATTTGGAAGCTCTCTATAGCTTAAGTGATTAAGGACTCTTCAAGAAGCAGAGAGAGAAAGAGAGATGAAAATGGCTTTGAATAACAACCAATTTCTCGTAGCTTTTCTTGTTTCAGTACTTGCGTCAGCATTGTCGGTAAATCCGGCGGTGGCTGTCGGAACGACAAACACGGAGTTCATTAAAACATCATGCCAGGCAACGACGTACCCAGGTCTATGTTACAAATCTCTGTCGAGTCATGCAAGCGAGATCGGAGCCGACCCGGAGCTGCTAGCCAAGACGGCGCTGACGGTGACGCTGCAGACCACCAAGTCGGCTTGCGCCAAGCTGGCCAAGCTGGCGGCGGAGACCTTCAACCTGACGCGGCGCGAGGTCGGCGCTATGCGCGACTGCATCGAGGAGCTACACGACTCCGTTGACCGCATCAGACGGTCAATGGAGGAAATGAAAGAGCTCTCCGGCCCGGACTTCGACATGAAAATGAGCGACATAGAGACGTGGGTTAGCGCCGCCCTGACGGACGACGATACCTGCAGCGACGGATTCGCCGGAAAATCAGTCGACGGCAAACTTAAGGCCGCCGTGAGGGCGCAGATTCGGAAGGTTGCGCACTTGACTAGCAACTCTTTAGCTCTAATCAACAGCTTCGCCGCTCTCCATAACTAATTAAGCTTAATCCTACATTATTAATTTCTCCAAAAAACATGTTGCATGTTTGAGGAATGGTAAAAGGTTGTATGTTTGTGTATAATTTTGATGGGTGTGTTACCTATGTATTTTACTTTACTACTAGACAAACAATGTTTCTATTGTAAATAACTAAATAATATATGTGTTGTGTATGTAACATCATTTACTCCGTCCCATTTTTGTGGATGACGAGAAAAACTCATCGTCACTATTGTTGTGTAGTGCACTAACAAGTTTCTATGTGACGGCTTGACCAAGACGGTATATGTAAGAATTGAACTTGTAACATTTAGGTAAAAAAATCATAATTTAACCATTTAGTCATCACTTGCAGAATACTCAGATTGCTATTTTGTACCATATAAATCAGTACCAATACTTTCTGTTAAAGGGTATTGTCAGTTTTAATTTTGTCTTGATAATACTTATACAATTTCATATATATATATATATATATATATATATATATATATATATATATAATTGTTTCGATGCTGATTGAGACCGATACCGATTAATATCTTAAGGGTTTTTTAATATTATATTACCTAAAATGAAAATGTTTTGTTTTAAGGCATTGTTGATCATGAATGGTACCCTACACTAGACAATGCACGTGCACCTATAACAAGATGCATGTTTTAGCTTGGGTCCTTCCATCCCCCGATCCAGTTAACCTGCAAATTGTATTGTGGACTAGGGTCCATTGTGGACCCTAGTTTAAAACAATGTTGTATATTAATGTTGTTTATGATTATGTTTTAAATTCAAAAAGTTACGAAAAAACATAATTTTGAATTAGGTTAGAGTGCACGATATAACAACCGAGTTTTAGCCTAATGATTTTTCTTTATACTTTATAAAAACTATTTTTTTTTTTGAAAAAAAAAATAAAAAGAAATTTTGTTGGACCATGCCTTATCTGGCAAGTTGCAAAATGAAAACGATAAAAACTCATATGGTCCTGTTGGAAACCCGACCCTATCATCCACCACAAGAGTAGTCCTTTTCCTATCCCTTCATTTCTACTAAAAATATCCTAAATGCTATATTTTAATAACATAATTTCCCGATATTCGATAATCATTTTGAACTCGAATTAATTAATTATTCTTATTAAATACTTTTTATGATTAATGGGTCCAAACTCCAAATTAAATATTTCTAGATTTTAAGTTTTGTGACAATTTATTATGTGGATCTGAATCCATCTTGCAAGGTGAACCAGAATCCGAAATACAAAATTTAAATATTAAATGTTCACAATATGTAAATGGACACGAATCCACTCAGGTCGATGGTATAATTATTGAGGTTTGGTATACGAGTTCGTCCAAGATAATGTAATGGATCTATAAATGTTAATTGAGTTGGGCTAAGCCTTGAGGAGATGGGTTGACGCATGAAGGCCCAGTGAATTTAGAATTCTAGCCCAATTAAGGCCAATAATTAGCTTCTCAAGTCTAAAGAGTAAATACTCCGTATCACATTCCACTACCAACAATATATCCATTCATTGCATTATGCTTCATAATTTGTGATATAATCTTTATGTTACGTTGCACAAAAAAATTACTGAGATTAGTTCTGAATTCATCCTTAAAATAAGAGAATCTAATTTCATCCACAATAATATCTTATTAATTATAATTTATCATATATATAAAGATCAAAATTAAAAATATCCGGTTCACACAACAAATATATGCAAACAATAATTTAAAAAAAAAAATATGCAAACAATAATTCTGACAGATCTGATCTGTTGTTGATGGCGACTGGAATCACATGTCAACATGGCTGTTGCCTACTTGGATTCAACATAACTTTTTCTTCTAGACGCCATGCATCTCTGTTTGATCTGATGTGTATTATTTAATTTTTTTTAAAAATTTTATAAGCTCAATAAACACACACACACACACAAATTTAAAAAGAAAAAAAAAAAAGGAGGGAGGGGGGTATTGCATAATAAAGTACTGAACAAAATTTAAATTCATATAACATATGATGAGTACAGATGTTATCATTTTTCTATGGGTGACAGTTATTAGTTAATATCGGCCTTAACAGTCTTTGATCAGTATATTGTCTGTCAAAAGATTAATAATCAAAAATTAAATGTGTCACCCAAAGATACATCGCCTAATGTGCTTTGAAATAAGCCAAGATGCCAACAAGAGGTGCATTAACATAAGTAGTAGGCTCCGAGTACTTAGCATCCCTTCTATTATCAGCAAATTGGTCGTTTCCGTCAGGCCCTCCGACCACAGCTCCGACCAGCAAGTTAAGATTTGGGTTTGAGGAATTCAAATATGACCAGCCCGAGCACCCCATGGGCTCTGGATGATCGCCGATCGACGGCAATGACGCCCCTCGGTGGTGTGCTCTTTCCGGATACTTGTGCCCGTACCCCACCATATATGACATATTCATCGGATTATTTCCTAATATATAATCCACCTGTCCAATTTCACCAACATTATACATTATTTGAGTCGTACTAGATATTGTAACCAGATCTGTGATTTTGTACCTATACCTTAAAGTTTTCAAATTTACCTGGAATTTTGCGAATTCTATAAGCCTAGCTGGAGTGACAACAACGTTGCCACAATTGATTGTCCTTTTAGCTTTCTGCAAATACGTTCCATATGTAACAAAAAGAAACGACACAGCTGCTGAACGTTGCAGGTTACACATACAGTCAACGAACATAAGTCCACCTGACAAAATTTTCAAGATAAGTGTAATATATAGTTAGAGATTTTTATACATGTTATTGATGGATAGAAATCTTAACTTTCTGACCACTTTAAAGAACGTGAGAATAAGAACTAGGCACTAAATGCCTACCAGGAGTGAATTTCTCGGATTTCGAAGGCGATTCGGGAAGAACATTGCAGACGAGTGCATCAGCATTGAGAATGAAAGGGTTGAAATCTTGGGTGTCGTTATTTAGAATAAACTGCAAAATATGTGAAGGGTGTATAAATGTATGCGGTTATCAGATAGTTGATTGTATTAGTTGTTTGTAATTCAAGTCACAAACCTGAGAGACGAGGACATTTATACCGGCATGTTTGGAATCCCATCCAAACGCACTTGTGGCCATCGACATGCCTTGAATGTTTTGCTTCACATAATTCCAGTATTTAGCGTCATTTGTGGCTTTGTGGAGCCATGCTGCTGCCCATACCAATTCATCCTGGGAAAAAAACATTCAGGTTTATAAATTGTGACTAGCTTAGGATGTTTTATTTGAGGATCGGATAACTAGGCTTATGATCACTAGATGTCCAGGAATTGGATTATTACATATATATATACCTGGTAGCCACCAAAATCGCAGTAGAATGGACAAATCCATTGCCCTAGGCCGGTATTGTAAGACCCTCTGAATTTATCAGCAAATTGAAAAACCTGATAGATCCAACACCGTTTCCAAACACTTAATATTAGTTTTATCATAGTCCAGTAGCATGCTCGATTATTTTTAATTGGCAAAAACTTATGTGAGACTGTCGCACAAATCTCAATCATTAAGACTATTCAGATATTTGATTAATAAGGTCAAAGATCAGACTTATTAATTAAATATCCTACTCGTGCAGACTGTCTCTTAATGCATGTATGTCTGATAGGTATAGTACCTGGGAGGCTCTTTGCAGGAGCAATTTGGAGTAACGAGGATCAGAAGCCTTGAAAGCCAAGGAAGCGGCAGCCATGGCAGCCGCAATCTCTGCAGAAACCTCGGAGCCCGGAGACTTGTCGGTGACGGCGAAAGACGTCCGAGGAGTGTCCATATCCTCCGGCCGTTCCCAGCAATGGTGATCCTCGACAGGCACACCAACCAGCGCATATACAACGTTAGTTTTCTCTGTAGCCTTCAACAAAAAGTCTGTCCCCCACCGTACCGCCTCCAAAGCATGACGCCTCTCCTCTCCCATGGCTCCTCCATATTCCACCACACTCCATGCCAGCATCGTCGCAGAAAACGCCATTGGAAAACTGTACTTAACGTTGTCCCCAGCATCATAGTATCCTCCTGTCAAATCCACCTAAATTCACGGAAAACCGTTAAAGATTCACATAATAATATACTCCGTAATAATTAGTGACCTGGGACGACATGCAAAATCACATTCTTCTTATATGTAATAAAACCCAGGTAAATTACTGCTTATATGCTGAGATAAAGTCAGGAGGGACAGAGTCCTAGTTACCTGACTATAAGCTACAGAATTAAAATCTAAAAAACATTTTGCAAAAATTAAAGATCACCTAGTATGAAACAAAGTAAAAGGTGATTTTTAAATTATTTATATATATATTAGGAAGACATACACCGTGATCAGAACCATCTTTTAGAGCAGAATCTCTTCTCCAAGTCAAACGTTGGTTAGTGGGCAGTTTGCCGGACCTCTGACCCTCAAAAAATAGGATACTTTTGGATAAGGCGTCGCCGTAATCATGTCCCCGGCGGCTCCCCGTCACCTCCGCCGCCGTTACAATGCTTATAAGGCCAAGAAACGCCGCCGCAACTTTAACCAACGCCGCCATCTTTAACGACAAACAAAAATCTTTGTTTTTTTTTGTATATCAATCGTATGGACTACTTACATATAAATACACACACATTTCTTTTAATTTCCTGTCACTATATCTCTTAATTAATACCCAAGTAATCCAACACTAACAATCGGCCATGGCATTAATTTTGGATTACAGTAATTACACCCAATTCAGTAATATCATTATATATATGCCTTTTTGGGCTGCATGCCTGCATATATCTATTGGTGCGCTCCCCTTAATTATTTCTTAATGGACTTTAGAGATTAATAAAATCTAAAAAAATAAAAAATCTTTGAATCTATATTTGATAATCTTAACATAAAAGAAAAAGAAAAAAGATCAAAATCCGAAATAACTGATATAATTAATTTAGAAATTAACATGGTTAAGTGCGGATAACAACGATGTTTTATTGGGGGACCAAACAACGAATGAATTCCCAAGAAATACAAGCAAGTCATTAGAAAGAATTAGATGATGAAGGAAAAATGCATGTATGTGAAAGTACTCAAACAAATAGAACAAAATAAAAATATTTGTGACTTTTATCATTTTCTTATTTGGATAAATTTATTTTAGATAATTAATGTTTGGTCCAAATTAAAACAAGATTTTATAAATTAACATCTTTTTATAAAAGTTTGTTTGGTACATTAAATTAGGGGTGAGAAAGTTTGACTACGAAAAAAGCATTTCAAAAAAGTATAATATGTCATTAAATTAAAATAGAACTCCTTTTAGTCGGCCAGCCAGACATGCAGTCAATCCATTTGGTGAAGTTGAGAAAGGTTGACTCAAAACATCCCAAAAAACTATAATTTGTCATTAAATTAGAATCAAAATCCTTTTTAACAGTTAGGTCAAACAAATTAAACACTCGTGGGCCATTCGGTGAGGTTGAGAAAATTTGAAAGTATGATTCATAATATCCCAAAAAGGCAAAAAAGTATAACGGTTTCATTAAATTAAAACCAGACTCTTTTTAACCACTAGGCCTAACAAACAAAAGTTTAATTTGACCCTATCTACACCATCCTTGTAAAAAATTTCATCTTTGCGAACAAATCTATCCCATCCTGATCAGCCACATGTAGTGTTGCGAAAATCCCGAGTTGGTCGGCCGCCTAGACAACCGCTTATGGCGATACGCTAGGCGGTTGCCAATCGCCTAACGCCTAGACGCTGATTAATTTTCGTCTAGCGATTTTTTCAACCATGGCCACATGTAACATAACCTTAACCTTATCTCACATCCAAGCTTGCCCTCACCGACCCACTTCGACTTTTAATTAGAATAATCAACTTGTATAGTATAATTTAATTTAACTTATTATCAACTTATAATTGAACAATCTTGATTTACAACTCTATCCGTGATTTCATATCCCTTTTACCACATCTTTGATTCAGTTGCGTGCCCTAACTAATATTGGTACATACATAGAAATCTTTTTCATAACTGATTGGAATATGAGTAGTCAACCAATCGGTCAGCCGGACATGGGAAGGTGGTCGGATCGGTACTCAGATTCAGCACTCGACTCGAGATTTGACTAGTCAATCACAACGGTAAAGGAATGAAGTATATAGCAACTATGCAATTATGAGAAGACAATCAAGGTCAACCTAAATTAGCTCATACTCCCAAAATTATCCTTCTTCATAGATTACCATAAACTCTACCTATTTCTCCACCATAAAAGGCCTTAGTCAATTATAAAGAAGGGCATCGAATCGAAATCCTCTCTAGACATCTCACGTCTCTCTAAAAAGCACTCTACCATATATGTACCAACAATAAAAATATAGTAAATTTTAGTTTGGCACCGCCATAAAAGGGTCTGTGGTTTTCACCTTTTGGTTTCCACGAAAAAATTATCTGTGTTCTTTTATTTTTCCCTTCAATTATGTTTACTTATTCAATTCGTAATGTTGGTCCTACCGATTGATTACCGGTAGTCAAAAAATCAACAATAACAATTATATAATCCATCAAATCCAATCCAATAAAACAATAATTTTTCAAATTTTATACATTCTAAAAAAATAAAGATTTAATTTGAGATTTCTTACATATAAAAAAAAATTCTACATTCTAGGATGTTTATTGAAATGAGCCAAGAGGCCGACAAGCGGCGCGTTAACGTATGTAGTGGGCTCTGAATGCGCGGCGTCGACTCTATCATCGTAAAATTTATCATTCATATCCGGCCCTCCGACCACAGCTCCGATCAGCAAATTAGGGTTTGGGTTTCCAGTCTGAAAATATGGCGTCCCTTCTTTACATTCGATACGTTGTGGATGCTGGTCAACCGACGGCAACGACGAGCCGCGGTGGTGAATTCTCTGAGGGAATCTTTCGCCGTATCCGACCATGTACGACATGTTCGCCGGATTGCTTCCTAGGATATAGTTCACCTGTGTTTTCGCGAACTGCATGAGCCTTGTCGGAGTTAAAGTAACGCCGTTACCGCAGTCAACTATTCTTTTGGATTTTTTAAGGTATCTGGCGTATGTTAGAATAAGAAATGATATAGATGTCGTGCTTTGAATGTTGCAAATACTAGATTTGTACAAAAGTCCACCTGCCAACATAAGGTAAAATATTTAAACATAGCTAAAAATTTCACAATTTCTGACTACCTTAAAGTAATTTCGAAACCTAATCTTAGAGTTCCAATCATTTTACAGGATCAAAATTTCACTTTGAGACTAAACGGTGGTCCAAAAAGTTTTTAAAATCTCCAAATTTTTAACTTGAGAGTACCAAAAAACACGTAACAACATTAAATCATTAATTTTTTAGCGAAGAAAGTACCAACATTAAAATATATACCTGGTGTGTATGATACTGATCTCAGAGGCGATTCGGGCAGTACGTTGCAGACAAATTTATCAGCATAAGGAATATATGGGATGAAATTGTTGATATTTTTAAGAACAAACTGCAGAAGAAGAAAAAGGTTAGAAATGCCATAAAATTTGCTAATGTACTTTAGATATAGAAGCTGTTTGTTAAGGAATGAAGATATAATATACCTTGGAGATAAGCACATTTATACCAGCATGCTTGGAGTCCCATCCAAATTCAGATATGGCTCTTTCAATTTGTGGTCTAAAATTTATGATGTTCCCTTTGACATAGTTCCAGTAAAGAGGTTGTCCTGTGGCTTTTAAGAGCCATGCTGCTGCCCAGAGCAACTCATCCTGCATATGGACAGACTGTTAGATCTAAATATAGTCTAACGATACTGAACAGAATCTACGAGAAACCTGACCTGATAGCCACTGTAGTCACAATACCAAGGGCAAACCCATTGCCCAAGAGAGTCATTGTAAGAGCCTCTGAACTTATCTGCAAATTCAAAAACCTGGGAAGCTCTCTGAAGCAGGAGTGTGGAATAAGGAGTGTCAGATTTCTTGAAAACCATGGATGCGGCGGCTAAGGCGGCGGCAATCTCAGCAGAAACCTCGGAGCCAGGGGATTTGTCGGTGACGGCGAAGGCCGTACGAGGTGTGTCCATGTCCTCAGGGCGTTCCCAACAATTGTGATCAGCCTGGGCCTGACCAACCTGAACAAAAACCAGGTTTGGTTTGGCAGTTGCCTTCAACAAATAGTCTGTTGACCACCGGATGGCATCCATTGCAGCCTGCAAATCTGATCCCATTCCTTTTCTATACTCCAACACACTCCATGCCAGCATTGTGGTGGAATATGCCATTGGAAAATTATATTTTACATTGTCACCGGCATCATAGTATCCTCCTACCAAGTCCACCTGATATATATCAATCATGTTATGTATTGTGGATCATGATCATGGTTGATACTGCAGTTATATGTTGAACTGATATTGCAGTTGTGTTGAAAGGGAATGCAGTTGCACAGAACAGAGGTCGTTCATCCGTTCAATTCAACTGCAGTATCAGTTCAACACAACTGCAGTTCCAGACGAATGATACAGACCACGGTATAACTATTGCAATATAATATATCAAACCAATATGAGAAAAAAGGGATTTGGAGAAAGAAAAGTTAAGTACATACACCCATATCAGCACCATCTTGAAGAGCAGAATCCTTCCTCCAAGTCATGCGTTGAGAAGAAGGCAGCTTTCCAGATCTCTGCCCTTCAAAGAACAGAATGCTTTTCGACAAGGCGTCCCCATAATCATACTGCGCCGCCATTACTGCACTACTCATCATCATTCCCAGAAACGCTGCTACTTTCATCATCATCTTCTCCAAAAATCTGCACACCCCAATACCAAAAGATTTGATTTTTCCCAACTATTCGATCTTCATCGTAAAAATACACATACACACATATATATGAATTTCCCCATCACGAGCCCAGAAAAGAGAGTAATAATATTTGAAATCCCTTCACGGGCAAGAACAACAACAATACTTGTCCATAAATAAAGCTTGGTTAAGTGTCCTATTCAAACTTTGACATTCATATTCAAAAGCATGAATATAGGCCTTTATACCACCTATAAGTCAGCGAAGAAGACAACCTTAGCGCTGCAATTTCTGAGTATAATAAAGCAACTTTTACTACTTTTTCATTTCACGAAAAGAGAAAAAAGTTACGGAGTATTATAAAATCACACATGCATGTATGTTCTGTTGGATCTTTACTGCAATTTGTTGTATTGATAATATAATACCTCGTCGTTCTTGTCTCAAGATGATGATGTTTTTAGATTACGAGGTTGTCGGTATTCCGTTTAAAAATTAAACGTTTTGGGGTTGGGGAAATGGTTAATTGAAACGTATAAGGTATGATGACAAAAGTAAGAATTAGAATGCACGGCAGAATGAAACTTCATTCTCTTCTTCATTATGTTGTGTGAATGGAGGCGGCGCCGCGTGGCGGATCGGAGAGATTTACGCACCGCAGCTTTAATTTTTTGTTTCATTTGTATACACTATCACGGTCATTATTTCATGAAATTAATGAACACGTTTCATGTTTCAAAAGTACATTTAGTCTTTTTTTGAAATGAAGATCCATGTTTTGGAGAAATGTACATGCTTGAAGTTCCGTAGAACATAAAGTACTTTTCCTTTTGGAAATTTCCACCTTCAGCAACCATAAAAGTTTAAAAAAAAAAAAAATCCTATTCCTATCCCGAGTTCTATTCTTATCAATATGACAATATTCTCCTAATTAGTTTAATTTACCTTTCTCCCGTCTAATTTGCAAGCTATTACACAAGTAATATTTATCCAACCTACAATCTAAGGTAGTTGTCGTGAGTTTTTCCTGTCACAACAAAGGGATTTAAAAAAACTCTAAATTTCTCTTTTTTTTTAGTACAACGGAAAACTCAGCTCATAGCCATTATAAGAGGAGGTATAGAATAATTCTTGTTCATGTATAATAGCCCGTAAACCATACAAAAAATTGAAGGAAACTGTACCAGAAAAACCATTGTTCCATGAGTTCAACTGAGAAGGTGTTGGTAATAATCAAATTCTAAACCCCACTAAAAAAAACTCTAATTATTTAGTTGATCAGAACTGGTAGACAGAAATAACAAAATTTTCTGCAGTGAGTTCAAAATAATCATCTGTTATACAATATATAATCAACTATAGAGTCCAATTTCAATCTATAAATCATACACGATGACACCTCCCGAGACAAACTACTCTTTGAATTCTGATATGTACTCTTGATAAAAATAGAATCGATTGTGATCCCTTTCTTTCGAAACTTGACTAGTTAAGATCTCATTAACTTTATTATATTGATCTAAGTGAATATAAGAAGTTGAAAATAGTACCTTAGATGAAGAGAGTAACAACTTTCGTCCGGTTATAGTTGTTAGCTTAGCTTGATCAGTATCTATATATAAGAATTCCAAAAGTTTTTTTGTTGACTTGATGGATATGATGAAGTATGAGCAGGGCTAATTATTTGAAAATTTTTCCAAAATCAGCAAGTTCTTATTCATGATATATACATATCTTACTCGATCTTTTCATGGCAAAAATAGTATATTTTTGTAAACATTTTGATAAATAATGTCACATTTAATAGGAGATCAGATCCGTTCACAAAATTTATAACAATTTTATTCATTGTATGCACTGCACAATGTATATATAATTATATATACCCTGTAAAAAGAAAGCATACTATCTAGCCTAAAAAAAGTGACCAAATGAGTATGTACAGCATAATTCTCGGACTTCAAGGTTACACGTTTAATTTTTGTCTAACACTTCTTGATCGATCCTCGTTGTTGCATAAGTTTAAAAATTAAATTAATTTAAAAAAAATAAAAATAAAAACATACCATGTGTAAATATGGTAATGAGGCGTTATAGATCTATGATTATTGGTTATCTCTGTATCGTTAAGCATTATATTTAATCATTATGTTGAAATTAAAGAAGAGTCAATTAAGGGCGTTCTTCAAGAGTGTAGCAGAATTTCTGGGGCTCATAACCTAGATTTTTGGATACTGCGATATTAATTAGGTCTGATAAGCAGCATGTACTTTCACAGATTTTTTAAAAAGAAAATTGAGACATTATTGTAAGTTAACTAGGTATATAACCAATTAAATTTGGTATGTGTTGTCGGCATAGCATCTCGGTTGGTCACATAGGTGAAATTTAGAAGAAAAAAAAAAAAAAAAAGGTTAAGGATAGGGTCTCACCCGCTGCAGTGCGGGAGCAACCTTTCAAAGTGAGGTGTTCATTGTGCGCAATAAGCAAAGAGCCTTTGTGTTCTGCTGAGTTATCATTATTTACATCCTCATTAGATATTATGTGTCAAATGGACCAATTTACGAGGTAAATCATATTCATATGTAATAACTCCATGCTTAACAAGGAATTCACCATATGAGGGCATGTCTATGCGGGCTTTTTTGCAAATTAAAATTATTAACATGATTTTCCTCAAAACAATATCCCCTCATTACAAATCAAAAACACTTAACAAGTTGCTTATACAAACATTTTCATTTTTTTAACAATAAGGCGTAGCTTAGTACATCTTAACTAAGCAATACATATAATTGCTTGACATGCTTTCATGCATAGGTATCGGTGCCTTTATAAATAATTTGAGACGAGTATATATAATTTTATAAAACCATATAATATATAATATAAATATGTGGAAACAAAATAAAAAATGAAAATGAAAATAATTAAAGCTTCTCGCTCCATGCACCCCTATGCTGAAATTGAGTGTATTGTCAGTGATATGATCCACGAAACAAGGATCTAACATGGAGGAAAACCACACCAAGCTTAATTATTCAATATTATCACTATAATAATCTTAGATTTTCTTAATTATGTGATAAATTTATTCCTCACATTTCAACGTTAGGCCAACTGTCGGCTGACAATTCATTACTTTCATACGCATGTCAAACTATATATAAAACCAACAAAACCCTATCTCACGCTTCCATGGATAGAATATGATTCTCGTACGAGAAAGTTATAAGTTTGATTTTTGTTCACACATTATATTCTCATTCAAATCCATCACACAACAAAGTTACCTAGTAATGCACATACTCAGGTGTCCGAATAGTGGTTGCAAGTTTTCTAGTCTTATTAGTGGACAATCTAGACTAGTCCACTAGTTTACCCTGATTTTTAATTTTACTGGTTAAGATCACAATGCTAAATTTAAAGGGTGTGCACCTCTAATAACAACTTTCAATTTTCTAATCACACAAAAATATAAAAAATAATAAAAACTTATGTGAGACTGTCTCACGTATCTAAATCCGTGAGACGGATGGGATATTTGATTATTAAGGTCAAAGATCGGACTTATTAATCAAGACTTGACCCGTCTTGCGGATTTAGACCGTGAGATGATCTGAAGTGTTACCCAATATAAAAATAAAACAAAAACAAAAACCCTATATTAGTTAGTACGCACTAGAACCTCGATGTCCACAAATATATATATATACCACATCATTGTTGGCTTTGTTGCATAACAACACCAAATTAAAGTTCATCAATGTTAAGATTCATTTTCATTTCTTTACTCATCATCTCTTTCTTGTTACCACAATCCGCGTACTCGAATGAAGAAGCGGCGGTGGAAGGCGGAGGAGATATTGATTGGTGGTGCGCCGCCACACCTCATCCGGAAACCTGCAAGTTTTACATGGCGCACGCCGGTTACAATAACGTCAGGCCGAAATGCCGGTCGGATTTCCGCACAATGACTGTCGGAGTCGCCCTGGAAAGAGCCATCCACGCCCAGAACACGGCGAAGAGTCACGGCAGCAACTGCCGTGGCAAAAGAAAGAAGAGGGTTTGGATGGACTGCGATAAGCTCATTGCCAACACCGTTCTTCAACTCAACCGGACACTCGACGGCGTTAAAGATAATGGCCCTGATTGGTAAAAATACTTAACTTATCAGTCAATTTTAATTTATTTGACTATTATTAGCTATTAAATTTAGTTAAAAAGTTAATATTTGAAAAAGAAATTATATCAAACAACTATCAACTAACAGTTAATTTATCAAAACATCTTTTTACAATCAGCTATTTTATTAACTCTTTATATTCTCTAATCCAATCAGCTAACAGTCATTTATCAAACAGGACTAATCAGACTTTTTGCGCCGACGTCGATGCCCAGACGTGGCTCAGCACCGCCCTGACCAACATCGAGACGTGCCGCGCCGGCGCCGTCGAGCTCAACGTTTCCGGCGTCATTGAACCCATCGTTTCCAGCAACGTCTCGGAGCTCATCAGCAACTGCCTGGCGGTCAACGGAGTTTTGATAGACGAACACAACTCAACCGCCACGGACGACGACGAATTCCCGATCTGGATATCCGCCGGCGAACGGCGGCTATTGCAGAGTTCATCGGTGGCGTCACAGGCAAAGTACGTAGTTTCCAAGAAGGGAAGAGGCGATTTTCGGTCCATTCAGGCTGCAATAAATCAGGCAACGTCGAGACGAAGGGGGAATGAAAGGATTGTTATCTATATCAAGCGAGGCGTTTATAGAGAAAATGTGATCATAAGCAGTAAGATGAGTGGAATCATGCTGGTCGGCGATGGCCTGAGATACACTATCATCACCGGCGCACGTAGCGTCGGCGGTGGGTACACCACTTACAGCAGCGCAACTTTTGGTATGGCCTTATTTAATCATCCCATCTCTCCATGCATGGACGATCCATTCTTTTTTATTCTTAAAAATACATCCAAATTAGTGTAAAACTTAAGCATTAAACAATACTGGGCCAAACCAGCTTGGTTGGTGATCGTAGAGGTTGGGAATTCGAGCCCCTCGCCTATAGAAAATTAATTTGACCAGTATTTTGTCCTTAATAATCAGTCAGTACAAATATTAATTAGTCTAATATGTTATGGGCTTAAAAGTGCTTACTGACACAAATGTCATGGGAAGGGTCTAAAAACACATAAAAATCCCACTTCAAATCTTAGAGCAGACTAAGTCATTCAATCAGTACATAATTTTTATTTTTTTTGTTATCCTGTTTATGTTTTGGGGGGAAAAAGATTTAAATGATATGTAAAGCTTATTATAAATAAGTAAAATAAAATTATGGAAAGAACATTTTCGAATTCCTTGATAAATACTAAAATAGGTATTTAAGTTTTTGTCAGATGGAGGTAGCGGAAAGTGAGGCAAGATTCCATCAGCGTAATTAAGAAAAAATTAGAAGGTCAACGCTAAGCTTTTACGTACATTAATATCATACCACGTGAAACAATTCTTTTTCATCTTATTTTATTTATTTCGACATTTCAATTCGTGTTTGATAAATGAATAATTAATCAACATATAATAAGAATAATTTTATTACTTTTTTAAGTGATAAGAAAAATTCTCAATCAGTATCACATATCAACTGTATACATTAGGTAAATTTACTTATGGCTCTCATGTTAGTAAAAAAAATTAATCTAAATTATATTTGATCGGTTTAAACAAAAATGTTAATAGGTCACTCTGATCAAAGTTTAATGCGCTAATAATTTTCTTTTGAGTTGATCAGGGGTTGACGGCCCAGGATTCATTGCCCGTGGCATAACGTTCCGGAACACGGCGGGTCCAGGGAAGGGACAGGCGGTGGCGCTCCGATCAGCCTCCGATCTCTCCGTCTTCTACAGCTGCGGCTTCGAGGGCTACCAAGACACGCTCTTCGTACTCGCCCAGCGACAGTTCTACAAATCATGTTACATCTACGGGACCATAGACTTCATCTTCGGCAACGCCGCGGCGGTGTTCCAAAACTGCCTAATCTACGTCAGAAAACCGCTGTGGGGCCAAATCAACGTCGTCACCGCCCAGGGCCGGGGCGACCCGTTTCAAAACACCGGAATTTCCATCCACAATTCCCAAATCCGGGCGGCGCCGGACCTCGAGCCGGTGGCGCGTTTTTATCAAACGTACCTCGGCCGTCCGTGGCAGCAATACTCGCAAACGGTGGTCCTAAAGAGTTACATAGACCGGCTTGTGAACCCGCAGGGGTGGCTGAGGTGGCAAAACTCCGATTTCGCTTTGAGCACGTTGTACTACGGGGAGTACCGGAATTTCGGGCCCGGAGCTTCGACGAGGTTAAGGGTGAAGTGGGCGGGGTACCATGTTATTACTAGCCGGAATGTTGCGTCGAGGTTTACTGTTTCCAGCCTTATTGCCGGCCGGACTTGGTTGCCTTCCACCGGCGTCCCGTTTACTGCCGGCTTGTGATCATCGGATTGTGTTTAATTTATTTCTTGTGGATTTTTGGTTTCATATTTAGTTGGATTTTACATGTCATGCTGTTATGACATTCAATTCTTGAGAAGAATTAATACATCCTCTATTGGTGTTTAACTCAAGCAATTAATGAATTTGTCAATGCCGTTTTAAGATTTGAGAGTATGAGCCAGTTCGATTAAACCTATATATATAGTTATCAAGCTAACTTACACTTACTAACGTAACATTCATACACGGACTATCATAGTCGTCGCAGTATACTATCACACATTCACACCTCTTGACTAGTTGATATACAATTTACCAATCGTAAAGTATCACCATAAGTCATACCACTTGATGATCATATAAATTGCTCATAACTAATAACTGGCATCTCAACTTATACTAATTTATTATTGTACATGTTGTTGGTTGGTTTTACGACCAAAGCAATTGATAGATGGCCAACACAACTGATCGGAAAACAAAGTGAAAAGCTTTAAAATGACTTAGCTTGGAAAATAAGGTGCTATCATTGCTTTGAGAATGAAGAGAAAACGTGTCCATTGGCCAAGTACCTTGTGGTTTGATGGCATCACTGTTATGTTAAGCAGATACTATGTATAGATAATGATTCATACCGAGCTTCGACTAAGGCCAAATACTAGACTGATCGTATCCCTAACTATTTCATTATATTATCTCTACGTTGTGTAAATACAATTGATTGATAGGGTACTAGTGCGTAGTAGCCACAACTTGGATTGGGCTTCCTAACTTGGGAATCAACTGATTCCCAGTGTGAAGAAACTTAGGAATCAAATAATCAGATTCCCAATGTGAAGCAACTTAGGAACCAGTTTTCTTTATCCGTTTCATTTTATGACTAACAACCTGGATTATTGTTCTTCCTATTTCTATTGTAATAAGGATTCAAGTGTAAATAAATATACCCTCCTAAGGGGTACAACAAATCCAACATTCCCACAATAATATACTCATTCTCTCTATATATTCTTTGGCACTCGTTTTTATTAACATAGTATTAGCCAATCGTTTACTGTCCAAAATCATAAAGCCACCTGCCCTTACTCCCTTAGCCTAGATTTGCTTGCACCATCGGCGTTTACAACTTCCAGGTAGAATAAATATATACATCTCCTTAAACCAAAGTAAATGTGCATGAGCAGTTTCATTTGATATAAAGGTTCAAATGAATACACTTAGAATTAAATAAAAAGCGTTAAATCTACACCCTCATAAATTGCATACACAGTACCCTGCATTACATGCATGCAAAATAAGTTGACCGACTAAGATAGCTGCAGATTATCATCAACAAAACTATGGAGCTGAAAAACCTAGGATTTCGATTTTTGTTGTTCCTCGTATCTTGGACGCTACTAGCCCCGTGCCGCACCGACGCCGGCAGCATGCCACGGCGGCTGATGGCCGAAGACCCGTCGCTGGACCTTGTGGTTGGCCCGGCGGCGACAAATATCCCCACCATTACGGAGGCTATTGCGACGGCGGTTCAGACGAGGACAGACGACAAGAGGTTTGTTATAAAAATAAAACCGGGAGTTTACCACGAGAATATCATTATCGACGAAAGGCTTCCGAATCTCATGCTGCTCGGAGATGGAAAGGAGAGGACTATTATCACCGGCGAGCTTAGTGTTGGTGGCAATAACTTAAGCACCTTCGACACTGCACCTGTTGGTAAGCAAATTTTTGTGTGTGTTCTTTTTTTTCTTTTTTTTTTATAACCCAATTTTTCAATTTCACTGAACTATATTCTGAATCCCATGAACTGTTTTCATACTCATGAGTAGCATAATTTATGTTTCGGTGATAAATTGTGTACAAAAACTTGATAGAATAACTCTTTGTTATCCTATAAATCTAAAGGTAAATTAGGGCCAAAAGTCAAAGCAGTACAAATAGCACTCAGGCATACCCTTGAGTACGCTATTAACGAACCAACATAGATTGTTCGTTTGTTAAAATTTTCTAAATCCTAATGTTCGTTTATTAAGGTTTTGAAAATCATGTTCCTGTTTTTTCAGCTGTTGAAGCTGACGGGTTTATAGCTCGCGGCATTACATTCCGGAACACCGCCGGCTTGGATGGGAATCAGGCGGCGGCGCTGCGGGTGAGCGGCGACAAGGCGGCCTTCTACAGCTGTTCATTCGAGGGGTACCAAGACACACTCTACGTCCACTCCGGCCGACAATTCTACAAGAAATGCGACGTCTACGGCACCGTCGACTTCATCTTCGGAAACGCCATGGCCGTCTTCCAAGACTGCCACATATACGTCAGAACCCCAAAGGGCAAGCAGGCCGTAATCACAGCCTCAAAGCGCGAAGGCCCAGATGAACAAACGGGAATCGTAATCCAGAAATCCCACGTGGCCGCCGCGCCGGGCGAGAATCTTGAAGGGGTCAAAGTATACCTGGGAAGACCGTGGGGACACTATGCAAGAACAGTTGTCATGGAATCAAAAATTGATTCTTTGATAGATCCTGAAGGGTGGCTATGGTGGGCGGGAAAGGATGAAATTTTTAAGGATAAAATATACTATGCAGAGTATGAGAACACCGGCCCCGGCTCTTCCATGGTGGACCGGGTGGATTGGAGTAGTGCCCGCCAAGTGATTACACCACAAGAAGCTGAACAGTTCTCCGTGGAAAATTTTATTGATGGCAATTCATGGCTGCCGGATACTAATGTGCCATTCAGTTCTGACCTCTGAACATACATGTATATATATATATCATTTAAGGATAGAGCTTTCATAGACTAGATAAAATTACATCATTCATTGATAAATGCTAAAAGAGAATTTGTAATAGACAACATTCCTATGTAAATGATGCAAATGAAAACTTTTTTAAGGCAAAACAGCAAATCAAATGACTCAAACCATCCCCTCCCCCCTCTACCCACATCACCAAAAAAAGGCCATATTTCCACAACATTCAATGTTAATGTAAATTGTAAATGATAGCAGCAAGTAGCAACATCAATGATAGCATTAGGTTCAAGCTTCCATGGACATCTGCAGATGATGTTTTTTGTTGCCTGAAATGCATATATGAATAACAAGTTAATGGTCTAATAACACACACAAAAACACACACACATATATATATAGAGAAAGAGAAGAAAAAGGTTAATACTTCTGCATTGAGGCAAGGGCACCACAGTAAAGAACATTATCCGGCACAGGGTTTTCTGTTTTATTGCTAGTATCTTCGGGGTTGATAATTCTCATATAAGTTTCTTGCCCTAAATACCATCTGTCCAGGTTTTCTGTTCTAAGGTTCCACACACCAACATTGTCAAGAGATATCAAGATTGCTGTCCAGCCTCCAGCAAAAACCTAATGATTGATAGCGCGGTTATATTCTAAGGGAAAGTTATATAGTCGCTAAACAATATGATGTGATTAAACAATGTTGCGATTAAGTCATTAAGAGAAACAAAATGCAAATCTAGCTTCTGTATTTCGGGAACGAAAACAAACCTGAGTAGTACAGCGGGATATTGCATCCCATCTATTATACGAGCCCCTATTGTTCTCTGTCCATTCTCCATAGCCCATCCTGCATGACATAGATAATTAAACCAATACATATATAACCAGAATCGGGAATTCGTAATAAGCATACTTTAGTAAAGAGTTATACCCGACCACGAAGAATGAATAACCATCCATGTGAAAGCTCTGCACAACTGTATCATTGTTCTGCAATACGATTTCTATGAATCCCTTGTATGTACCATTGATAAGTGATTTGTCCATCTTAGGTGGTCTGTTCATTGGCTTATTTGGAAAATCAAGTTTGTAGTCACCTGGCACATGATATATATCAGAAAGCCTCACGGGAGTATCGGGATAAACAAAGGATATCCCATTATATGTAGCTCGCCGTTTTCTGTCAATGGTCACTGGTGGGACACTCTTTAGAATGTAAACATCAGTCACATTAACAGAGCCATAGTGGAAAGATCCCTGAGGATTTGGACGAGCTCCACTAGCAGATACATTTTGCCTAAAACCATTTCATTAAACAGCAGAAATCAATACCAAAATTCTTCTAAGAAAATAGTGTCCCTGAGATGTATTAACTCATTTCACAGTATAACAGAAAGGAAAATAAATTAAAGGATGTTTAAAACTGGCCAAAAGAAATCCATTTCTAACCTGATGGACAACGCTTGATTTATCACATAGGATGTGTCGTACACATCATTAGGAGGATCCGGGAGAGGGCCACTTGCTTTTCCTTTTGAGTTTGAATAGTGCAAAACGGCAACACCAGTTACTTTTTCCCAAAGCGATTGATTTACGAGCCTAGGACTTGCTACAACATAGTAATCGCTACTTGCATTCTGATCCATTGTTACCAAAAAAGTGTAGGATTGCCCAACATGGATATCTACGCTAGTATAATTCTGCTGAGAAGTATACGTTCCCTCTGTTTCCGCTAAAAGCAAATTATGGTTCTGAATCCTAAAGTTCAAACAAGTCGAGGCTCCAACATTGTGCACCCGAACCCGATAAGTTTTGCCTGCAGTATTCGATACCACCTGGTCAAGATAATGACAATGACACACAAGGAAAGAGAAGCATAGTTTGACAACAATTATAAAATTAAACAAGAAAATGTTTGCGTATGATGCACCTGGATCGACATTAATTGTTTCATGATCGATGCCATCTGGAACAAGTGAAGAATTGTATCTGTAGGGTCCTTTACCATTGATAAGTACCCCATCTGGCATCCCCAATTCTTTACCATTATCAAGGTCCTCACGCAGAGCCTAAGGTTCAGTTAGATTTAGAAACTAAACACCAAACACACTGGACCCAAACATATCAATATTTGAACAGAAAATGGAAGCTTACAACTTATACCAACCTTGTGACTTTTGGTATACCAGTCACCGATGAGCACGACTATATCTCCATCAGGAAAGCCAAAAGGAAGACTGATAACAGGGCGGTTAGTGATAATAAAAGAACCAAAGCCACCAGATGCTCTCTGCATTAGCAAAGAAGGAAAATAGAAAAAGCTTCCAATCTGGTCCTTGACCTGAAACTGATAGGTCCAGTTCCACTTCGCGTGGATAGGACAATTTGTTCCCTGAACACCATCTTGCCACGAAGAGCGCCACATATGAATTCCTGGCCTGTAAACCAGTTCCACACAAGTAAGCAAAGATAACATATTCCAGTCACATTCCTCCCCTTTCCCCTTTCCCCTTTAGTTTCTCTTATCTTCCAAAACCATAATTCATTAAACATACCAGGTAACCAGAAGATCTTCATCCAGCCTATTCCTCACACTAACCACAACATTGTCATTAGTTGTAACATTCAAAACAGGACCTGGAAATTGCCCATTTACTGCAATAACCTGATTCAAATGATAACCAATGGTGAACTCATCTTACTGCTTCACTAGAAATACATTCACACATCCTAATTCAAACACAACCCATGAAATGGTAACAAAGTAAAATTAAAGCACTTCCATTCAACTGCAAGACTACATGGAAATAAAGCCTAACACTAAAAAACACAGAATAGACTCCCAATTTAACACATTCTTAAAAGGAAAAGGAGAGAGAAAATACACAGTACAAATCCAATAAAGAGCAGAACCCAAAAATCAAAAAAGATGTATTTTCCATAAATGGTCCAAAACCAGCACTGGGTCATTAAAACATCCATAAATTCCTATTGTACTTCAAAGAAGAAGTAAAAATCAGCAGAAAAAGTGTAACTTTCTATCCAATTTACTCCGCATTACACGAATAACCACAGGAACAGTTCAACTACTGAGAAAACCGGGCTCTAATTCCTTCTCCACTTCTGGGCACATATTATCATTACCTGCTGAGGAACACCGAGTGGAGATTTGGTGACATAGGTGTACTCCAACTCGAAGTTGACGAATCTGTCGCCGGCGAAACAGACAGTGAAGAAGATCAAAGCATTACAAATGCAAGCCCGACGGAGAGCACTTAGCAGAGCCATTGATGAAATCGTTGCAACAGAGATTTGATGAGCTGTTTTACATAACGCCGCGGTGGTTCTCCGAGAAGGAGCAAACGAAAAGGAGAGGAGGACTGTGTGGGCAAGCAAAAGGTCTTTTCCCGAAATTCGCACTTCGCTCTTCTAAATAGGCGTAGCGTAATGTGCGCTCATTTAACCGTTTACTGCTTCGTCCGGTTTGCCCATAACCAAATTTCAAAATTCCAAAAACTCCTTTTTATTACAAAAAAATAAAAATAAATAAATAAAATAACTATAACAGGCAATCCCAACCAAATTAATAAGATAATTGCCAAATAGCTTGTAGGGTAATAGCATCTCTGTAATGTAACTCTTCAAATTAGGAAGTTACAGGTTCAAAGCCCAGTGGAGAAATTAACTGTTAACATTTTTTTATTAAGTGGATCAACTATAAGTAATTTAGACAATTCTTTTCCAAAATATACATTGGGGTAGCGACAGTATATATTTTCTAAATCAAAAAATTGTCTATGGTACAAATTACCTTGGGTACAATTACGATAGACACAGATAAACTTTTCTATAAATTATAATATTCAAACATTCAACTATTTCACCTCATAATATTAACAAAAAAAAAAAACAAGTTAATGTATAAAATAAAAGTTTAGAGATTATTTAATAATTTAATATATTCTGATAGTTTACAATTAAATTTGAGTTTACAAATTAATCTTAAACTAAAAACTAATGAATATTACCAAAAGATATTAGTTAAAATGCAAGGAATTTAATCACTTAACCACGAGTTTAAGAGTTGAAACTTATGTGTATGTAACAAAGATTTATGTAATGCGCGGGGCACTTTCCTACAATTTTTTGAGACGCGTGGGACACTTTACCGATGTTTGCTACATCCTTCCGGACTTTTCAAGGAGTTGTACATAACTTCTCATGTTTGTTAGAATGATCTAGAACCATATACATAACTCTAGGAGTAGTAAAGATATATAGAACATTTTATAATATTATAGAATCCTCAAGTGTGTAAAAAGAGTTATGGAGGATTATAGAGAATAAATATTAGCCGTAGAATTAGGTAAATTTCCACCGTCCATTGAGGATGTGGAATGGTATAAATACCCCTCATGGGCTCATTTGTAAAGAATCGAACAAACCATCCAAGTGAAGAATCGTGTAAAAATAATATTAGTTCCCTACAAAACTAAGTATTTCCTTTAACTTATTGCCTACTCATCGTTAAAGCCGCACTAACTTATTGCCTACTCATCGTTAAAGCCGCACGAGACGTCGTTAGGAGAAAACGAGTCCACGACATTCAACTCTATTAATCTCATCTCACAAAATATCAATCTTTTATGTAGTGTGAGAATAATAATAAATAGATATTTAAGAAAAAAACATGAGATTTTTCAAATATATATATAACAATGGGCAAGAAGGCAACAGGTTATTGCCTGTAAACCAAAAATTGAAAGTAACGGTTTGAAGATGAAGCAGTCAATGGTTTCACACTTAACAAGGGCGTTGCATTTTTAGGCTAAACGACTCCTTGAAATGTGAGTTGAGGGGCCCACTGGCCCCATTCCCTCAAAGACCCCAACCACCCATTGAGGGCCCCTCAAAAAATTGACAAAGTGTTCTTTATATTTGTTTTTCAAAAAAAATAATTTTAAATACTTGGTAATAAATATGAAAACTAAAATAAAATATGTAAAGTAATTTAATGATGTTTTTTTTTGGTAAATTTTACCAAGGTTCTCCCGAAATTCCTCCCCACAAAGAGAGCTCACTTGCCACTTGAGCTACCCCGTTGGGTTAAGTAATTTAATGATGGAGTTTACTGTTAAGTTACTTTAATGATAAAAATAACTTTCAAATTCAAATATAAAACGGAAATTACATTTATATTATTTTATTACACTATCGTTTTTAATTATATATATATATATATATATATATATATATATATATATATACAAGTTTTTTTTAATGTAATGTTTGAGACAAATGGTAAGCAAATTACTAATATATTTGTAAGATAAAAAATTTTAAAATGTTAAATTTATATGAAAGCTCTACTTCGAGATTAGCAATGGACCATAAGAAACTAACCCAACATAGGCTATTCATAACTAATTGGTTCAAATTAAAAAGATCAATATATGTATCTCTCATTGAACATTCAAAATTTTGTAATTATCAAAATAATTATTTGACCGACTTGATTGAAATTCCGTTAAACATTTTTTAAACTAGATTTTCTTTTAAGGATAGTGGAAGTATTGGATTAGTATATATATATATAGAGAGAGAGAGAGGGAGAGAGAGAGAGAGAGGGGCACACACACAAACAAATGCAAAGAAGTTTGCACTTCTGTTATTGGGCTCCGACCGTGAGAATGAACAATGTGGGGTTGGCGAAAGAATTGTTTAAGGTGGTCAGGCTCCTCGTTGAATGAATAATAATATAAATTAATAAGAGTGATTGAGGCGCCAATGCGCCATTAGCTAACTTTACATGATTAATGCCGGATTTTCTCACTTTGATTTGATATATGGATTATATTATATGAATTAATAAAAAAAAACATACACAAATCACATTTTATTTTATAATAATAACTTATGATATGCCAATTAGTATGTAGTGTGATGAGACATTATTACCATTCCAAATGCGTGGCAACAGGATCAAACCGATTGTATGAACATTGATTCTTTGTTTTCAAAAAGATTGTCATCCACTAGGCTAGTCCTTTCCGTTTTAAAATTTTGATTCATGTTATTATATAATAATAATAATAATAATAATTTATGTTAGAAATACTCGTTACGTAAATACGCATATACTATCACATTCATATGTATTTATTTGTAGAATAATTGGACAAATTTTCCGGTGATGAATGCATGAAAGCAGGTATCTTTTTAGCGATGAAATGATTTCAAAAAAACAATGCTTTTAAACAACAATAATTTGTTCCTACACATGTCTATGCATGAGTGCCATTCTTGCAATGATGTTTTCCAACAATAATTTTGTGCTATATGCAAATAGCACGAAATTATAGCTATCCTACTATTTTTAAAATATTAACTTTCATTTTCATTGAGACTTTTTAAGATAATTCTATAAAAACTTGATATTTAATTTACAAGTTTAAATCTGGACAAACAATTAAATGACTTGCAACATGTCCTAATAAGTTTAATTCAATATATAAGACAAATAATAACTTCAAAAACACATATTTGTAATACTAATCATGACAATATTGGCTTATTAAGTAACCCGATATAACTCACATTAACTCCGTTAAATTAACTAGCTAGGTTAACCCAATCCCGATTACATAGTTACCATTAAGAAGTAAATTAAACATGAAATGCGTGATAACTAACACATGATGCAGCATAGAGAAGGATCTAATTGCAGGACCCAAAGAAACAGTTGTGTTAAAAGAACAAAAAAGAAACATTAAACAAACAAAAAATTTCACCAGAAATGTCTATGTAAAGTCGAGCCATCAACCATAATCGTGACTACGGAGTATTTTAATCACAAAATGACACAGTAATCTGGGCTTTACAGGTCATGTAAACGGATTAAGATGGACACAACATAATTTACTTATAAAAATGGAATTTCTGTCTTGTCTTTTTGTTTGCTTCCAACGGTCACAAGTCCAACGTGACCTGGCCTCGTCATTCTTATCTCATCGCTCATGCTCCTTTCCCCTACTATGTTTCAATTGTTGTATCATGGAGCATGGTTTATATTGTATTGTGGACGCTAATACAAAAATTATGTATTTTTAGTTGACACATTCTGTATTTACCGTTATTAGTTTTTGTACATATAAACAAATAACTTGATAATTGCTAATATATAATATGATATCTACAAGTACAAAATGTGTCGACTGCATATACAGAATCTGAAAATTATTTTGGACCAGGGTCTACAAGTATAATTTGCCATTATGTTTTGACTTTGGTTTAAGTTATTTGAGATATTTGGACTATACGAATTACTAAGCCCATTATCAATATCCCATCACATGTATTTTGTTACTAATTGACCTTAGACAATTCCAATTCGAATTGAAATTAACACTTAGTCCATTCTTTTAGCAAGATAGTAACGTTAAAGAAGCCCATTGGGTTATACTTGTAAACTCATCATTTTGATTCAAAAATAGCAATAAACAGATTTTACATACAAACATTATCTGCATAAATTCTATTTCCCCCATATAATCACTTCATATCTCTCTATTTTAAACCTTAAATTGATGAAATCAAAACGACATACAAACTAAAATACAACAAATTTTTTCATGGAACTACAACTCATCCATGGGGAATCGTTTAATATCGGCTGAATTCATTTGCCACATCTTCACCGATGCTGTGACAGTAGCTTTAGTAGCATTGTTGAAAAGGAAAACTTTTGCTGCTCCAAAAATGGCTTTTGTTGGATAAATTCTTGATGTGATCACCGTTCTTCCTCCTTGAGCAAAACTCTCTACTATTGAATGATCAATCTGCGACATTAATGGTGTTTTTCAACGATTAGTATAGTATACATTTAAAACCCTAATGAATTTTCATTGCCACACTATAGTGTCAATAAGGATCCCCTGTGGCAATCTAGAGTGGTTCAAGATCAATCCATGGACTTTGACCAACTTGACACCCTATCTAGATAGAGCTGTCAATCTGGACTAGTCGCTGGACTAGCCCGTCACGAATTGGTGAAAAACGAGACAGGCCGGCCCGTTCTTCACACGGGTTGGGAAAGTCCGAACCTAACCCGTGTGTTACGGGCTGACGGGCTAAACTTGAATCTATTGCATTGAATATAATGAAAGAAGGGATCACATACCAGTATCCTAGCAGAGTAGTTTTCACCATCAAGAACCGGCACTGCGCTACCATATACTTCCTTTTCAACCCCGGAAGCCATGGATGATCTGCAACAGATACACGACAATGCAACAAATTGTTCATCATGTCACATATTCCGGACAACATAGTAATCTTTAATTTCCGACATGAATAAGCTAAGGTTTAGAAGCATGCATATATACCTCGTCTGGTCGGCGCAGAAATGAGTCTTTGCCTTCCCGTCGGCCCCTTTAGCAATGTAGAAGTAGACAGGCGTCAACTCAGAAAGTTTTTCATCGGCGACAACCAGAAGCCCGAACGGTCCCAAACTGCCCCGCGTAACGGCCCCGCCGCTATTACTGCAGTCGTAGTCGGCATCATGGGATTCCATCGTTGTTTCAAGCAGGGTTTCGTCCACTTCAAATGAAGCAGTTATGTCTAACTGTGTTCCCTCCGAAACATGGATTGGCACCACAGATCCCGGCTCAAGATTCGCCTCTGCAGTTATAGGATCCCCTGATCTCAAGCTTTCCACTTCTTCAACCGGCCATTGAAGCACGTTTGTCCCAGTCTTCTTGTCGAAAACTATTGTCCTAGGAATCGCCTGGGATGGGATGGATATTTTGCATCAGATATAATCATGTATATTTTCAGGTTATAATTGTTACTGTCACATTATAGAGTTATAGCCGTGTGTTGTTATCAATACAATGTTACAATTTAAGATATCTATCAGTATTAATTAGTGTTTTAGAATTAATCATACCTGAAGAGATGCCCAACCTTTCATGAGATCAACAGCTTCTAAATCAGTTTCACCAATCCATCCCCACAAAATTCTTCTCTGTTTATTCTGATCATAAAACGTCTTGGATGCATAGTACTTCCCATAATCAAGTCTCAATCCGATACCCACATCCAAATCTGGATTATCCGGTGTCCACTTGTTTTTCGTCGGGTCATATGTTCCAAGTGCATAGTAATCGTGTTTATCGTCATCCAAACTAGCTTTCAACACGTGCTTGACGCCCAGCCCGTTAACTGACGTGTCAAGCCCGTTTTCCCCGGTAGTTGAGACCGGATACAAGTCCACGCATTCCCACATACCCGTACCCGGAACCGCATGCAAGACTCCATCCAAGAGCTTAAAGGTGGTGAAATTGGTGGTTTCATAAACAAGTGAAATACCGGTTTTACCCACCTTGGACCCTATTGTAACTAACCATTGACCGTTTTGACTGCCAGCTGTCCACGCAGTGGTGGGGTCCCTAAAGTCCTTGACACCTATCCCCGGCGGCGGGTAAATCACCGGATTATTCGGATATTTGACCCAGTCAACGAGCAGAGGATCCGACAAGTTGGCCGGAAACGCAAGATTCTGGACCTGAACATAGTTATCGGTGTCGCCGGTGTAGAGCATCACGATCCGACCGTCGGGAAGGAGGGTGGCGGATCCGGTCCAGACGCCGTTAACGTCGTACCATTGATCTGGAACCATGGCGAATGGTAGGTGGAGCCAATTAATCAGGTCCGTTGAAACGGCGTGGCCCCACGTGATGTTTCCCCAAACAGCGGAATCTGGATTGTATTGGTAGAAAAGGTGGTACCATCCTTTGTAGTACAATGGACCTGTACATGCCACGTGTAGTCCATGTTACAATGTCTTTGTCAAACTGTTTTTGTCTTAATAATCATTATATCATCTACACCACTCGTGCTTGACGTACCAATTCAGCTTATTACTTATTGGGCAACATGGGTCACCACTTATGAAAGTTGTCACATAAATTTTCAACATATAAATGTATTTCTAAAGTACTTTAATATCTGGTCATGACTTTATAGTATAGTGACACGAAGTGACTCTCTCAAATAAGAGATCATGAGTTTAAGCTACAATAAAGACAATATTGACTATTTGTATTTCAGTAGGTTGAGATAGTAATCATAAACAGATATTACATTGTAACAGTATAATATATTTGATTATATTGAATATTGTAAAGTCTAATGTTAATCACACATAATATATATAGAAAGTATATACAACAAACAAGTCTCTAAATTTTTAAAGATAAATTATATCTTTTGCACGAGGTAATTAAGGTAAAATTAAGCAAAGGAGGTTACATGTTTTAAATAAAAAACATTAGGTTATAAAATGTATTTAATATTAAAAGAAAATGAATGGCGACATAATCACATAATTGTGGCAACTAGTGAACCATTGGATCTAGAGGTGGGCCCTGTCCAAGAATAATGGAATATTCAATACTTGGCACTTTCTTATCTTATTTTTTTATTACCTAATCCAGATCAGAGATGCGTAAAGTCCACATATTTTTAGGAACAAAAAAAATCAAAATTAAGTTAATAAATTAACTAACTAACTCATCCACCGTCCTACCCTAAGCTATTCCTAGCATATATTCCAAGGAGAAAGAGAAATTCACATCTACTATTTGAAAGTGTAATATCTAGATCAAAAATCATATAACAAAAATAAAACACACTAAAATATATATATACAAAAATTATATTCTATCTAATCAACCCCACTCATTTTGTTTAAATAATTAATCTTTCTTATTTTTTTTGTGATTGATTATTACTATACTAAAAAATGCATATTTATTTCTAAAAACGCTTAATAATTACCAAAAAAAAAAGGGAGTATTAAACTGCAGCGACAAGATCTAGAGACGTTTGCATTAGCGCATGTTAAGAATGTGTAGAAATAATTAGAATGATTAAAAGGAAACAGAGGATGCAGTCAAACGTACCATTAGGATCTTTAGCAGAAAACGACGATCAGAATCCCAATTATTCCCAAACAGCAGCCATGAGAATCAACAGGAAAAACTCCGATAAATAAAATGTCTTTAACAAAGCAAAAAAGAAAAAAAAAAAAAAAAAAAGAGTAGACAGATTTTTGCAGTATTAATTACTTACCATTCATCCAATTCTTCACAGGTTGAAAATGGTAACTCGTTCGTTGCCAACTCAGCATGAGATTACTCCAAGCAAACGAGACTCCATTGCCGGCGCCGGAGCCTCCCCGGAATGCCTTCTCGGAAACGCCCTGAGACACCCCTCTGGACGGCGGGATTACAGCCGCCTGCTGAGAATTGTCGCCGCCGCTGCTAAGCGGCGGCGCGTGAGATGGGGGTGCTTGGTAATTTACCGCCACGAGGATTAAAGCGAGCAGGAAAAGTGAGGAGAGGATAATGCCGGAGATGATCTTGAAGGGTTTCCGGTCACGGATCTCAACTCCGGCGGAATGGGGTTGCTCCGGCAGGGGAGTGTACACGGCCGCGGCCGCCGCATTTTCAAGATCATAAGCGGGGGTTAAACGAGAGCTAGCCATGGGTTTCCGACAAAGTTGTCAACTATGAATGACTAACATATGACTATATGGTAAGAACTAACAACACATTTCGCTTACATATATAATGCTTCGGAAAAAATATATATGTATATATAATGAATCAAGCAGGATGCCAGGCTAGGGCTTAATGTTGGATCTTTAGAATTGGGTCAAATTTTGAGGCCAATAGGGTAAATGTGTTTGTCGTATCCAATACACTTTAGGTGGGGGTGTGTGGTGGAGGGTTTATCCAACATTGTTGGGAAATTATATTTTCAGAATTATGTGTATAGCGTTAACATATTTTGTACTTATAATTAATTATTTATGTGTCTGTGAAGATATAAAATGGTAACTATGATCACATAAACGGTTAATTACAAGTACAGAATATGTTGATTGTAGACACGTAATATATTAACATATTATGTGTATGCATTTAACATATTATGTACATGCAATTAATAGTTTATATGTCTGTAGTTATCATTTTATGTGTCTATAGTTGACATGTTATGTACTTTCAATTTAGAGTTAATTCCAGCAATGGTCTTCCGATTATGTTGATTTTCCAAAATTAGTCCCCGACTTTTATTTTGGACAATTTAGGTCCCTTGACTTTCAAATTCTTTCCAATGTTGGTCCTTTCGTTAAATTTTGGTTAAATTGAGGTCAAATGAAGGGGTAAAATTGTCCATTCACATGTTTAGTGTATTATTACTCGTATTTCTCCTATCCTATACGTTGTATATATGAATATAATCTCAGTCGAAGTCTCAATCGACGCCATATAATCTCATTCGATGTCTCTTCTATTGATATTATATTCATATATATAGCGTATAGGACAAAAGAAATACGAGTATACAAGTGAACGGACAATTTTACCCCTTCATTTGACCTCAATTTAACCAAAATTTGACGAAAGGACTAACATTGGAAAGAATTTGAAAGTCAAGGGACTTAAATTGTCCAAATTAAAATTCGGGGACTAATTTTGGAAAATCAACATAGTCGGAGGACCATTGTTGGAATTAACTCTTCAATTTATTTATAGACACATAAATGGTTAATTGTAGGTACAAAATATATCAACAATAGACACTCATAATTTTTGTATCAGAATTCACAATACAAGATGGACATTGATTCATGGTATAGCAGTTAGATCATTTTCACTTTGTTTCTTGTTAGTGCACATTGATTGGATTCAATAGAGCACACCCATATTGTACTTTTTTTTGCAGGTATATTGTACTAAGCAATAGATTGATCTTATATGTTGTGGTTCAGTCCATTATTCTTTTGAATCACTTGTCTTCGTTATTTTATCAAGTGATTATTAAAATTCGTTTGAGGCGGTGCTCCTTTTAATAATTGTTGTTTCGTTCTATGTATACTTTTTTTTTTATTAAGAATTTTTAGCACTAAAATAGATGACTAAGAGAATAGAACATAATTCTTGAATTAAAATATTATAAGTTCAATTATTTATTAACATCTTGATTAATGTTATTGTATAGATTTTTTCTACTGCGATTTATTTTCTTGTTTAATTTGCAAATTATTACCATAAGTTAAGAGGTTATCATTCATCAGGCCACTACAAGACGACATGTGTCATTTGATAAGATATATCTACGTGTCGACACGCCATATAGTGTCTAAATTAGGTTGATTATTGGACACGACCAGACAATCATCGTAGCATTCATCATCGGAGTCCCAATAATACAATAAAATATTCCTAAATTTCCTTAATGATTAGTTGTTCTTTAATCTAGATCTGAATTTTCAATGTATCTTTTTTAACATTGAATAAATCATTAAAAAATAGCACTTCGAAGTTCGAGAACTCAGCTAAAGACATGCACTTAAAATTTCTTTTCAATGTATCCTATTGGAATTAAAAATAAAATATAAAAGAAATGATTAGAAGAGAAATACAGCATGGCATAGTGTGAACTGACATGTCACCTAACATATCGACGTGGCTCTAGCATCTTCCAAGTTGAGACACTTGTCATAGGCAATGAGGCAATGAGGGCCGAACTTTAATAATGATTGGTCGAAATTGGTGGCCTAAAAAGCGTTGCGGCTTGCAATTTGTGAATGACCTCTCAGCGTAAATTAACCACTAATAATCTCGTTTCCGTTTCTTTTTGTAACGCAACATTTGCATACATGTCATGTGCCATGTGGGCTGCTTATTGAGATACTTCGAGAAATCAAACGTTATATAACATGATGTGTTTTACATGATTAATTTTTAAATCAATGTATGTATTTGAAAATTTGATAAATAGTTAGTTGATGGATCTCCCATGGTAGGTAGAATATGCATATATGGTACTCTGTATTTATTCATTGCACATAATACATAGTGCATGACATTTAGCATCATTCTTATTTCATGATTTAATGAGTCATGGCATTTAAAAAAAAAGTATTAAATTTATTGCATATTAATTAAATTTATCTAGAGAACGAATTTCTTAGCCTTCTTCCATCAGGATGTTGAATTCCCAACTTCAAGAACCTCATACCTTGTCTCAACAGAACATTTAGGATGATGTAAATCGCGGTGATTCATGCATTTTGCGATATGTAATTAATCCAAATAAGTTTTGGCTTATATTCTCCACCTCGTATTAGTTTAAATTTGAAGAAACATTATATTATTCTTTTTTCTTTCACGTGAGGTGTTTATATATGTTATGAGTACTTGGCGAATTGTGATTTATTACTTGATGAAATAATTGTAATAATTAATACTACATTTCTAAAGACTAAAGGAAAAAAAGTGTGATGATGATGGGTCCCAAACACAAGTATAATTGTCGACATTTCTTGCATTATTGTGAATCCAACAAAAAAATAATAATGTTTGAAGCCACATCATCAGTGTCCAATTTTCTTAGATAAAATGATTAAGCATGGGAATTGAATGATTCACATGTGACCAATTGTATCCAAGCTTCTACTAATCATGCTTTGATTGTAATCTCCTATTAATCAGTTGCCCATGTGATTTATTTATTTACTACATAGCAGTATTTTATATCTGCGATGCCCAAAATATATGCTCAATAGTAATACTCAATGTTAAAATGTTAATTATATTAAAATATTTTTTTAAATAATAGTATATAAATTTTTTTAATTCATTGTTGTAAAATTCATATTATATTAAAAGTATAGTTGATAATCTGAGTAAAAATTATGGAATGATTAATATTATCAAAGTAAGAATAATTTTAAATATGATAAATTACTAAATATAATTATGCTAACATTAACGTGTATGCATACAAGTAACAAGATGTTGTAGTGTTCAATTCTTTTATTATTTCATTCTTCTTCTTCTTCTTCTTACGCGTAAAAAAGTGGTTAAATTTTTGGCTTTACTATAAGTATAAAGCTAGTTCTTCTTCTTCTTCTTCTTATTACGCGTAAAAAAGTGGTTAAATTTTTGGCTTTACTATAAGTATAAAGCTAGTGCAATTAAAAATCAATACATGTGTTTAAAGAGGTTGTTGAGATAGTATAGCATGATTCTTATACCAAAAGTCGCGAGTTCAATTTTTGTCAATGTTTTATCAGTCAAGTCTATCTCTTATATAATTTTTGAGCTTTTACACTTGAGTAGAGATGCAGAACATACCGCTCTTAAATATTGGTTGTGGGTTTTTCCTCACCACCTTCAGATATGTTAAGACATTTTAGAAGGCATGCATCCCCAGATCCCCTCTTACCCCTCTTAACAACGAAACCAATTTGAAATCAATAAGACACTCTCTGTCAAATTTATCACGCATGGTCTTTCTAACAGTCAATACCCTCAAGTATTGGTTGTAGGTTTTTCTCGTTATATTCATATATACGAAGACATTTCGAAAGGCATGCATCCCCTCTTAACAACGAATTATATTGTAGTGGTGCGACCACATTGAAATTAACCAAACTCTATTGGTCAATCTTTTTCGAAGACAAAGTATTTTGAGTACGATTTACCTTTCATATGTAATTTATGGACTATTATACAATAACATAGTTTATTAAGTAATTTGCTAACTATTATACAAGAAGAAAGTTTATCTATCAATATACATCATCTAATAATGACTACAATACTTTTTTGTTAGCCACAAAAAAAAAAAAAATTAATTTCATTGATTAATCAACTTTACTAATAAGAATCATGAGATTCTTGCTGGCGTTAGAAATTGTTTGCACATCCAGATATATGGGACCCAAGACTTAAATTATTTATGATCAATAATAGTGCAAATGTGAATTATTAAAGCGTAGATAGGTACAGATCGACCACATATCGAAATGAATGAATATTGAGTAGCCAACGACCGAATGGTTACTATTATGAGCTGAATCAGCTGGAAAGTGATATATATATATATATATATATATATATACCACTCTACACTACTCCACTATCTCCTTGACTCCTGTCTGCAAATCAATATGTTACACTACTACGTACTGATGGGACTTTGGGAGTGATGGAAAAGTTTAGCCTTTAGACACATTCCTAACTCACAATGATAGTGCAGTTGTGTTGAACTCATTATGTAGTTGTGTTGAAAAGGAACTGTAGTTGCGCAGAACAGAGGCTGTTTCATCCGTTTGGAACTGCAGTCGTGTTGAACTGATACTGTATTGTGATGAACGGATGAAACGACCTTTGTTCCGCGCAATTGCAGCTCCCTTTCAACACAACTGCAATATCAGCCATGACCATGGTCCACAGTATAATTTGCGCCTATACGTGTGATGGTAACTATTTTAGACTTGAGCAATGCCATCTACATTAGATGCTAAGTAAAAGAGATACGTCGATGATATGATTTGGCTCATTCTCTATCATTTCTTTTGGTATATTTTTAGCATTATGCATACTCATTCTTTTGACACTATTCATGTTTGGTGCTCATACAACAAAGCTCAACACCTTTAAATCCAATATAATTATTATTGGGTATCTATTATTGCGCAAGAGGCATAGAAAAAACTAGTTTATAGGATAAAAAGCAATGTTAGTCTCTTAATTAATGGTGAATCATCATTTTGTTTCTTTGTTATTATGCGTACACAAATATTATTTCTAGTTGGAATAAGGCTCAAATTGGCCACTGAACGAAACCTAAAAGTGCAATTAGGCCACTGAACGAAAAAAAAGTTCAATTACTCCCCTCAACACCCCAAATGTATGCAATTTTACCTGATAGCAGGTTAACACTCCATCCAACAGGTTGCATGTTGACGTGGACGATGACTTGACTTTTTTTTTTTTCTTTTCCTTTATTTTCCACCGTACGTGTACAAGGCAAACTAATAAGGTATATTATAAAATTTCCAACTCAACCAAACTTCTATTAGAAATTTCCATTAACCACTCAATGTTCCATCACCGTATAACACTCAATCTTCCACTAAACAACTAAGCTTCAATTATAAATTTCCAAATCAACTATGAAATTTCCAAACCACATCTTAAATCCCTAACAGTTTATCAATTTGTAGCTTTATCACATCTTAAATCCCTAACAGTTTATCAATTTGTAGCTTTATCGGTTCATAGCTTCATCAGTTCAAATTTTCAAAGAAAAAAATCGGTTCATAGCTTCATCAGTTCAAATTTTCAAAGAAAAAAAAGTTCATCAGTTCGCAGTTTCAATTCCTTAAGGTGTATATGTTCATACAAAAGAACTAGGTACTACAGTAGATTTTTTACAGATTGTAATGAAAGGAAGTGCACTAGAGGTTTTAGCTCCAAAATAGTGTTTGGTCCACCTTTTAGCCTAATTTAGCTCCAAAGTATTGCACTGTCAAGGATCCGTTTTCATTCTATTTATTAACATCTTAGTTCTTATATAAATTGAATATATACTGTTTTTGGTCCATCTTTTTCACTGAATATAAACTGTATAAAATTGAATACTCTTTCACAAAATTTATCCAGTTCGTAATTTAATTTGGAGAGAAGATTTCGATGCTGTGGAATATTGCAACTCATACGTACTACACTTATCTTAATTATATGGTTAGTTGTTCTATAAAGAATAAGACAAATAGAAGGAAAGGAAAATAAAGGAAATAAAAAAAAATGCCAAGTCAAGACAAATAGAAGGAAAGGAAATAAAGAAAATTTAAAAAAAATGCCAAGTCATCGTCCACGTCAACATGCAACCTGTTGGATGAAGTGTTAACCTGCTATTAGGTAAAATTGCAAACATTTGAAGTGTTGAGGGGAGTAATTGCACTTTTTTTTCGTTCAGTGACCTAATTGTACTTTCACGTTTCGTTCAATGGCCAATTTGGACCTTATTCCTTTCTAGTTAGGCTGTTGTCAAATTAGTCTTTTAATTAGTGTAATATTAGCAACCAGTTTAGGTTGCATGTTAGTAGGCCTATGGACAATTGAAAGATCAATTTAGTAATAGACCAAATAAGGGTGACATTTGTATTCGCTTGATAGTGAGACACCAAATCACTAATAACTAATAATTAAGAAAGTAATATTTTTTTAATAATAGATAATATATTAATATTCATGTTCACTATATCTATGTGCTACACCTTTTCTTTCTTTTTATTTTTTAATCTACTTTAATGATGAGTGTTGAGGAAAGCCCAATTTGTGTTCACAAAGGGCCTGCAATGAATACAACATTAAAAATCTAATTATATATAAAATATTTGAAGTATTGTGTCTTATGCTTAATAGTCCCTTTTTAAAAAAATTTGGACAAAATGTTCTTTACCATTATTAAAATATTAATATTTGATGAAGTATTGAGTGATTTGAGGCCCAATAGTTATACCAACACAGGTCCACCTTACAAGTTACAAGAGTCTAAGATTCTAAGTGGACCAATGTCCATTTACATTCAGAATGTTCACAATTTGAATTGTAAACATTTAGTATATAAATTGTGAACATTTTAATTATAAATTATGTATTTTGGTGTCAGATCCACCTTGTAAGATAAACCCGAGTCCACATAATACTCGTTTGTGAGTTTACATACAATTAAGTGGAAGTAAGTAAGAGTATATATATATAAAGTCATTAGTGAATTGAAAAGCAATAGTGATATTCCTAGTTTCCTACTTTGGGAGATCAGAATACAGAGGAAAAGGGCATCCTTGGTGCAACAGTAACAAAACAAAGAAAAGCTATAGACATTAGGAAGAATCAACTAACTAAAACACTTTCCTTAAAGCACCTCAGCTCCTGTTCCTTAGTAACACTTTACAATTTTGATTAGAAAAGATTTCTTTAGAGCAAAAATTCTAATATCATCATTCATTACTACGTTTAGTCTTCCATTACTGTCATCATTTGTAGTGAGCGCTAAACTTCGGTTCACTTCTTCCACGTCACCAGCAACTTCAGAAATTCCATGACCTGCAAAGGCATAAATGACTCATCAGTTTCATCCCGACAGTAAACCAGAGAGAACGAAACTAACTGATCATCGAGCAAAATGTTGCAGGAATAAAGCTGTTATACCTCTGATGGATCCCGAAGAGAGTATGTTGCGTTGCTCTCCTTGGGCGTGGAAGAAACCAGGATGCCATACCCTCGATTTCCAACTCTCAAGAACTGGGAACAAACCAGGATACCATTCAGTTTCGAGTGTGTGTTTCAAGCAACAACGAAGTCATCTGTGGATTAAGTTTCAAATTCGGGTATGTTTGCCATTACCTTAAACGCATCTTCATCTGTTCGATCATCTCCAATGTATATAGGGAGGACATCATCGCAATCTTTTAGCCCTGCATCATCATTTTATTTGTTCACTTTCATATATGGCGTGCTTTGCATAGTCAAACAACCTATTAAGAACTGATTCTCCAATACTAATCTTTAATGTTTGTATTGTACTATGTTTTAACTAAATTATGCTCTTTTAGTTAAAGAACAAACTACCCGGTATAAGTTTATGCATCATGCAAAGGAGACAAACTCACCAAGTGATTCAAGTAAGAACTCGACAGCTTTCCCCTTGTCCCAATCGAGCACAGGCCGAATTTCTAAAACCTGGAAAAAGAAAATCGAGTACACTATACTTCGTTAGAAGATGGTGAAAGCAAAGGATACGAAAGCCGCATTGCAAAAATAATATACAACGATGTGTGTGTATATATTACCTTGCGACCATGTGTCAATCGCAAACGAGGGTAGTGTTTCAATAACTGGTTCACAGATTCCCCGATTGTTTCCCAACTCTGCAAACGATGCAAGTCGTGTAAGCTTTTCATCAATCAGAAGATAGTGTCATATACAGTTTCAGAACACACTTATTACCATACCTGCTCCTCTACGTTTCTATAGTGTACCGAAACACAGAACTTATTGTTTTCAACGTTCGCCCCAGCAATGTCTCTGGTAATCTCGACAAGCAATCTAAAAACCTGATGACACACAAATATGAACACTATTGATACGTTCCAAAAAGGGGTTCGTGGATGCACTGTATTCTAAAAGGAAATTACGCACCTCGTCAATCATTGGTAAAAATTCTATGGCAGGCTGGAAAAGAGCAACTTCCTTACCCTATGTTCACAAAAATTAAAAACCGTAACCATATAAGTACAGTCACAGATGGGAAACAAAGATCGCATCTCTTCAATCAAGATCTAAAAGTAACGGCATTACCTGCTTGTCAGTGGAACTAATGCATTTATAGTCACTTGTAACTGGATGCACAGGTCCCATAATATCCATACCGTGACTACCAGCATAATAAAGTTCGGTTAGTCCTACAAACTCGTATACCTACAGAAACAGAAAAGGTTATCTTAGAGGTGAAATTATTGCAACGAGAAAAAATATATATATGTATAGACACACAGACACAGCATACAAATGGCAGCAAGCTACCTTATCACGACTTCTCCCACTAATAATTGCTGTTGGAAAATATTTTGCAACGTTTTTTACAGCAGCTCTCATCTGAAAGCATTTTATTAGGTATCGAGATTAATCCCCAAAAGAAAAATGATGAAACTTTAGATGTTTTATTTCTTCAAAAATAAATATAACTAGGTTCTCACAGCGTTTGACATGAAGGCACAATCGGGATTGTCAACGATTGGCGATAAGGTCCCATCATAATCCAAAAATAATGCTATCCTCTTTCCTTTTGCATAGTTTGTGATTTGCTCAAAGGATGCAAGTGCCGATGGATATCTGAGCTGTTAGACACGAAAGAAACAGAAGATTGAGCAAGTAAGAATTACGGTGTTTTGTTGACAGAAAGTACACACAAGGAAAAGAAAGGAACATACTGTCCAATTGTAATAGAGAACATCATTCTCGTTTGATATGTGGTCGATACTGAAATCTTTACTTCTATTCTTGTGAGTGGGAGAGGACGATTTCATCACATCTAACCAAGTGTTCGACTGTAAGTCATCGAGTATTATGGGCTTCATCCTCGGGATTGTAAGGAACAGCTTATGAGAGAAAGTTGTACCGGCAGGAGAGTAAGGCAGAAGAGACGCAATGCCTATCCTTGAATTGTTCACGGGAGCAGCATCAGCAATAACAGGGGATTTATGGTTCGAATTTAGGTCCATTATGTCCAGAACTATCGATAGATATGCAACTACAAAATTACTTCGCTTCAACAAGTCTTTTAGACGATGCAAAGTTTCCTTCCTTGTATAAGTGAAAAAACCAGTTCTTCAAAGTAACTCTACTGCTACAGGCCAGAATACAGTCCATCAAGCAAACGACTCGCAGAAACTATTGATCATAAGAAGATTTTAAGTGAAAGAATTAAAGAAAGTTAAAGATATGTAAGTAGTCCATCAATACATTTGTTAATCTTACTTGAGCATCCTGCCCCCTTGTTTACCGCAGTTTTTTAAGCAGTCGGGTGGAAAATAACTGCAACAAACACGTTTCAAAAAGATAAAAGTAAGATGCAATGTAGGTAAAAGAGGAAGTTCTAATTACTTATAACAATTGCATAAAGAGTTGTTACGATTTACAACTTCAGCAATTTAGTGACGTGAAGTGGAAGATCTGTAGTGTTAGGAAAAAAAAAAAACTAACATCTGATGCTGATTAATTTCTGTAATTTAGCATTAACCAGTATATAGATAGGAGAACTATGGTCCCTAAAGAAGCAAGAGACACGAACAAAAGAACATGAAATGAATAGCCTGAGATTAGAACGGGAAGATATGATTAAGAATAAAACAGAAAATACATGAAGGCATCAATAAGTAGTCTACGTTGTGTTAGTTCTCTATAAAGAGATCAATAATTTAGCAAAATTTAATTTAACAGAAGAAAAGAAAAAAGATGAACGTCAAAGATTAACACCTAATCATATGATCATCTCCATTCGTGTAGAGTGTATTATGAAATAGAAGAGTAAACCTCACTGGATTCAAAATCCATTTTGATCTAAGCTCAAACATATCCCTTTCTGAGACAACCATGAAGTTCATATGTTCGGTAAAGGACAATGAGAGTCGAGAAAGAACTTCCAAATTCAAATAAAAGCAAATATAAGCAGATGCAAGTTGATTTGTATAAAGACTCAACTACAGATATTATTATCACCTCTGATGAGTGAATAGGTCGGGAAAGCAGTCACAACGAGGTGATCAAGACTAATGACTAATGAAATGGTATATGCACCCACATAATGTGGTCCAGAACGTTGATATTTGGCACAGAAAATTTGAGCAGTCGGTAGTGAAAGGAAACAATAGCATATGCAACCACATAATATGGTCCTACCCAGGAGCATGGACAGCATTATTAATATGGACCCGTCACAATAATTTTCATAAACACAACAAAACCATGACATGTCAAAAAAAGGAAACTACTAAATTCTTATATCCCCATTTTCTTGTTGCTTTCAGAATATATTGTCCCCACCATAACGCCTCATACTACAATCATTTCGTTCCAAAGCCATTACATAGATTCATAGAAGAATTCGTGTATAAACTATTCCCTTCCTTTTATCAGTTTTGTGGGTTACAACCATGAAAGTGAGAACGACTTGGGGGGATCAACAAAACGCCAGTCGCAATCATGTTAACAATCAAGCAAAACCATTTGCCAATTAAATAAAGTTTGAAAAAGATGTATACATAAAATTCTTTGGCTGAAAGCATGAGTGGCATACATCAACATCAGTCTAAATAACAAATAGCTCTATCACTAACATAATAAAACCAATGCTAAGAATATCTGCCTTTGCAGCTGCGAGAAAAAACATAAATAACCGAAAAACTTATTACTATCCTTAACCAGCACCACAAATTAATTATATTCTAACATATCTTACAAATGACTCAGCAAATGACAAATTGTTGTTGTTAAATAAACATCAAAGCTAAAGAACAACCAAATAAGAATACAAGAAAGCCCTTATCACCATCAAGATTTTTGAAATTTCTTCATTTATTCCATATTTGGTTCACCAAAGAGGAAAATAAAAAAGGGAAAAAAAACTTGAGATTTAAATTAGCCCATTCAAATTTCTAAGAAAATTATAAGCTGAGCTGCTGACAAACAAAAACATGGATGAGTCAAAAACAAAAAAAAGTTTGAGGCTTTGACCAAAAAACAGAGAGGTCAAACAATGAAACCTTAATCACACAACCAGAAACGCAGAATATAACCCAAAGTTTCAATTTTTATTGTCTAATACTATACCCACAATGCATATATGCATCTTTTCCATGAAATGTACGATGTGATTTTATAATTAGACACAGACAGGAATAAATTAACAACAACAAATGCAAAACAAAAACTTCTCAGAAAAAAAGTACATCAAAAATTCAAAAAGTTGCCATTAAAAAAAAAAAACTCCGGAAACAGAAATAATAATGACGGCGGGGCACCTGAATCACGAGCTGAAATATGAAAAGAATCAACGAAGCCGAAAGCGCAGAATGAAAAAAAATGGGAATGAATGCGGATCTAAATATAAAAAGGTATTTTCCAAGAGAGAAGGGGAGCGGGGAACAAGGATCAGACAAAATCATCGTGGACAGAACCAGAAGCGCAGAAAGCCCAAAGAACAAGAGGATTGATACAAACAAAAACAAAAACAAAATCGCAGAGAATGACGTCAACTTTACCTGGAGAGAGATATGGAAAAAAGGCAGGGAGAGATTGCGATACGTATGCGCAGATTGAGAAATTGTCTCAAGTAAACGCATTCATGGGGGAGATATATGGGATACGTGCAAACGAAATATATATATAACGGAGTATGGTTATATAGAACAGAGGGGAAAAGGACGAGGGAATCGCAGGTTTGAGGTTTGACGACCTTAATTTTTCAGAGGAAACGTGTCCCAGAAGAGATGGCGAAGAAAATATAACAGAGAAGATGGGCTAGCTACCGCCAACCTCGTCATGCTTTAGAGCTTTACCTACGAATAATTTTTATTTATTTATTTTTTATTTTTTTTTACAACTAGGTATTCTAGTTTTCTTAAAAAAATTGAATCTCCAACCCTAAGAGTCACACACACTGTTGCGGGTGAGACTCGATTCTTGATCGCTTTTTATAAATTTCACTCCTCTAATTAGTTGAGCAACTAGGTATTCTACCAATTACTATTTAATGGTGTGTTTAATTTATGCGTAATAATCTATACATCCTATAAATAAAGAAAGAATAACTTTTTTTTTTGTTATATATATAACTCTATTGTCTATTTTAGCACTTTTTTTGGATGTATGGAGATGTTTTAAAAGATAAGTTTAGATAGGATCATGACTACTGTGGAAGCAGATCAAATATTCTAAGTCGAAGAATGCCAAGATCATGATGATTTGTCATATAATTTGGACAATAACTTGTCTTATATTGTGAATATGTGTGACTGAACAAGGTTGTAATTGTTGTTCAAGTCCTCTAATAGTGCTTTTGAGGGGTGAAAGTTGGAGTCCCCAAAATCAATAGCATTTTAAAGTTTTCTAGTGATTATTTGCGAGCCACTTTTCAGTTTTTACATGATAAAAATCTCTTCGTAACCCATCAAACAACCATGATATATCACACGAAGTTTTGTCATTCCTTGTAAATGCCTACTTTTACCATAAACTGATAATTTCATTCTCGAAATTTATTTACTAAGAGGGTAACCACAACCAAATTGGTCAAGATGTTACTAAAAGACCTTATATAACGAATTTAATCAAAATGATTAAAAAAAAAAGTTTAAATCACTAACCTTCAAATACAATAATCACATTTAGGCTCAATCATTTGAGCATATGAAAGGGCATTCTAAAACCAATGTTAGTTGCATGTGTGAGATCCCGTACCATTTGTCAAGTGTATATAAGAAAACAAAAAAACAAAACTAAGTTTGGTCACATGATTTCACTTGATTAGGTGTTAAGTGGATAAGATAAGTTACTCCGTATTATTTATGTGTAATCTATAATTATAATTTCTTTCTAATTATGGAAGCATATTAACTTAGGATGATGTTACGTTATTTTACTTAATTAACTTACACCAATTAATTTATAAGTAATCAATTGATATAAAATAATTGTAATGTATATTATACGTCGGTACGTCGCATTATTTGATAAAATATTATATTATCACAACTTGATTTGGTTTCATTGGAAGAAAAAAGGTTGTTGATTGTATAATATATATAAAACATTCGTCATTAATTCAACTCTTTATAAGAGATTATGTGTCAAAAATATGTTCACCTGTTGCATGTAATCCATCAAAAAATAATCAAACCACACACATGCATACTTGAAGGAGCTAGCATACCCCATAAAAATAATGTATGCCCATGTGTTGCATATGTCTCATAAAAAAGTAATGAACTCGCACATGCACAAGTGAGAAGATGAACCAAATAATAAAAACAATAAGATATATTATATCTACGTGTTGCACATGACCCATAAAAATTATCAATCTACACACGTGAGATGGTGTATTGAGCATGTAATATAAATGTGAACTTTAGGTATTAGTTTAACATTTTAATTGATACGAAACACAATTAAGTTAATTAATTTTTTTTATAAGATTATCGAGTAAAGATAAGATTCCTTATTATCTACTCCTTATTTAGTATGTAGTACAACTAGTATTTGTATGCCAAATTTATCAATAAGCAACCAAAGAAAGTTTTGTCCTATGGTTAAAACTTAAAAACCGGTTTTGTTCTTAGAGAGTACACCGTAATATATAGAAATAATAATAATAATTAATCCAATGGTTAAAACATAAATCAGTTGTTAAAAAGTTTCACGGCTTTTCGTCTTTTCCCTTCCGATGAGACATGGTCAAGCAAGTGGGTCCCACAAGAGAATCCGGGAAAAGACAGACGACACGTGGAGGGGTAGTTTGTGGCCAATGAGCTTCTCCTTTGCCAGCTGGCATGGGAATAAGAAAACAAAAGTGAAAGCACGGTCAGGATTGCATCCCATCCCAAGTTTTTTTTTTTTTTTTTCCTAACAAACTTTTTAATGGGCTTTAGTAAACATGAATTGAATTGCAATTCCACCACAGTTCTTTGGTCATTCCAATTATAATGTTTGGTTAGAATGAATTAATTTTCTGTAATTTCCGTCTTTTGTTGAATTGCAATTCATGAGTTATAATTTTTTAAGTTAGTTAGATTCATTATATTCTTAAAGAGTGACGGGATTAAAGTGACAGTGATGCGATACAACAATTAATTTAAATGATCCTTTAAAGAGTGATGTGTTGTCACAATCACTTCAAGAAATGAATCCTTAGTTTATTCATTCGTTATACTTGTTAATCAAAAAATTATTGTGTATGTTTCATATATTACTGGATGATGAAAATATGTTGGAACATAGTGGAACAGATCAAAGTGTTTTAAAGCCTTATTTTGATTAGAGTCAATTCTGTCACCACTGAAACTCGAATCACAAAGTCAATGACATTTATTTGTACTAAAAGAGGCAATAACTTATACGTGTTGAGTTGTTATCCCTAGTCTTTGTCGAAGAATTAAAACATATGGTTGTGTCGTCGAATGAAGTGGTAGGTGTTTGTTGAATGTGTGAGGGGCTGGGCAGCGGCGGCACGGTGGGGTCCGGCGACCCTCCGTCCATGTTTGGCTGTTTATGATAATACAAACGACGCTACTTTGTTCGGTGCTTTCTTGCGGTGTAGCTGTACTACATCTCCATCCCTTTCATGAATTGTACCTTGAAATGACTAGACTTTGGTGTGGCCAAAGTTTCCCCACCTTTTGTCTTTAATCACCCATTCTATGGCTATGCTTTCTCATTGCAATATTATATTGGTACGGATATTTTTAATTATTAAAAATTAAATCTGTTCGGTTTTAAATTTAAAAAGTGTGATTATAAAATAATTGAATTAGCTCAATAATATAGACAGTAAGCGGCACGATGTGATATCTCGAGTATAACGATCTATTCTTTGAAAGATCGACTCAAGTCCAATTGATTAAGACATACGTCGATCAGCTCAATAATCCAAATAGTAAGCTCGATCTCTCCAAGTCCAACAATTAGCTTTTTGGATAATCAGCTCAAGTCCAGTTGATCATGAAATATGCCGGTGTCGATAATCTCAATTTGACTTACAAGAGAGCCCAGATAATCTCAATTTGACTTACAAGAGAGCCCAAACAACATAACTGACCTATGCCTATAACACATCTTCTCTCTATCTATATCATAACACTGTGTGAACCTAGAAGAGATCTCTCTTACTCTGATAGTCTAGTCTCATTCTTAATCAATGTCACTCCGTACTTAGGTCTTCTCATAATTTTATATATATGTCGTTTTATTCCTTATTCAGCAAATCAGATTGCCCACACCCTAGTTAGGGGCTCTGGTTGACTGGCTCTCAGTCTGTAGGTACTACTTGGGTGGCTAGTCCCGTGGATTGTCTCCTTCAGTTCTTTAATTAATGCAATTAATTTTCCTTTTTCAAAAAAAAAATACTTGTAATAATTTACCTCCTGATATGTCACATTAATGATTGTCTCTTTGTTATATTTGCACGTAATATATCTTCTTGTCAATTTTTACTTAACATAAAATTTCTCCAAATAATGTTACACTATACACCCAAAATAAAAATAAATAAATAAATAAATAACGAATCACAAGAATGAACCCTTACCATATATTAGAATCGAAGATTATATTGTCTCCTTGTTTATTTTAAACATATCAGGATATATCTTTATGTCTTCACCTAACAAAAATTTCTCAAAAGATGTTAGATATATACCGGAACAAATAAACAATACACGAGAGGTGTGCATTAGAGATGGTACACAGCTGCAGATGGACTAGCTGGCTGAAGTTTCACCTTAGAGGTTTACAAAATTGAGGAAGTTTAGACATGTAAAAGACTTATGGCAAAGATGGTGGACCAAACTGAATCATTTTGACGGACAAAACCACTTTCATGGAACTAAGAATACGACAATGCTTTATCATAAGGGGGAGAAAAGTTAGACATGTTCTCAAGTATTCAACATAAACTACCAAACCCCACCTCCAAATACTATGAATGAATAGAAGTATATAGCTAGCATATACGGAGTATTAAATTATGTATTGTTTATAAATCACCGTCAAAATATATTACAAGTTATTTATCTTCGAGTTAGTATTTATTCCCTACTTTATTAAAAAAAATATATGTACAATATTGATGAGTTACATTATACATTAGAGGTAATCTATTACAAGGCATTTTATGATTGAACTGTTCTTGAATCAGTCCAATTCAAAATTAAAATTAGCTCAGACTCAGCATGACCTAGCTAAACCTCCAAGTTAGGGTTTCTTAGGCCTCGATTTAGACAATTTTAGAGAGCTTTCCCAATCCACCCGGAGCCTAAGCCTGAAAATTCCACACTAGAGATTAGGTCCAAAGTTTTGCCTCGCTTACGCATTTGAAATTATATTAGATATCTTTTAAAACAACTAACAAGTTTTAACTATTACTCGCTAGTCGCTAGTGATTTTTGTTTTTTAAAGTCTAATCAATAACGTGTAACACACACACACACACACACACACACACACACACACACACACATATATATATATATATATATATATATATATATATATATTTATTTATTTATTTATTTATATTTAATCAGTCCATAATTAGAAGAAAATGTGTATGCTTTGCTGGATAATGCAGAGGATAATAAAAGCGTCAATTTAATAATAATTGATTAATCAGGGTTGACATCGTTATGCTGTTATAGAATCTTTTTGTGTATACCATAATCTACATTTAAAATAATTCTCGAATGTTGTAACATGCATGCACAGTTATGTTTTTGCATAATTTGTGTCGTCAAAGTCCGACCAAAGTGAAATGGCCGTTGAAGTTAAGTTAATGAAAGTTCCACACTTCCATGTTTCTATTAAATTAAACTATAATAGTTGCTATCGTGTCGGTGATCTAAAGCTACAATCCTAGGTGCTACCGTACACTGCAATATGATTAGGGCAAATAAAAGGTTTAACGAAAAATGCTATTTTCTTGGAAAAACAGTTATTTTCTTGTCAAAAATCACTTCCTAATGTCATTCCCAATATGTTATCGGTCTTGTTTGATAACATTGTTAACTTATTAACTAATTTTGACTTGCTTAATTATTATTAGCTGTTTGAATTGGTTAACAATCAATATGAATGTTTGATTAATTAGCTTTTTGTAATAGTTTATTGTTCCAAAATGCCTAAAATACAAAAAAGTTGGTCAAAACAACTTTTTCAATTATCTTGTTTAAAAAGTCATTTTGCATGTAATCAGCTATCAACTAATTTATCAAATATCTTCCTACGCTATCAACTAGTCAAACTCACTAACACAATCAGCTAATAACTATTTACCAAACACCACATTATCTTTTGTATGTGTGACAAGTTAAAAAGTTTTACATTAGAAGTAATGTAATTTGAATTAGTCTTATAGTGATAGAGATTCTGAATACTGTATGTGTTAGCTTGAATTAGGTCACTTAAACACATTATTAAAAGTTTGAATTCATATATATATATATATAGAATTGCCCTTGAATGATTCATTAAACATGTAAAAGACATGGCAAAGATTGTGGACCAAAAGAGGAAGAAAAGTACATGGATTATAGTATTCAACATCAGCTACCTAGTTGAATTTACCACAAAAAAAAAAACATCAGCTACCTAGTTCACATGTCTAGCTATACTGGGGTGGCCCAAATAACAAACGCATTCAGTTAGAATCCACTTAACCAAGAATAAGGAAACCTCCTCATATACACATATGGATCAATTGTTATACCATGTAATATGGTTTATTGTGAACCCTGATACAAAAATTATGTATCTTCAATTAACACATTTGATATCTATAATTAATAATTCTTGTACATGTAAATAAATAACTTGACAATTACTAACACATAATATGATAGCTACAAGTACAGAAACTGTCAATTGCAAGTACAGAATGTGTCAACTACATATACAAAATTTGAAGGTTATTTTTGGACCAGGATTTACAATGCAAGATAGACCCTGATCCATGATATAATTTAAGTAAATGCAAGATAGACCCTGATCCATGATATAATTTACCCGTATGGTTTCAAGACGACAAATTGTGGAAGAAAACACATGATAAAGTCTTGACAACCTCAATGTGATGGGCCTCTGGGCTCTGGGTCACCAGATTCCCACCACTTTTGTGGGCAAAAAATAAGGAAAGCTGAATCTGGGACATGTCAAAGTTTCATTTTCTAAGCATGATCCTCTGAAGTTTGCAGACTTTAATGTTCTTAACAATTAAGATTTTGTGAGACCATTAGCATTAAGTAAACATAATAAGAAGGTAAAAGCTTGGTAATGGAAGATGGTTACATAAACATCAAATGTTCAAAACATCTTATCTTGAAATCTCGCATAAAAGATACATTTAAGGCAAGAGAATAGAGGTTTTTTGCTAGACATTAGCAGCGTTAGAAGCACGCTACAAAGGTTTCGGCCAGCATTTTATTCTTCATCGAGCATTTGAACTACTTTCGCCACTCCAGCTGCCAGTTCCTTCTGAATCGTGCCATCGGGCATATCAAATGTTCTTCTCTTCATCGACAGACTCCTTCCACCAGGTTGCGGGTCCACAACATCGAGCATTGCTTCTAGCTCGTCCACCATAGACTTCTTTGTAGCTCGCACCAGAATATCAGCACCCTAAAACACATCACAATTGTCACACATTCCCATCACCAAGGTCGTAGAGAAAGCAAGAGGATACCAACAGGCCCAGAGAGTGTACAATAAGGCTATGTTTGGCAAACTTAGCTGAAAAGGTAGCTGAAAGCTAAAAAGTTATAAGCTAGAAGCTGAATCTGAAGAGCATTTAAGCTAAAAGCTGAAAATTTTATTTTTCTACTGGTTGCTATGTCGTAGAAATGACTCAAATGAGACCAAATTGAAGCATTAACTCAACTTAGAAATTCAATATGAGTGCACCAGGCAATGAAATGTACTTTAGTAAACTTCTCCTATCTCTAAGCCTAAAAGTGATGCTTTAGCCTAATTCTTGCCCTAAATCACTCCAAGTCTCCAACACATGGCAAGCGACTTCATTTACCCTATTTCAAACCCTAAAAAGCGGGTGTTTGGGAACTATGAACACAAGATACTAAACAGGAATTCTACATCATATGGCATCCAATATCCATCTATAATATGTTATATTTCTTCTAGAATGTTGAGTTCAAAGCGTAAACAACTCCATATATTACCTCAATGGCATCAACAGTGAGAAGAAGCACAATGATCTTCTCGGAGAATCTCTGTCTCTCCTCAGCATCACGAGCCACCCGACGCCGGTAAGAGAAGTTGTTGAACAGCGTTCTGAGCTCCCGCAACTTGGTTTTTGCAATGGCCAGCTCACGAAGAGCCCGCAGAACCTGAGATCTCCTTATAAGATAAGCCCTGAAGCCCATTTGTATTACCAAGGCTGCATCTTGCAATGACAACTCCTTTCTCTTCCCCTTATTCTTCTCCACTCTCCTCCCAAATGCCTATCACCATATTCACAAAACACAAAACATTCATCTAACATTGTTCACCTGGACTATCCAAGACTGCATAACTATTACTAGGCAAAAAAGATCCTAAATTCAATTTCCAATCAGACCAAAACATTATAGTTCCTAGACTGTTTTACTACATAGTATAAAAAATTAAAAATCACATCTTTTTCAATGACAAGTTCAATTATCCTTATAGTACACACTAGCAGAGTGACAATTCCACTAATTAAACTGATTCTAATCAAATGGATAATTGCATGAGTCATAATGAATAAAGACCTGTCTTAGGATGATGGCGCCATGATCAGAAGGCTCTTCAATCTCAACCACACGTTTGCAGCCATCTTCTTTTTTCTTCTTTTTCTCTTCCTTCTTTTTGTCTTTCTTCTCCACTATTCTACACTCCCCTGAATCTCCAGTGGATGCTTCAAAAGTGTAGGTCCTGGAGATCGGTTTGTCCTCTCCCTTTCCTTTGATCTCAGCCGTCCATTTGTAGCTCTTCTCCGGCGCTCTCTTCCTCCCGTCGTCGTTAATTTTCGCCACCCATTTGTACTTCCGGTCAAACCCATCCTCCTCCGGACTCTTGATCTCCGCCGTCCACGTGTACTTCCTGTCCCCAACTTTTTTCTTCTTCTTCTTCTCCAGGGATAACCGGTCAAACTCCAGTTCCAGGGCCGAGACCCGGTCACACAGGGTTTGTAAGCAGTGAGTATCTAATCCGGACCCGACTCGGCGCCTCTGGACCCGCTTGGCATTGCTGTAAAACGGAGTTCTTTCGATCTGAATCAGATCGGTGACAGCATCAAAGTCGTCAAATTGGGAGGTGAAATCAAAACGGGGAAGTGAATAAGCGGTGGGACAGAGCAGATCAAGAGCAATATCGAGCTCATTTTCGAGTGGAAACGAAGGATAGAATGGATTTCGAGAGAGGGTGGTATCTTTAAAGAAGAAGGGTGGGGAGTGCTCAAAAAGCTCGAATCTTGTGAATCGGCTCATGGCTTCTTCAGAGAAAAGATTTGACGAGAGGTGGCCGTAAAAGGGTTTTAGAGGTGCGAGCGAAAGAGAAGCAGAAAGCTTTTGAGTCAACTGGGGGAATGAGGTGAGGTGACAAGGTGATGAGGATGTCGCGGGCCGGTTTGGTGGATAAATGGATAATTGCCGCAGCCAGTTGAAGCTATTGGACCGTGTGACGTTAGGCACGCTAAAATCATTGTCCCACCTTTGTTAAATTCACCAAAGTTTTAATGTAAGAATAAATGTCTTACATAATTAAATACTACAATTATGTAAGCAGAGACACAATGAGCTTTCTTCATACGACAGTCTATCATGTTCAATCTTGTATTTTTACCTATAATTTATTACTTAAGTACAAATTAAGCTATCAATATGCATTATTAGGGTAATACTTTTATTTAAAATTTGCACCTAAATTCAGACTCGCAAATCTCTAACAGAAGTAGATGGAACACAATTATACTTTTATCAAATACAAGTTCAATTATTACCAATATTTTTTGATTGAGTTTGTTTCGTAATCATATCAATTGACCATATACAATACTTGGTCAATTTGATTTTTGCACAATTTTTTAGAAGCTAAAAAAGAAAGAGGAGAAGTATAAAGAAAAAGAGAGATTTGACGACGCTGCCAACAAAAAAAGGAGGTAACCCCAGACATGCACACGCTTGCTTGGGCGTTGAATGTAACCAACATGCACAAAACAGTAACTTTTTGTCATCTCTCTCATTTTGGGCCCACAAAAAACTTGTTCTTGCGAAAAAAAATAATCACCTTAAAAACTTATCCACATCAATAAAAAAACCAAATCATTAATCGTCATCACACCCCATAATAAAATAGATCAACAAGAAGAAGATTATTAATACAAGGGAATAAAATAATCCATATAACAAGCGAAGGAGAGTACAATGAACTTGGGGAGTCAAACAAATGTATATATGTATCTCCATACCATGGATTACACCTATAATTACTAATTATGTAGGAGTTAGTGGCCCTATATATTCAACAACGTAAAAACAAGCAGAAAACCTGGCCATGAAAACAGCCATGGAAAAAGCTCCAAGCACCGCCCCGGTAGCCCACACTCTATAGTACTTTCCGGCGTCCGATACCACCGCCGCCTCCTCTCCCCCACCGTTATACGGCGGCCGGACCAGGTGGTGGGTCTTCTCATCCAGAGACCGCTCTCCTTCTTCTACTTCTTCACCATCATCTTCCCTCTATTAGAAAAGAAAAAAGAATGTATATTAAGTACAAAGTGCTCAGTAGCAAAACTACAATAGAGAAAATATAATTAACTAGACTAAGTCAAATAAAATATATACAGATACTATGTTTTAATATTCTCCTATAGAAAGTGAGATGAATAGATACTACTCCGTATAATATAATAGGGTCAGTTATATTAAAATAAAAAAAAAATTTTAATACCCTCAGCTCTTTCGGAACATCGTAAACCTTAAACCCCAAATCCGCCATGTTGATATCCCCATCGTCGGCGCCGTCATTGAGGCTCGACTCGCCGCCGCACGAGCAATCATCGCCGGCTCCGCCAACCGCCGCCGCACGGCTGCAGTGGTCCCACTCGCGGAAAGCCATCTCCAGTTCGGAGAGCTTTTCCGTGATGTGCAGCAGGTGGGTCGGCGGCGGCGACTGGCGGCGCGACGCCATCTCCGCCGCCACGAGCGCCTTGAGCGACTCCAGCCGCTGCTCCACGCCGTCGGACAGGAGGTCGTGGTGCGGCGTCTCCGGCGGAAGAGTGAGCAGCTCCACCACTTTGGCTTCGAGTTCTCGGAGCTTCTTCCTCAGCGTCGGGTACCTTCTCGGGATTGCCATGGGTTTGCGTAGTTTCATCTAACGTTAATTGTGTTCCTTAAATTCAGTTTCGAGTTTCCTAACATCGAAAAGGAAAGTGGCAAGTGGCAACGGGCGTGACGGTTAAAGACGGTTGAGGCTAATTTGGGCTCCGTTCACTATTGGGCCTACAACGGGTCAAAAAGGAACAATTCATTTGCAACTTTCATCTCTTTTACATAGGCCCAATTTGGCTATCTTAATCCCAAGAATCAAATGAAGTTAGCATAAAGTTCGATCCATAAAATGATATGAACATCACTATTTATAGGAGGGAATGATTACTCAATCATTATTGTGTGTCCGCATATATGTTGGATCATACTATCAAATAATTTACATTCATTATAAAAACAATGTACTTTTAATATATTAAAAATGTACACTAACACATTGTATTCAGAAAAAGTACATTATTCATGTACTGAATGAACACTATATTATATAATGTACATTCAGTACACGAATAATGTACTTTTAGTATATTAAAATTGTACTACGTAGATCATGGACTACACACTAATTTGCCATGATTACTTTGATCGGCATTAATCAAGGGTCGAAATAGGCAATGCATGGATATAAGTCTTATTAGCTTATTTAGTTATATAAGTCTAGACTTGACATTTTTATTGAACATGTCTAGTCAAACCCCAAGTTGTAGGGCCCTTGATAGGATTCGACCTATTTCCACACACAACACTAATGGTTCTCTCGTATTTAATCTAACTATCATAATAATGGTTCTTCAATGGTTAATTTGCCCGAGTCTTTCTTATAGATGAGGTTATCCATTTATCTTTTGAATCACTCTTGTGGTTATATATATTGAGCTTATTAAGATAAGGGGTTTATCCCATCAAGAACTAGCTAAGAGTACAAACAAGTCGAGCCATTTGTGAACCAAACTCAAGCTTAATTTGATTCAATCGAATTGTACTCCAACTTTTATAAAAATTAATTACTTTATTGCTCGTGGGCTATGATGAAAGCAATGATGAATTTTGTTGGTGAGCCTATTTGTCTTCCAAGCGTAATCTGCCCATCCTATGGATTATGGCAAGATTAATTAAGACTTTAAAGTTTAAAATGATGGCCTAGACAAAACCAATGACATTATCCAATAAAAATCGTAATAATTAAGGACTTAAACATTTCTAATATGAGAAAATTAATTGAGTTTAGTGTCAACAAATCTATTGTTAATACCCTAATTGAGTCATATGGATGATTAAGCATTATGTATAGATTAAGCCATTATCATGATGGCATGGGCCGATCCAATGACGTTAGACAATAGAACTCATAATAATTAAGGATTTAACAACACTTTTTTAGAAAATTAATCCAGTCCAATGTTAGCAAATTCATTGTTGATATGCCATTTGTGTGGACCAGGGTCTACACAGGTGTGTGCACCATATTATAAAATAATGTACATTCAATATACAAATAATATACTTTTAATATATATAAAATGCACATTATATTCAAAGAAAATACATTATTTGAGTATTGAAAGTATATTATTTTATATAATGTACATTTAGTATACGAATAATGTACTTTTAGTATATTAAAAATGGACTTTTTATTATGGTCTATACAACACTGTGTGAACCATAATTGGCTGGTAATAGGCTACTAGGCTCGATCTTTTCTCTCAAATCACATTAATTATATCTATTAAATTGGATTTTTTTCAAAGTTTGGGATTGACTTTTACATACAATGACAGCCAAGACAATTGTGTATTTGTGTTTATAATTTGTTTAATTATAAAGAAACAAGATATATGTATGAATACAAGAATCATTAACACTTAATTAATTATCATTATATTTACCAAGAAAAAATAGCATTCGTGCACTGTACCTAGCTAGTTGTCTAGACTCTAGACTCCACCAACCAAAATTCAACGATATGCACCATCAATCATTACCACGTCTCGTGTGATAATGCTAATCTAACCGAATATCAATTGAATTCCATTAAGATGTCAACTTTTCGAAGAGTTGTAGTATACATACGGATTTGAACTCTCAATTTTATGCTTAAACGACTCAACCTCCCCCATATGAGCCAAAACATGCCTAGCTACATAATTTTATATATTGTATTGTATTTTAAAAATCAATTTACCAGTCTACTAACAAATTTAAATAATGTTGGAAACAATTTAAAAATGTACAAGTTTACATAATTTTAATTTGGATATTTTTTTTTTAAAGATTCAAACTCCACATACATCTTGTAATTGTAAAAAAAAAAAAAAAATTTAAAACTTATTTAAAGTTGATTGATTAATTGAGCTATACTACAATTTTTATTTTTATTTTTAAAAAAAAAGTACAAACGTTTCACGCGATTCTATTGTTTATGGGTGAGCAAAAATACTTTCAGAAGTGATTGACAAAGACTATAAAAAGTTAATGAAATTACATCATCATAACATAAATGCTTGTATACAAAATTTTGTGCCCAAATAAAAATTTCCCATATAAGAATGCACATGCCAGCCACAACTATATATAAAATGATTGAGCCCAAAGGATAGCTCAAGTGGTAAAGAAACTTTTTTATAGAGAAGAACTTCGGGATAACTCGGGTTCGATTCATACAAATTATGACAATTCTCTTTAGACCAACTCCTGTGTATATCTTGGAGCGCACCTCAGCTCGTGAATTTACAGCAAAAAAAAAACTCATGACCTTTAAATACGAGGCAACTATATTTTATATTTGGATCTATATTATGTTAGTTTGAACTATTGATCCAATCTTGAGCTGTAATTATTTATTTGTTCTAATATTTCTGCTAGCTTTACACACTCCAACCAATATATATCCACTTATGAAAAGATTTAGTGATATTATTGGATTGACTGTATCTATGTTCACGGGATGGATACTGTAGTTAGTAGGGCTGAAAGCATAATAACCAAAAATGGAGAAATTGCAAAGTGGTCGAGTCAACTTTCAATAATGCAGAATTGCTTATATTTTAAGGGAAAGTGCATGTTATGCATTGATCTTAAAGTCACATGCATATATTACTGTTCAATGTTAGGTTGGCTTAAGCACTTAAAAGGAAGAAATTAATTTGTATTGAAATATGGAAAAAGACCCTTAAGGTGTGGATGAGATGACTAAGGTCTTAAATTTGAACTTTAAAAATACAATTATCCTTAAAATTTGATATCCTATTAAATGTGGATAAGATTAGTCTTGGTGTGTTATTGCTAGTCCACTAGCTGAGAAAACCTGTAATTAGACAAAAAAAATAAGACTCATTTGATTTGACATTACATGATGTAAGTTGTAAAAAGTATTTTTTCATGTTCAAGGGGTAAGCTTCAGGGTAGAATTATAGCTGAAAATGACCAAGTTTTTATTAGATTGATGATAGATCAAATCATGAAAACAAATAAAAGAGCATGACGTTTATATAATCCAATTAATATATACATCCATATAACCTATCAATTTGTTTTTAGCCTGCACGCTAACATGACTTTACATTCCAACTAGCCAGTAGCGTAATCCGACCAAATTCCAACTAACATCGTCTTGCATATGAAAAGTTGTAATGTTCTTAAAATTTAAACGAAGTTTGGATTGATAATGGTAGTGAGAGAATATTAATGTTGTAATCCTTTTAAGGTAATAAACAAAATGATTCCAAATTTTTGTAGAAGTAATGGAAAAAATCACAATCATCATTTCTATAACTACATATGTTTTGTGCTGCCCTGTATGGGTTAATTGGCTTGGTGGCCCCACAGACAGCTCAACAACTCCGGCTGTAATTATATAGATTATTATGCTTTTTGTGTTTTTTAATTAGTTATTAACCACCGATGTATGGTTATTGTGTCAGTATAAATATGTAGCTTTGGCAGCAGAGAGTTCAATCAACTCACTAATCATTTCTCCTTCAATTCCTAGCTGATTAAGATTAGATTCTTGAAATGGCTTCAAACCCTAAATCTTCAGCCACCATTTTCCTTGCCCTCAACCTTCTTTTCTTTGCTCTCATCACTGAAACCCAAGCTTGTAACACTTGTCCTGGCTACCCTGCCATCCCTCCTCCTCGCCACGGCGGCAGCAACGGTGGCGGTGGCGGCAACGGAGGCGGAAACGGCGGTGGAAATGGCGGTGGCGGCAACGGAGGTGGAAATGGCGGTGGAAACGGCGGTGGCGGCAACGGAGGTGGAAATGGCGGCGGGAACGGCGGTGGAAATGGCGGTGGCGGAGGAGCCGGACAGTGCCCAAGGGATGCTTTGAAGTTGGGTGTGTGTGCAAATTTACTAGGAGGACTAGTGGGAGTGGTGATCGGAGCTCCACCAACGCTGCCGTGCTGCAGCTTGATCGCCGGGCTGGCGGATCTAGAGGCGGCGGTGTGTCTGTGCACGGCGATACGAGCCAACATTCTCGGAATAAACCTTAACGTCCCACTTTCCCTCAGCCTGGTCCTCAACAACTGTGGGCGCCAGGTTCCAAATGGCTTCACCTGCTAAACCTCGTACGTAACTACGTACGGATGCTTTAATTTGCATGCAATCCATAATGCATGAAACCCAGGGAGCTGATGAGGGGAGCATTAAATTAAAAACAATATTACAATAATATTATTCACAATTATTATATTTGTCGTCGTATGTGTTGTGTCGTTTGATGTTCGTAACGCCTTGCATGAATAAGATCGAAGCTAAGGTGTCTTCACTCTGTTTTTCTCAAACATATCATAGCCATTATATGTACTGCCTTCAAGATTGGAGGCCATCTTATGTTTCCATTAATAAAATTTATTCAAATTTTTAATTTGTGTTTTATTATATATTATTGTATAGTGGTTAATTTTATTGGCATTATATATATTTTTTCTTTTAGCAGACATCAACGTTGTACTAGAAGTGTGCAAATTAAATGGTGTATTTAATTAGTATTAATGTGTATATATATGTCTTATAAGGGCCAAAAGTTTATTAATTAGATCATAAATCAAATATTGACAACAACAAATTGAAAGACTACTATAGCATCTGATCTGTATTTTGTTTGACTTACAGGATCTAATCTCCAAAAATAAAAATGAAACATAAATATATCAACTGGTTTTATGTGAAATCATCTCATGAGTCAAAAAATGTATCATGTCCCGTAAAGTACTATAAGATTAATTACTTTATTAGCCACAACTAAGATTTCTTCATTTCCTAGTTCTATCAAGATTCACTCTCTCCAAAAGTAGAAATGAATTTTAAGCATAAATGTGTTTGGTATAAAATTGTATCATGAGTAAAAAATTTGTTATCACGTAAGTCCATTGCACATGATCTCCTAAATGTGGTTTACTCGGTGCATGTAATTTTGTTATTTGTTGTGAATGGGTGAGTTAGTGTGTGTTGGATTATAGTCCATACTAACTGATTTACTCAATATAATAATGGATAATAGTAAAAACTAACTTACCCATTTAGACTTTTGTCAATAGTTTTTTTTTTAAAATAAATTTAATTAGTTTAATGAAATATAATGTGATAATTAAATGAAATAATTATAAATTATAATTATTAATTTTTTTATTACTATAGAAAAAACTACTCTCAAGACCCTAAATCACTATACTTTATATATCTTTTACGTGGATAATAGTCTTTCCTCAATGTGATGGATAATAGTCCTTTCTCAATATATATATATATGGATATATAATATAGTCAAAACTTTTCCATTAATGCTTTTGTCAATATTTTTTTAAAATAAAATTTAGTATAATGAAATATAATTTAATAAATAAAATAAATAAGTATAAATTATAATTATTAAAACAATATTTTATTGCTATAAAAAAAATACTTTCAAATCTCATCAAGATCCTAAATGGTTGTAGTTTATTTTTGCATGTGTTGATAATAGACTTTGCTAAATGCCTAAATGTAATAAATAATAGTCTTTGATCAATGTAATGGATAATAGTCAAAACTTACGCATTTAGAGTTTTGTCAATAGTATTTTTTAAAAATAAATTTTGCTTACGCATTTCAAGGAAAATGCATGTCACGCATTGAAAGGTGCTACTACTCTATGGTCACGGGTATATGTTCTGTTCAATGTTAGGTTAGTTGCTCCATAATGCATGCTTAATCTCTTAAAAGGAAAAGAAAAAAAAATCTTAATTTGTATTTAAATATGGAAAAAAATTGACGAGTGTTGATGAAATGACGTGAGTTTTTTTTTTTTTTTTTTTTATAACTTAATTAGAAGTCTACATTGTACTTGATAAAGTCTAGGAAATTAGGGTCAAACTTCTACTCATAAGTTAGCTTCATATCCTAATCGGACCAAATTCTAACTAAGATAGTCTTGCATATGAAAAGTGTTTGAATTGATATATAATGGGAGCTGAGTGAGATTATATCAGTGTTGTAATATAACCATTTTAAGGTAATAATGAACAAAATGATTCCAAAATTTACAGAAGCCATGCGAAAAAAAATCACAATGTATAGTAATTTCTGTAAGTTGATATCTTTTGTGCTGGGTTGTATATATGAGTTGACTGGCTTGGTGGCCCCACTGACAGCTCAACAACTTCAATAGTAAATTAGAAAAAATCTAGATTATGTTTTTGAATTTTTTAATTAGTTATTAACCACCGATATAGATTTGTTGTGAGAGTATAAATACGTAGCTTTGGCCGCAGAGAGTTCAATCAACTCACTAATCATTTCTTCTTCAATTCCTAGCTGATTAAGATTAGATTCTTGAAATGGCTACAAACCCTAAATCTTCAGCCACCATTTTCCTTGCCCTAAACCTTCTTTTCTTTGCTCTCATCACTGAAACCCATCAAACTTGTCACACTTGTCCTGGGACCCCCAAAACCCCGCCTCCTAGCCCCGGCGGTGGCAACGGAGGCGGTGGAAACCCTAAAACCCCGCCTCCTAGCCCCGGTGGTGGCAACGGAGGCGGTGGTAGCCCCAAAACCCCGCCTCCTAGCCCCGGTGGTGGTGGTGGAGGAGGAGCGGGACGTTGTCCACGAGATGCTTTAAAATTGGGTGTGTGTGCAAATTTACTCGGACTGGTGGGAGTGGTGGTTGGAAGTCCACCGACGCTGCCATGCTGCAGCCTTCTCGCCGGGCTGGCGGATCTGGAGGCGGCGGTGTGCCTCTGCACGGCCATACGAGCCAACGTTTTAGGAATAAACCTTAACGTGCCGCTCACTCTCAGCCTGGTCCTCAACGACTGTGGCCACAAGGTTCCAAATGGCTTCACCTGTTAAACCTCGTACGTACGTACGTATGCTCTGCATGCAATACATAATGCATGGGAGGGGCGCATCATATCAAATTAAAATAATATTCACAATTAGTTAAGTTCATTTGTCGTCGTATGTGTTATGTTGTGTCGTTTGATGTTTGTAACGTGCATGAATAAGATGGACTTCTATATGTACTGCCTTCAATCTTGGAGGCCGTCTTATATATGTTTCCATTAATAAAATTTATTCAAATTTTAATTTGATGTTTTGTTGTATGTGAATCCAGTTTATTACGTACTATATATTATTGTATTGGATGTGGTTAATTTTAATATTGGCATTATATATATTTTTTCTTTTTGCAGACATCAACGTTATTGTTGCACTTAGAGTACATGTATGTACAAAATGGCACGTGTATTTAATTAGCATTACTGTATATGCATGACTTGTAATGGCCAAAAGTCTATTAATTAGATTACAAAAAAATTGACAACAACGAAAGACTATAGCATCTATATTTTAATTTGTTTGACTTACAAGATCTAATCTCCAAAAATAAAAGTAAAATAAAACATAATCAGCTTGGTTGGCTTGAGTGGCCATACATACATTCTTGTCGTTTAAGAGATGTAGAGTGTATGAACCCATTCTTGTATGAAAAAATTAATTTGATCAGATCTTTGTCACTTAATTGGGCCAGGCCGATGCGAACGAGGACGGTGTGAAAGTCTTAAAAGCCAGGTGCCAGTGAGATATAACTGGATGTGTGGTTTGTGGACTATTTCACATTAGTGGGATTTATTCGCCACACGTAACTGTTTTATTTGTTGTGAACGGGTGAGTTACTGTGTGCTGGGTTATAGTCCATCTCAACTATATCGCCATCGTCGGCATCACGCCCAATCTTACTCTTTTTGTTATTGAAATCAACTTCATTATCAACTGCTGATAATCTTGAACCCTACAAATTAAGTTTAATTATATTAAGATTAATGTTACAATAAATTGTTTAATCTAATTATAAGAAAACTCTATGACGTTATAATACTATACTAATTATACGTACTAGCGATATGATAGCTATCATAGACGGAAATAAAAGCTAGGAGCGAAAAAAGCAAATATAAGGATGTATATATAATTCTCGACTACAACTACTCAATTAATTACCTAACTAATTCAAAATAAATTCATAAATTTTATTTTGCTAGTAACCATAGAGTAGTTTGATTATATTATATTTTATATATGAAGCACTGTCAACACCATATAGTATTAACAATTAGTTCACCACTAGACACTAGTACAGTAGTACCAACAGGCAATGTAAAAATGCCTATTAATTAGTTACCCGACAAAATTATTGTAGTTTTAGGAACAAGACATATGCATACGTTGTTCCCAAAATTAATCAAACTATTATTACCATAAATTAATCAAAAGCTAACTTCTGAATTAAATCAGTTTTTTTTTTTTGAAAAAATTAAATCAGTTAATTACCTCTTTTTTCCCCTCATCAGAAGAAGGCTCAAACTCAATGATTCCTCTTCTTCCTGCATGTCTTATCCCATTAGTTAGTAGCAGTCAATTCCAACTAAAACATTTATGTAACACAAAAAGAAAAAACAAACACATATATTGCACCCTCGAATAATAACCTCAATTTTTCTCTATCACCCAAAAAACAATGTATATATGTGGTTCTAAGAATGATAGTCAACTTAATTGTTTTGATCTCGAAACTGATTTTTTTATATTATTATTGCACTAATCTCCGCTACCAGGTACGATGATACATACAAGAAGATGGATATGATGTAATTAATATTGTCAATTGTGGGCGGGTGGACGGGGTTTGTATTGAAGGATAGCATAGGATGAAATATCACAGGGTTATTCTTGTAAATATATTTGTTGAAATCGGTTATAACCGTTCCCTGTACTGCCCTTTATATACTCTCTGTAACAGCTTGGTTAATCAGATATTCAGTTCATCTTCTTCATACACTTTCTGTTTCACCATCGATAACTTCCTTTTCCAGTTCACGTCATGGTATCAGAGCCACGGCGAGGTAGTTACGCCGCCGCGGTCTCCGGCACCGGCACCGGCGAGTCCAGTCAAAGGCCACGATCAACAAATATATTTACAAGAATAACCCTGTGATATTTCATCCTATGCTATCCTTCAATAGTTTGGGTAGAGAATAATCTGAGTGAAAACCAAGATTACACCTTTGTTGTTGTTGTGTTTCTTAGGAGGAAGAACGTGCCATGAAACGGCCGGTAATTGACGGCGACGATGGATCTTCAAATAATCCTCTCTGCCCACTCCAACTTTCTCGATTGGATCATCCTGTGTTGTTAACATTGCAAAAAAAAAAAAAATGTAACTTATAGTGTACTACAACCTTAACGGAAAAACCATCCAGTACGTATATATTACCAGAAACATCCGAGCATGACAGGCATGAATAATGGCGACGCCGCACAACATAAACATCAAAACAGCGGATAGACAAGACATGTTTGGCGACATAGTTTATGATTGAACGCTGAAATGGGATTGAGATTTGGATTAATGGAAGGGAATATTGAAAAACAATACAGTGAAGCTACTAAGCTAGGAAAGTGCAAGTTTTTAGTGTTTTATAAGACCTCCTTTGTCTTCTCCATCTCCCCTTCTCTCTTTATATATATTGAATAATTGAATTTTCTTCGATGGATATTCGTGTACATGACACTATTGTGAAAGTTCGTCTAACAGTTGACTTCGTAACCACAAGATTCTAGCAGGTCGACTCTCGAGATCAGAGTTGTTCTTAATCTGAGCAAACAGTCAATTATGGGTATTATAGGTCTTCTTGCTTGATTCAAATTGGTCAATTATGTACAATCTAAGCTAATTTACTTCTGTGTGATTCTTTGACGACTAAGGTTACAATACAAACAAGTTTCATCCATAACACACATTTAGATAGCTCTTGCGAGCTTAAGAGAAAGCATTTAATATGTTTGATGATTTAATATGAGCCGACCAAAAAGGGAGAGACAAAGGCATTGTCTCTCATGAGAAGAATGTATTAACGAAAAAGAAAGTGTTTTTTTTTTTAAAACGAAAGTGTTTTTTTAGTATTATTTGAAGGCTAAGCTAATAGAATTTAGGTTTGTTAAGATTGCTTCCTACTTCCTGGAATTGGCTGCTAATTAACTAATCAAGTTGGTGTTTGACTCTTTGTCCGGATTGAAGCTTCTTAATCTTCATTATTCTAATTTATTATCATTAATTACTAATACATACAATAATATTTCGACTTTTTAGATATTAAAGTACGTGTTTTCTCGTACTGTTTCATAAAAACAGTGAGCTAGTTGTCCATCTTGTTTCAAGTATTGAAAACACGAGGCTGGGATCAAGGCCATTTTAATAATAATTGATATAAGTGTCGAAAATTGACAAAACAATGAGTCTTGAAAATATTAAACAAATATACATATGTTAATTATTTAGATATAAATTCTTGTTAATATCAGGGGTGTTTATGACATTCATCCTCAAATTAAGAAATGAGTGAGTCTTTATTAGATACTAAATTTCAATTACGTTTAAACAAAATCTTAACTTAACAACTCATACACTGCACCTTCCGAGTCCAAGCTTTCCCGAGCTTTATGATGGAAGACAGTGGAATGAAACCTAATATTCTAATTATATTAAGTGAGAAGTTCGTCAAACGATCAGCAACACACAAAAGAGATAAATATCACTAAAAATACTTTATATGACGATTTAATACAAAATATTTGCAAAAATTAATATAGCAATCTTTTAATATAATAATTATGCTACATTGCTCTACTCACTCCACGTACGACATAAACAATTTGGTGGCGGTATTCAAGGAACATGGATTGTTATTAAGCAATGTTTGTGTCTGTAGTGTAAATGTTGGGAGGAAGAGCTCCTTGTTTAACGCCCTGTTTTTCATGCCTTAATTACCGTGAAGGAGAGGACCTAGTTTCTTGCCTCTCCAAATATTTTAAATAAAATTAGATCAATTTTAAAATTTTGTGTTAGTCTATTTGGTCAAATCAATAAATATTAATCCTGAAATGAAACATGACTCTCATATATAAAGATCACAAATTCAATTTTTATTAATACTTTTTTTAATTGAATTTGTTGTACCGAATCAAATTTACCCAATACACGCTCATAAGTAGTGATTGTGCATTTTTGTTTTCCTCAACACAAACAAAACAAAAATAATAAATATATGGATTAATAATATAAATACGGAGTATATTATAATTGAGGGCTTAAACATAGTATCAATTCCTCCGGGGGGTCAAAGTGAAATTAACTACTTTTTGTTATGACTCCCTAATTGGTAAAGTCAAAGATCGGCGTCGTCTCCGAGTTATTTGGCGCATCGCTTTGATCATTTCCCGGCGCCGGAAACCAGTCATTGGTCGTTCTCAGCTCGGCCGCTCATAGCAATCGAAGAGCGATGGGAATAATTAGGAACAACTTCATCTTCGTATCTGGAACAGTTTGCGGAATTTATATCGCCCAGAACTACAACGTTCCCAACCTCCGGAAAACCATCGAGGCGGCTTTGTTTAGGGCTAAAGACGCCGAGGAGAAGTACCGGAAGCCCACGAAGCCGGGCGAATAGTATTCCGATTTTAATCTCAGGTCATTCTGCATCAATCAATATGCATAATTACATGTACTGTACTTTTTTTTTTTTTCCATATTCAGAATATGTATATTTGAAAGTTGTAATTCATCGAATGAAGATTTTTGTGTAGATGCTAGAAATTCATGAATAATAAACAAACTTGTTCTGTTGTGGATCTTTGAGTTAGGGCTTGAGAATAAACAGTACAGAGTTCATGTTGATTATTGATATGTGTGTGTGTGTGTGTGTTTTTTTTTTAAAAAAAAAAATATTAAATGCCCTTTACTGCTATAAAGTTGCAAGCTTTGGCTGATAATGGGACTCACTAGAATTATTGTCTGGCTGTTAATGATGCACTTATTGAAGATGGCTTTGCATAGACAATCAAGATCATCCCTTCTTTAGTTTTGCTTGACCACTGGCAATTGTCAGCACTTTGATCCAGGCATCTCTTTGATCTATAAAATCTTATGGTGAACTGAAAATGATATCCGTAAATGTCCTGCAAATTGTAGTTTTGAAGTTGATAGTAGGTAGTGTGCCACAAGAACAGAACAACTTCAGATAAGAAAATTATTGCCAAAACTTTCTGCTTATACTTCCATTTTATGCAAGTGCTATGAATTCTCTACTGTTAGGCAGCAGCATTCCGAGCCTGATTGTGTTATCACTTCAATTCATTCCTTAAATTCAGTTCTCAACCCTTAGAATGCTGTGCTGTCTGTTTTCCTTTCTGAATTAGGTATTACCAAATGCATAGTAATAAAGGTCCATGCTTGGTGCACACCGGTGCCTCTTTGCTTGCTTAACACTTTGTGAGGCTTAATTGCTGAATCAGAATATTTGGATGAAGGAAGAAAAGGGGGATATTTGTACTTCTTGGTCTTGTTTTAGCTGTTATTCAGTTCACATTCTTCTAGTGGGAGCCTTTCCTGACTCAAGCTGAAATGCCTTCTTGTGATAGGATATTGGGAAAGTTCTTTTTACAGTATAGAATGTTGAAAACGTCTTATGGTGCTGAAATGGTCTTGTGATTTTTGTTGAAGTAATCTTGTGTCTGTTGCTAGCTTAGGTAGTGTATCTTCATTGGTACATCTCACTCGTTCATAGGACTTCTCCCTGCATTTTTATCTTGGAATGCCTTTTATCTGATGTTCAACATTGAATCCTGCAGCCTTCTTCTGTGGTCCTTCCTTAGTGTAAACTCATGATTGTGACAACCGTATAAAGTGGATAAAACCAACCCCCCAATTCCCGTGATTCAAGTTTTCATATTTTCATCTACATTCAGAATGCGGATTTCCTTTTCAGATTATTAACAGATGATTGAAGCGTGCTTCTACTTTGTCTCCTTTCATTTTCAGATTTTTACTACTTGATTAAAGCGTGTTTATTGTTGACAGAAACGTGTCAAAGATGGCCACTTCTCAACTAGTGCAAAATTGACAGATGATTTGCAGGATAAGGATTAGCTGTATGTTGTTCATATCCTTCAAACATTGATCTTGCTTCTAGGGTTCTATTATTATTAGATTGTTGTGACATGTTTCCTTAATCTTAAAATTGATACTTTATTGTTTTCTGCTAAACTTTGTTTTGCAAAGATGTTCCTTGGAGCTGTTCATAGTACTGTTGTGAAGTGCAAAAGGAGAAAGAAGTGAGGAAATGGGATGAAAGAGGAAAAAGAAATAAATTCAATTATGGACAAAATTGAAAAAGGACAATTTCCAGATAGTTTCCCCATCCTTGAATGGAAGAAAAAGGTTCTATCTTCTGAAAGTGACAAGAAATGCAATCAGAAATGGACATGGGAAGGCAAAAGATAAGCAAATTTCATATCTTTTGCCCCACCTAATCCCTTTGCCCATCAAGGCAAAACAGCTGCATACTAATCTGTTTTGAAATCTTTCAGGAATGAGAAACTTCCCAGAATTTAGGCTTCTGGTTCCAAATGCAATGATCTATCGCGCTTTTTTGGCACACAACAAAGCAGCTAAACTTGTATACAGTAACAACAATGGAGTAACCTGTAATATCTTCCTCCATTCCCTTCATCTGGGTGATCCGAGGCTGAAAACCAAAGCATCGGGCTCGAATATAGATAATATATACACATTATATAGGCGACTTTTATTGTTTACACTAAATTGACGGGAGACTGTGACCTTGGCTCCCCTTGGCTCTTGGATTTTTGAATTTTGGTGGCAACCTCGGAGATGACTAACCTAGTTAGAAGCAAACCGGCAATCAGGGCTGCTCCCATTAACATTGTGAAAACAGCGCCCCAGCTCTTAGCAGAAATGTAGCCGGTTAGCAGAGGGCCAATGGCAGCCCCAATGGAGCCAGTTCCATCGATAATTGCAGTGACTGTTGCCAGTGCTCTCGAGTTGCCTTTCAACGAGCTGTGTGTTCCCAGGTCTGCTGAAACCGCGGTGGTTATCAGCGCGTAAGGTCCATTCACAAACGCGCCAGTGATCAACATGAGGATGATGTTGACGGGCATGGAGACGTGGCCATAGTTTCTGTAGAAGAAGAGAGCTGGAATAGCGCAGTACATGAAACTTGCAGCCGTCATGGCTCTGGCATCCAGGCGATCAGAAATGTAGCCCGCTAGGATCCCTCCAACCACCCCGCCAACATCAAACATCGTGGATAAGTTCCCTGATTCCTCGTTCGATAAGTATCTTCCATCTATAGCTGCAGCATCACAAGAAATGGTGAGTTAAGACTTACGAAAATGCTTTTTTTTGGTTGAGGATAAAACAAAGCAGAATTTCAATAACTGTTTTTTTTTTTTTTGAGTACTACTGACTCTGTTACAATGTAGTATTGTTTCAATAACTGTTGATATACCTGTGTGGCTAATGTAGAAAGGAAGCCAATAGAGGAATGTATAGGCCACCAATTTGGCAAAGAAAAGGCAAAGGGCGAAAGGCGCAACCCCAGGTATCTTCCACGCTTCAATAAAACCGACAGCAGATTCCTCGCTATCTGATTTCAAGAGAGGTTCTGTAACTTCCTTCCATTCTTTTTCAGGCGAGAGATCGTCATCTTCTTCGTCATTACCAGCGCCAACAGACTCGGGATCGACTGGCAACAAAAGGAAAACGACCAAGCCAATGAAGGCGATAGACAGACCGGGAACAACCAAGGACCAACCCCATCCAAACTTCAACAAGCCCGATGCAATTAAGGAACCGGTAATGTTGCCAAGAGATGTGTGAGAATTCCATATTCCCATTATAAGTCCCCTCTTCTTCTTCCCGAACCAATTCCCCACAACCGCAACCACAGAAGGCCAGCCGGTGGATTGGAACAAACCGGCAAGCATTTGGACAATCAAATAGTAATAGAAAACATGGATATTTGCCCAATACCCAACCCCAAAAAGGGCTGTGAACAAACCAGTTCCCACCATTCCCACTGTCAAGAAAACCCTAAGATCCATTCTATCACCTATATGCCCCGAGAAATACATCCCTAACGCATACACAAACAGGAAAGCCACATCGAGTTCCCCAAGCAATTCTGTGCCATTAGGACCATCAAACGGATACCAGCCACTCCCAAGCACCCATGATCCTCCCAAGTTCTGCCGAGAATTCTGAGCATAACCCCTCAGCCACGACGATTTTAACTCAACTTCAGTCGACTGTGGATCAAGCGCACTTTTCACAATGCTCGTTGTTTTCCTAGTAGCATGATACGCCCCGTATGCAAAAAACGTTACAATTAGAACTATGGCTTGATACGTCTTGTATGAGAAGGCCGTCTTCTTTGTGCCCTCTAAGAACTGTATTCCTGGAGGCTTCTTGTAGTTTGTCTCCTCAATTGGCTCTGGAAGAGACCCCATTAATGGATATCAACTCAAATCTGATTACCAGGAAGAGCACCCAAAATCCCCTCTACTATGAGTCCAAGAATGATAAATACTGAGACAAGATACAAGAAGACAGTACAATCAGACAGGATCAACTGAATGGGATTATCAGACAAATATGTTGATAATGGCAATACTAAGAGATGTAACAATAATCTTAACATAATGCCATCATTTGAAACATGAACAAATATGTATCTAAATCAGCAAACATTGAACACATTTCTCTGATTTTTTTTTTTTTTTTTTTTATGCACAGACATAATTTGTACTCAGAAAAATATAAATTAGGCAGGTATATATATAACTATAAATAGAAATAACCAATTCCCAACAACCCCTATCTTATCCTTGAATTATGGCACAAGTTATGTATTTCTATTGCCCTGAAATGTGAAATTGTAGCCTTATCCACTCAGATTACACCAGAACCAAATAAAGTCAAAGAATTCCCCTATATTCCCGGGAATTCCTTATCCATTCCAGCAAATAAAAATATAAACTTTGTACACATCACAGGATAGACATAACAATCCTACATAAGAACCAATAACCATGATCCCACAATATTCTTCACATAATATTCTTAGCCTAGGAATCTGATTAACCTGCTCGCCGGAACAAATATCATATCCAGAGGATTCCCCCACCGGAAAATCAAGAACTGATCAAAAATAGTTTTTTTTTTCAACGTCGAAATTTAATCAAACAACGCTATACTTTAAAGTTATAGTGAAAATTCAGGAAAAAAGCAGATTAAAAGTCGAAAAATAGACAGTATATTGATCAAAAGAATCTGGGATGAAGATCAAACCTTACTGAAATGAATGGATCCTTTTGCTTTGCTTTGCTTTCCTTTCACTGGCGATATGAATATATATGAACTCAGATTCTCAGTGTATATATGAGTATATTTATATGAGAGAACAGAGAAGACTATAACTCTATAACTAAGCTGCTTTTCTTCAGGAAGACGAGGGAAGGAACGCTTGAAGGATTCATTTAAAGCGGAAAGCGATAAACAGTGGCAAGTTTATATACCGTAAATGCCCTCAAGTATTTACCAAGTGGAACCTTGTTTTGATGTTGCGTGAAGATGGACATTTACATTTACACCCTCAGGCCTAAGCAAGCCATTATTAGTTCGAGGGCCCCACCACTATTTGTCCCATTCATAAATTAATTAGCAAAAAATAATTTTACCCCCGGTCTCACTATATTATTAGTAGACTTCCTGATCTTGTTATTAGTAGACCTCCCGATCTGGTTATAAGTAGATTACTCGGTCTTATTATCATTAGACAAAATAATATAATATAACCGCGTTATAGTGTTATACCAATATTTCAATCTGTAATTACTCGGATTGACTTATGTATCAAATTCTGACTACAAATATGGTTGAGAAAGCCTCTAAATTAGCCGAATGGCTTGATCTCAGATCGGCCAAACTTTTCTGAACTAAGCACACCGAGAATAATAACCTAAACAAATTATTAACCTAAAATAAATATAATCCGATTATGTTAAGGCCATCACGTCCTATTCACGCGACTTGTCAGAATTATTTGGCCAAATGTAGAGTGCAAGACCGCCTGATCACCCAAAATAGTCGCGGCACGTGGAGATCAAAGCTTGCAATGAGCTTGAAACTTGTTCCATTGCCATATATAAAGCATTCTCCTTAGCGTGACAGCGAACTTTTTGGAGCTCCCAACTACACCACTCCACTCAGAGCCTCCCGACCTCACGAGATTTGACCCTTAATTAATTAACTTCCCGGTCACACCAATCATCTTTATTTAAGAAATTATAATGCATTTTAAGAAATACATATTACATCCTAATTCGGTATAATAATCCTTTCAAATAGGGGAATGGCGTACACGTGCAAAACACCATAGATAGATTAATCACTCAAAATTTGCTTATTAATTAACTAATCAAGCATTACATGTAACGATAGTGATTTATAACACAAGCAGCCGACGCGACACCTATGAAAAGTAGTGTAAATTACGTAGGATGAAATTAAAATGTACACCATTTTTGTTCTTTTTAATGTTGGAAGCTAAGGACGTGTTCGTTGGTCAAATATTTATTACATTTTCAAAGAGATGAGATATGAATGTGGGGTGATAATTTCTCCACTTGTGGAATCTGAGTGTGGGTGGCACATAGAGTGGTCAACCTACCTTAACCTAACAAATTTTAGCGTACGGAAATAATTTTTACTATTTGTTGGTGCGTAAGTATAAGCCGTAACAATAAATGCAACATTATCGATACAGCTATTATATATGTGATTGAACCATTTGGATTGGCAAGAGTAGATGGGGGCAATCCAGTAAATTCAAACCCAAACTTGACAAACCCATTCTCGTCATTTCACAAGCCGCCTCAGATACAATAAAATAATAAATGAAAAAACAATAGACGTGGAGTTTCGGGCGGAAGGTATATTCGGATTATTCGCATACGAGAAAACGCATAATTCTTCGGTCGGAGCGTATATTCCCTGACGCTTCGCCACCACCGGGACCCACCTAAATCCGACATGTCAAATCTGGTGGATTACACGCCCTTTCCTCACGGACCAATCGCGTGCTTTTGTTTTTTTATTTAAATACAAGAAGGAGAATTATATTCTTGGCTGTGTAGCCACCGCACGTCGGAGTCATGTGATTCGTTAACATATGCTTTATCGTTTGTGCAATGGTAAAAGGAATAAAGATTACTTCCATTATTATTAACTTTTTTAATGCATTATTAACTTATTTAATCTGATGATGAGGTAGATTAGATGCCACTATAAAAATAAAATAAAATAAAAATGAATCTACTAGATTGATGTCATCAAAATATCTGGTGAGTCAAATTAATTTATTCTCATTTATAAAGTCATCATCAAGAATATATATTAATTGTGAGTTAAAAATTGTATATAAAAAATAACGGGTTGAATAAATATTACTGATTGATTGTATGAAATATTAAATGTTAGGTAATTCTTGTTTGATTTCGACCGATATATAAAAATTTGTCTATGTAACTTATTAATTTATAGTTGATGAGTTATGTTGTGGCTCTAGACATCCATGCTAAGAGTGATGATCTCGCTAAAAATTCATAATTGTTGGATTATATATTTGTTTGAGATGGAGAGATATTTGTTAATGACCGAGAAGATTAGCACTTATGAGGGTTGTAGGGCCACTTTATTGAATATTTGTACATGATTCTAAGAACATCGTCCTCATTAGGCATAGATTTTGAGGGGTTTTGTTAGTAAATTTTTTTTTAAAGGGCGGTTGCCAGTGAGCGTCGCTGTTGGTGCATTTAACGGGCATCAATAGTTTTTTTAGTTTTTCTTATGGGGCTCACTATTCATTCTAAAAATTATCTCCTGCAAGAACCTTTTGTATTCTCTCTCTTCTACATCATTTTTGTCCTCACAAAAAATCCCTTCCAAAATATTCTATTGTGGTTGTTCTAAAACATCAATGTATTTTGTAATAGTTAATATGTTAATCTCGAAACTTTTAGCTAAAATGAGGCACTTATAAGCACGAAAAAGAAAAAGATTAAACAATGATTTTTTTATAAATGAGGCAATATAAATTGCCTTAATTTTTTTTATTTTTTAAATGTGCACCTTTCAAAATATATTTCAAATGATTTTCAAAAGAAATATAAAGGGATATATATATATGTCCACCAACTAACACCTCATGATTATATATATCGGTCCATGGCACAGAAAATGATATACACAAGTGTGTGTTCTGCAAATGGATAGATGGAGTTATCAGACAAAACAACCTTTGGATGGAACCTTGGGAAACTACGCACCATGTTTCGTTTATGGTTTTCCATTCAATTGGCTTTGTCGTCCAAACCATTTGTCCTTTTTATAGTATGTTCCTTTATCCATGATATGGGCGCTTATCTTAATACTGACAATGTTGTTGCTCTCACATACCAGCTAGCTAGCTACACTTATCTTCAAACTTCTTTTCTTGTTTCTTCTCAATCTTGGACAACTAAACCAATCTTTATATCGTGGATATAGAATTTAACTTCATAATATACAGAATCCATGTTCATAATACACATATGCATGAACGCGATATAATAAACATGAATTCTGTGTATTGTGTTAAGTGTTTAATTCATGTTCATTATACCATGTTTTATCCGTATGTGTGATATGAACATGATGATTTTTGTACATTATGAACATGAATTCTATACTATATGAAGTTAAATTCTGGATATATGTTCATTATATTGTATCTATGTGTATGTTTATTGTGAATATGAATTCTGTGTATTATATGTGAACATAAATTATGTACATTATGAATCACAAAATAAACTGCCTAACTGCCAAGGACCTTGTAGTCCAGTGGCATCAAACCCTTCCCTTTATATGGGAGGTGGTGGGTTCGAGCCTCAATGGGGGCAATACTGACTCTTGTGCTTCAATAAGAGTTATGAACAAGTACTGCATTCTAATAGAGTTAGTATACCCTTAGAGCCCACTGTTCATAAATTAGAGTCTCCCTAGTCATACACCAACTCAACACGAATTATCTACTATACTAATAAGAGCCTAAAATGGGTAGCTACTATACAAATAAGAGCCACGAATTATCTACTAACCTTACTTTTATGATTATCCGTTCAGTTTTCCGTTAAATATTCTCTTCTCCGTTAATATTTCTTTAACTTTTAACTTACCCATTAATTTCTATAAGAAAGGTCTTAGGTTCGAACCTCATCTCAATCAAATTTGACATAATTAAGTTGTCACTCTATTTTACTCTTATTAAATTAAATAAATTAGTAGCTACAACAAATAAATTAGTAGCTACAACAAAAAACGATACATATGTATTTCTTTAATTTAGAATTTTGTGTCTACAACACCTTTATTTTGAAAAAATTATTCATTATCAAAAAATTAAATTAAATAAGAGAAATAATTTCATTAGTTATATTGTCTTTATTTTCTCTCATGCAAAGATTCTTTACATTCAAATTTATCAATTGATATTCATTACATTGTCCATTATCTTATTTTTACAATATCTTGTAATTAAATATCAAAGTTATAGTACAAAATAATGTTATATATTTATTTATCAAGTATTTTATTAATACTATGAAAAAAAATTTTAAAATAATTTGAAGCTAATTATATTAACTACTTGGGGATTGGTTGACAAAGAGAGCACTCAAATAATAAACCAACAAATTGAAGCGGAATCACTCTATTTTACTCTTTTTGAATTAAATAAATTAGTAGTTACACCAAAAAATGATACATATGTATTTCTTTAATACCAAATATTTTATTAATACTATGAAAAAAAATTTAAAATAATTTGAAGCTAATTATATTAACTACTTGGGGATTGATGGACAAAGAGAGTACTCAAATAATAAACCAACAAATTGAAGCAAAATCACTCTATTTTACTCTTATTCAATTAAATAAATTTGTAGTTACACCAAAAAATGATACATATGTATTTTTTTAATACCATGAAAAAAATAAAAATGAATAGTTTGAAACCAATCATATTAACTACTTGGGGATTTGTTGACAATGAAAGTACTCAAATAACCCATTACCCAGCAAATTGAAGCGAGAAACTACCTTTTAATATCTTTGGAATACATAATATTTTAAATTTTCAAATTTTTATTAATTAATTGAATATTTTTTCTTAAACTAGGGATTTCTTTATCCACAATAACTCATTCAACAATAATGGTTGAACCAAATGAACCCCAATCAGAACACCTAAAGAAAAGTCCATAGCTCCTATATCATAATCTCATTGCATGACGTTGTCATCTATGCTACCAACAATATCCGAATTGCAAATAACACATTACCAACAAAAAGGAAGAGAACAAATAGTAAAGATGAAGACAATGACAATGCTACTCAAAAGAGAATTAAAAACACTTAGAAAAATTCAAATTAAAAGTAGTATTTATTTAGACTATCATTTTGAAACCAAATATTTAGACTATCGATTTTACAAGGTTGCAAACATTTATTTTAGTGATAATTATAATGAATTTTCTATATTATCTTGGATTCATATACTTTAGTTAGATATTTAAATAAAAAAATTCAATATTCAATTACTCATGTATAAACTTCTCCTATATAATCTTGCATTGATATACTTTCAAATATTTATTTAAATATAAACATTGGGCATTAACCCATCCGCGCAATGCGCGTATAAAACTAGTATTATTATAAGATTGAGTTAGTTTAGATATAGTTGAGCATCAGGATTGAACTGTACCAAGATGAGTTGGGTTTTGGGCCGAGTTGACCCACAACTCAAGTAGTTTACTTTAAAAAAAAAAGACTAATTTAATTAGTTATTTAATATTTAGTCTGAGTGGTTTCTAATAATTTAGTATATATATTATTTTTTTTGAATACTATATTATAATCTATAGGGAAAAGATAAATTATATTTATAACTATATTAAAGCCTACAACTTCGTTTTGAAATCTCATTCCAGTATCTTCTTCATTGTTAGATGCGATTAGAGAGTTTTAAGGGAGTTGTTGAGCATTAATCTCCTGAGCATGTATTGCGTTTTCTATGCTGAGTATTGAAATATATAAAATCCCTTCTTTATTCTCTTTTCTTTCTCTAAACCCTAATCCTCATTCTTCCTTGCTATTTTCTTCCCAATTTGTGTAAATTGTGCTACAAAATTGATAGCTGAATATAAGTACTGCTTAGTGCTTGCAAGGTAAGACTGGTAAATGAATTTGATAAGAGGAATGCTTACTGTTAACAAAGTAGATTAGTGTGTTTCATAATTGATGGACAATTTAACAAGTCCTCGCAAGTGCACGAATCAGTTGTAGTGATAGTGTGCAAAAGCAAGGGTCGATCCCACAGGGAATTAATACGATGCAATTTATACAATGCAATATAATGACTTGAAAATAAAATAACGAACTTACAATTCAAAATGCTCCGAGCAAATATAGAAGAATAAAGGCAAATGTAAAATAATTGAATCAAAGCTCAGGAAAGTAAACAAATAAACAGAACCAGAATATCGAATAACAATCAAGCTGGAAAAAACCTAGGAACATGAATCAACTACCATAACTAGTTTTTGCAGATTAGTTCAACTTGCCAATCAATTAAGGGTTCGTTCTAACTATTATCTGACTAATCCGTATGGCGTCCAAATTTAGTCACGTATTCTAACCGTTCATGTACTTAAGATACTTATTCGAACGATTAAAACCCGTTAAGCCAGGAAGAACTACGGAATACCCGGGTTTAAGAACCAAATAAATAACTCAGTAAGACAACCAAATCATTTATTATTTTTATCCTACAGAGCTTGGAATTAATAGGCATGGTGTTTACTCAATTAATTCCCTCAAAAGATTAACCTATGCTAAAATTGGCCAGACTCCAACACAATTAATCTCAGTGTAAAAACATAGGATAAAACTGATTGACAATTAAACAACACAACCTACTGTGGTAATTTCATCTTGTTGCTAGAGAAATAAAAGTTAGTAAATCATGTTTAAGAGATAAGCAATCATTAAGAGGTGCTTAATCAAAGCTACGGCCACAGTATTCCAATTTGAATTAATATTGCAGAAGCAAACTCCTAATCAACTACCACTTAAAAATCCAACTCAATGAACTAATTAAAATATTCAAGCCAAATACATTGATAAATGATAAAAAGGAAGCTTATCAAAAGTATTGCCACTGCTGCGAATGTAATCAGCAAAATCAAGACTCCTGCACCTAGAAGAATTGCACGCCCAGAATTCGATCGCTGCCGCACACCGAACCCAAACGTACCGATCAGATTTTCTGCCGCCAACGGAGGGTTTTTGCTCACCGCCACCGGAATTGATCCGGGCCAGTTGATGATGAAAAATGGTGACCAACCGGAAGTCCTTTTATACACCAAGCTTTAACCGTACTTCCGTGATTCAGATGAAGGATAGCCGAAAAAGACTCTTGAACCAAGGAACGCCGTCCAGTAGCTCAGTTCGCGATCCTCTTCTTTCGCCCATCGTCGCTGATCTCTCTCGTTTATCGGCTTCTTTGACTGAAGAAAAATAATAATAATAATAATAATAATAACCTTATTAAATTAGGGTAAGAATTTATTTGGCTGTCAAACTTAAATAACAAACTTAATTTAATAACAAAAACAACCCCTAATATTAACAATATTATTAAAAATTACTTATAAAAATAATAAATAGAAATAGGTATAAAATTAGCTAACTATAGCAATTTAATAAAATAAATGCTAATTTAAACTAACATAAAAATAATACTATCAATAATCATAAACTGTTTGCTTTGCTTTTGACATTTTTCTTGCACAATGCACAACTTTGCTCATTCTGATCTATATGAGTATATGATTATCTGATTTATCTCTTTATCTATAGCATCTCTAGGTAACATGCATATGTTGTTGAACTTTCTGGTACCAAGAATTTTTTACATAACTAATATTTACATGTGCACCTTTCTGATGGGAATATTGAGATTTTGGCTTTGACCAATCACTGTTAATGACATTGCAATGAGTGGACTAGAGAAGAAGATGAGAAGCAGCCTCACCTTGCAAAACTTATCCACTCGTGTGCCCACAACCCTTCATCAGACCTTCCTCGCGTCCAATAGACCATCAATTGAATTTCCAAATTCATTCCGAGGTATGTATCCCAAAAAACATTAGTATAGTAATATATAAGAAAAAGAAAAAAAAAAAAAAAAGAAAGAAGAAAAGACTCACCAAGTTAGGTTTATATGGATATTTACCACTGATACTCCTAGATTATGACTAGCACTATCGTAAGGTCAAAGGTCATGACTAGGTAATACCTACTTCGCCTTGTTTGGAATGCAGTTTCCTTTAAATCTAACATAGTGAGCCTTTTTTTTTTTTCTTATATATTACTATTCGCCTTGTTTGGAATGCAGTTTGTGAGCATAAATATAATATGTGCAGTCCAACTATCAGCTTAGGCTTTTAGTTGAGATGGAGCACATGCTTTAATTTGGTATCAGAACCATGCAAAAGATCATGGATTCGAATCTTGCGCTTGGAAATTCACCGCGCACGTTGAGGGGGCATGTGAGCATAAAAAATGGAGCACATGCTTTAATTCAGTTTCCCTTAAAGTCTTTTTTTCTTCTTTTTATTTTTTTTTCTTATATATTACTATACTTTTTTGGGGTACAGATGGCTAGGAATTTGGAAATTCCCTTGATGGTCTATTGGCCAAATTATGAGCGAGGAAGGTCGGATGAAGGGTTATGGACACACGAGTAACAAGATAATTTTAAGTTTAGGATGGGGACATCTGTATTTATCTGCACTGCTTTTCTGCAGTCATTGTCATTATTATTAAGAGTGAAGGTAATTTGCAAAAATGCAGAAAATTAGCTATTATATGTGTGTTTTAAGTGCCAGAGAATTTTAGATGACTTAGGAATTCAGGAGAGCCAAAACTTGGTCCAGTGTATTAGAGTTAAAATTGATGGGTTTCTATTATGACACTAAAGAAACTAAATAGTGTATAAGATAAGTTAGTACTGAAGGCTGCTAGAAAGCTTAGTAGCCCATTAGTGCCAAAAAACTTGGTTGATATGACATATATAAAATGACACTAAGAAGCCACAGAAGTGAGCCTTCATTTTCTTGGATGATTCATTTTGGTTATTCATTACATTTGCTTTATGCTTATTTATCATATTATTTCACTTTTGCTTGTAACTTTTAACATACAAAAAACTTCAGTAGTAGCTTCCTTTTTTACTTTTGATGAACAGTTTCGAGTTGGAAAAATTTGGTCACAAATTGTGGCAACTAATTATGTGTACCATTCTTTTATGCAAGGTATCAATCTCAAAGCCGGAGGTAGAAACATACAAAATCAGAATCAGAGAAGATTAAGTTTCAGGATCTTGTGTAGAGCTCTGGCGACCAATGGAGTGACCTTCTAAGTTAGTTCATAATTATCTCAACCGTCTTTTAAGCTTCCAAATTCCATGTATTACATCCCCTACATTTAATTTGCTGATTCAATATTAAGTAAATTCTTTTAAACATTAGCAAGGAAATGGATATGCTGTTAAATGTTAACCCCTTGTAAGAATGGAATGAACTCAAAGCTAGATTCAATGACTTGGCTAATTTATGATACAATTTATTAATGCAAATTCACAAATGACGCACTAATTCCAAGCGGAAAGATAGCCTGCCCCTACATATAGTAACCAATATGCATGCAATCGGAGCTATTTGAGGGTGTGCGGTTCTTATGTATAATATTTTTTTTTTTGGATTAGCTGAACACAAAGAATCACTCTATTTGGTCTGATGCGTCCACCTCTCTTGTCTTGAAAGTCGAACCTCTAGTACTAGAATCGGATTACCTGTTCAAAGGTGTCACATGCTTATGTAAGATTTGCGTCCACCTCTCTTGTTTTGAAAGTCGAACCTCTAGTACTAGAATCGGATTACCTGTTCAAAGGTGTCACATGCTTATGTAGGATTTTCCTTGTTCCGAAAGGTCAAGGCCGGTCCATATCTTTCTTTAGTAGGGGGATTCCAAACCTCGTGTAAATGCAAGAATATAAGAATGGAAACAAAGGATTTAGGTAGGGCGAGAAATGTATTTTCAACATATGAAAATGGTTCACAAGAATTGAAAAAAGAAATACAAATGATGAGTTCATTAGCACCAAAAAGAAAGTAAGATGGTTTCTGTCTGTGGAAGTGATTGCCTGATGTCAAATATTCAAACTGGACACTGTGTTTCTTCATTGAGAATTGGGGTAATTTATATCGTGGGTCTGGATCAAAACGATGTTGTTTTAATGTTTAAATTTTAACACATTCTCAATTTCTCGTTCCTCATGTTTATACATAATTAATAATATATTTTAGGTATATAACTCATACTCTTACGGGTGTTTGGTTGACAATTCCATGGGAAAAGAATAATGTGGGAATAAAGTGGAGTTTAAATTACAGTGTTTGATTTGTATGAATAAAATTAAGTTTCCATTCCAATGTTTGGTATACATGAGAATTGAAAGGGAATAAGTAGTATAAAGTACAAAATGCCCATTATTATTATTATTATTATTATTATTATTATTATTATTATTATTATTATTATTATTATTAATCTTATAAACAATACAAATTTTCAATCACTATTGCATAGAAATAAAGAATTTATTCGGCATTATAAACAAAATTAACAAACACACAACTCTCGACGCACAGAATAAACATTATACAACACGTACACCATCAGCGCATAGAATGAAAATTTTATTGTTCAAAATTTAGGCAAATACGCTATATACACTGTACACATATCAAATTTAAATACTTGAGAATTTTGAGAAAACATACTTGATTAAGGTTGGCCTAATACTTGAGAATTTTGAGAAAACATACTTGATTAAGGTTGGCCTAGAATGACTATTGCTCAGGAACGACGTTCTTTGTTTACCGTAGTCGAAAAATAATAAACGTTATAATCTAGAAGGGAAAGTCAAGCATCAATTTTAGGTTAAAAAAAGAGATGGTTAATTTTGTCACATTATTATATTGTTTCTTCCTAAAATTCATGGAATTAAAATCCCGGGGGGCCATGAGATTCTCAATATTCCATAAAAATTAGGGAATTGAAACGAAGGAATTTAGTTGCCTTCGGAATTAAGTGGGAATAGAATTACAATTTCCTCCAATCAAACGCCTTGTTAAGGCATAGAATCACGTAACATAAGACACAAAAGTTGTCAATGCAAGACACATACACATGTTGCACAGTAAAAATAAAAAAAAAAGAAAAAAATATCATGTAACGTGAATTAAACAATAAATAATGAATAATAAATACTCTTTTTTTTTTTTTTGTATATAATCATAAATACTCTTCTAACTAAGTAAGTATTTTTTTTTATTTTCAAAAAAAAAAAGTAAGTAATTTTTTGAAATAAACTAAGTAATTTAATATTCCTTTGATGTCCGTTTCATCATAATTTAATATTCCTTTTTGGCCTTAAAGAAAAGGAAAGTAAGAAATAATTACCTAATAATAAAATAACTTAATTAACTAAAATAGTTAATAAAATAAATATAATATTCAGCCAAAACAACCATCGAACCAAGCCGATCCAGCTAATCCATTACCATTTATGTGCCAAACCGCTCCAACGTTAAAGAAAATTAATTTCTTTAGAGTCTGTATTAAAGGAATAAAAACAAAAACTTTTTACAGCGGTACGCCACAATAGTTAAATCATAATAATCCTACCTAAGATCGCAATATATCCGATCGACAACCTTAATTATATATATCCATATACTCAGCTCCTGAATTGATTTTTATTTCCTAAAATAAAAACAAGAAAGTAACAAACATCAAGAAATCATTAGCTCAGAATTTGAATACATTTTCAACTGGCGGCTGGGCGGGAACTTTAAATAAATTATTAAATTAATGAATCTGAAATATTATATTGTTTCCTAAACGAAATTATGAACCCAGCTTAGCTTCTTTAATTTCTTTCCAGAACCTTAATTATTTCCTATTCCTATTGCGTGTAGGAGGTCAGTACCTGAAAATTCAAACCCAGGGTATATATATTATATATATAACATTGTCTTCAATATAATTCTTCATGCATATATTATGTATATCATGTCGTCTTTAATTAGCATTATATTCTTGTCTCTAATGGCATTGGCAAACAATAATATGTTTGATGAACAGGGAGGAGGCAGAAGGAAGAGGAGGAGAACCCACGGCGCCAAAACAACGTCTAATGTTGTTTTATCGTCTATTCATTCTCTTCCTCAAGAATTGGTGGTTGAGATTCTTGCAAGGGTTGCTGCCCAATCATGGGATGATCTCCTCAATGCCAGATTAAGGTACATATATATGTTGTTCAATTCGATCATAATTTTGTTTTCTTGAATTATATTATATTACGTAATTTCGTTCATTTGATCCCACATCGTACTTACAGCTGTAGGAGATGGAATGAATTGGGCGGTGACAATTTTGTGTACAAACACATGTCACTGGCTAAGCTCCCCATAGTCCAGTGGAAACCAGAAACGGAGGAAAACAAAATGAAAAGACATTTGTTCTTCCACAAGTGTTTAGATGCTGGAAATTCAGAAGCATTATATAGGAAGGGACTCGTAAGTATACATTATTTACCTACTTTATTATTGTATATCTGGTTGCACCCACTCCTACAAACTGTTATAACAATAAGTACTTACTACAATATTAGAGACAATTCCAACTGAATTGGATATTTGATTTTGCAATAATTAATAATTGAAAATGCATATATGTTTGCAGGTTGATTATTTGGAAGGCAAAGGAGCAGAAGACGATGCACTTGGGTGCTTGAAGAAGGCAGCAAGTGCTGGGCACATAGCATCTCAGTATGCTGGTTGCATAATCTTAATATTTTTGGGCGGTGAGCATAAAGAACATGGAATTCGTATGTTGATTGAGATGATATCCAAGGAAAGTAGGGAGGGCATAAGAACAGCTCGTGAAAAATTAGTAAACATCATCAATCTGACATGGCTGTGTAATTTCTCCTTTGCGACAAAACCTGTTTGTTGCACCAAGCATTACGGTCGTGTGAAGAACAGTTGGGGAGCCATTGATAGTGATGACGATGAAGACTCGAGCATGGGGTGCAAATTTTGTAAATGTGACAACGAAATTTCTCACATCTTTAAATTTGGGCCAAAATTCGTAATTCGTAATTGAAATTATGTAGTTACTCAGATAACTATGTAATACATCTGTTTCTTATGCATAAGAATTAAATATGTATGTAAAATTATCTTGCTCCAATTTTACATGATCATATGCATTGGGTTACTCATTGGTCAAACCAAATATTCTCTTCTTTCTTTATTTATTTTATACTCCTATAATACTTTTAAAATACCATTATTTACATTTGATGTAGTTTTTTAAAATATAAATTTTATATACTGACACTGGATTATATATTTGAAAATTTTGAATGATGAATAAGGTGAGTACGTCAAATGTTACTAATTGAATTCGGCACATTATAAAATGGAATGAGAAGTAAAATACTAAAATAGCGTGTTATTGTTGGTGAAAAAATTTAAAAGAACTTTGAAAGATTAGGTGGAGCTGAGTATGATTCTTGTAAATTTTATTCTTACTAATATGCTCTTGATTAATGTAGTTGTCAAACACCTCGTGCTCATATGACACTTTTGTCGCTATCCTTGAGGGAATGTTACAGGATCGAACCTCAATGGTGGGTAATTGGATATTGACTCTTTGGGTTGTAACATATAGAAAAGTACAGAATAAATACTGTCTTGTAATAGAATTAGTAGTATTGTTATATATGCATCGATCTCTGAACAGTGAGTGTGGGTTTTCCTGGTCAAGAAAAAATAATAATAAAAATACTATGGATGGCGAGATGGAGGTGGTTATTAATCTCCTGACATGTATTGGGTTTTCTATGCTGAGTATTGAAATAAAATCCCTTCTTTCTTCTCTTTTCTTTCTCTAAACCCTAATCCTCCTTTTTCCTTGCTATTTTTTTTCCCAATTTGTGTAAATTGTGCTACAAAATCGATAGCTGAATATAAGTACTGCTTAGTGCTTGCAAGGTAAGACTGGTAAATGAATTTGATAAAAGGAATGCTTACTATTAACAAAGTAGATTAGTGTGTTTCATAAACTGTTTGCTTTGCAATTTTGACATTTTTCTTGCACAATGCACAACTTTGCTCATCTATATGAGTATATGATTATCCGATTTATCTCTTTATCTATACCATCTCCAAGTAATATATGTTGTTGAACTTTCTGGTACCAATAATTTTTTACATAACTAATATTTACATGTGTACCTTTCTGGTGGGAATATTGAGATTTTGAAACTGATCAATCACTGTGATTGAAGATAATTTTGAAGAAGATCGATCAGCTCAAGGATCGGAGGTACTATTTTGTTATATAATTTCTTATCATTCTCTCTTATCCTTGGTAACATTTTCTTAACTACTGCATTGGATAATATAATGTTAACAATATACCCATGCATATCCATGATTCTTTCTTTGTAGACATGATGATTCAACAGTGCAAATTCATGTCTGGTAGACTATGCATAAATCTTGCATATCTTGAATATACTTCATTATTAAATTCTCAACATATTTCATCCTGTACTACATATAATCAATGAGCTTCATACAAGTCTGGTACAGTTATACTCTTATTGCTTAATTGAAATCTAAGGAGTTTTGACTTTTGAGATTAGCTTTTGTTGCCATATGGTGCATCCCTTTTAGCCATATCATTATTTGGGCTAGATAATTTGTTTAAATGCTTTTCAAAGGTATGGTGACAGAAATTGCATTGTGCTCCTCCCACTCGTTTACCCACATCCCACCTTCCTCCCTCATAATTTGAGGGAATACCTCTTGTCTGAAGGCTAGTGAGAATCCCACCCATAAGTGATAGAAACGGCGACCATTGGACCACTCGGCCTCCATTATTAAAGTAAAAAATAGCATTATTATTGTTAATATTATTTAATTTGCTTCAGTGTGTACTGAATCCGTTACAAATCTGCTATAATTTCGGCAGTCCTAGAATTATAGCATATTTGTAATGGATTCAGTGCACACTGAATTGAAGCAAATATAATGGTTGCCGCCACCATCCCTCGCTATCCCTGCTCTAGCGCTCTAGTCGCCAGGCTTTTGCTCTATGTAAAGGGAAACGAGTCATGACCTTTGGGCCTATAATAGTGTTGGTCATAATTCACCTGGTTGTGGGTATCCATATAAATCTAACTTGGTCAGTCTTTTCTTCTCATTTTTTATTTTTTTCTTATATAGTGCTATACTTTGAATGTTTTTTGGATAGGAATTTAAAAATTCAACTGATGGCCTATTGACCAAATTATGAGCGAAGAAGGTTGGATATGATTAATGGTTATAGGCACACGAGTAGCCATTATATGTGTGTTTTAGTGCTGAAGGATTTTAGATGGCTGGCTTAGGAACCCTTGGTCAGTGTGTTAGATCAGAGTTAAAATTGATGGGCTTCTATTAAGACTCTAAAGAAACTACATAGTGTATAAGATAAGTTAGTACTGAAGGTTTCTGGAAAAACTTGGTTGGTATGGCATACATATATAAAATGACACTAAGAAGGCACAGAAGCTTGAGTAGAAGGTTAAGGTTCTAACAAATGGATACCAGGTGAGCCTTCATTTTTCTGGGATGATTCATTTTGGTTATTCATTACATTTGCTTTATGTTCAATTATCATATTCCACCTTTGCTTGTAACTCTTAACTTACAAAAAATTTCATTTCATTAGTAGCTTCTTTTTTTTTTACTTTTGATGAACAGTTTCGAGCTGGAAAATTTTGGTCACAAGTTGAGGCAACTGTCAAGCAGATGGACACTGCTGGGACTGATGAACTTGAATGTTTCCAAGTGTTGTAAAAGCAAGAACAGCTTGTAGTATCGGATCAAAATAATGTTGTTTTGATCTTTAAATTTTAACGGATTCTCTTTCCCGTTTCTCATGTTTATACACAATTAATAATATATTTTAAGTATAGAATTCATATTTTTTTTAAAGTACAAATTACTGACAATTTAAAGACACATACACATATTATATATTTATTTATTTTCAAATCTGATTTAGGTAGATAATATATGTTTTATAAGTATAGAATTTCACAACACAATACATAAATTCATAACTAAAGACACATAATTTGTTGTGTGTTACACAACTACTAATCTATTCTAGGTGCATAAATTCATAACACAAGACACAAAAATTCACAATGCAAGCCACATACACGTTATACATTTACTTATTTTATACATCTACTAATTTGTTTTAGGTACAGAATTGATACTCTTAAAATCTGATTTAGGTGGATAATTTATGTTTTATACGCACATAATTTCACAATACAAGGCATAAATTCATAATTAAGACACATAATATGTTGTGTTATATAACTACTAATTTATTTCAGGTACATAATTCATATCGTTAGGATACAGAATTACGTAACATAAATACACAAAAACTGTCAACGCAAGACAAATACACATACTTTACAGTAAAAAAAAACAAAAAAAAAAAAAAAACAACAACAACAAAAAACAAAAATCGATAACGTGAATTGAACAACAAATAATGAATACGGAATATTAATAAATACTCTTTGATAACTAAGTAATTTTTTGAAATAATCTACGTCCATTTCATCATAATTTAGTATTATTTTTGGCCTTAACAAAAGAAGAAAGTAAGTAATAATTAGCTAATAATAAAATAACTTAATTAACTAAAACAACCATCGAAAGTAACGCAGTAGTTCATTTAATTTTTCGTCTCTACCCGGATCACAAATCGAGCTAAATTCCTGAAAATTAATAATTCATTAAGAAAATTAATTTGTTTAGAGCCTAGATCACAATATATCCGATCGACAACCTTAATTATATATTCATACTCAGCTCCTGAATTTATTATTATTATTATTAAAAATAAAATCAAGAAACTAACAAACAACAATATGAATGGAAATCGATCATTAATTAGCTCAGAATTTGAATACATTCTCAAATCTCAACTCGCGGCTGGGCGGGGACTTTAAATAAATTAAATTAAAGAATCTGAATACATATATGCATGCACCGCCATGGGCAAACGGCAACAAACAATTTCAAACATTATATTGTTTCCTAAACCAAATTAGGAATCCAGCTTAGCTTCCTTAATTTGTTTCCAGAATCTTAAATTCTTTCCTATTCCTATTGCGTGTAGGAGATCAGATACCTGCAAATCAAAACCCAGGGTATATTATATATATAACATTGTCTTCAATACAATTCTTCATGCACACATATATATCATATCGTCTTTAATTAGCATTATATTCTTGTCTCTAATGGCATTGGCGAACAATATGTTTGATGAACAGGGAGGAGGCAGAAGGAAGAGGAGGAGAACCCACGGCGCCAAAACAACGTCGTCTAATGTTGTTTCATCGTCTATTCATTCTCTTCCTCAAGAATTGGTCGTCGAGATTCTTGCAAAGGTCGCTGCCCATTCATGGGATGATCTCTTCAATGCCAGATTAAGGTAGGTACACACACATATATGTTACGTTGTTCAATTCGATCATAATTTTGTTTTCTTGAATTTCACGTACGTAATTTAATTAATTTGATCTCTCATTATATTTTACGTATGTACAGTTGTAGGAGATGGAATGATTTGGACGATGAGGATTTTGTGTATAAACACATGTCACTCGCAAAGCTCCCCATCGTCAAGTGGAAACCAGAAACTGAAGAAAGCAAAAAGAAAAGATGTTTGTTCTTCCAGAGGTGTTTAGATGCTGGAAATTTAGAAGCATTATATAGGAAGGGATTGGTAAGTATACTATACATTAATTACTACTTTATTAAAATCGTACACAATTTACTTCTTTATTAACTAACATCGTCACAAGGGGACGTCACCTAGAGCAAAGAACACCATCCATGTAGTGGCTGTAGATTTTTTTTTTTGAAATCTATAATTAATAATTGAACACGCATGTTTGCAGGTTGATTATTTGGGAGGCAAAGGAGCAGAAGATGATGCACTTGGGTACTTGAAGAAGGCAGCAAATGCAGGGCACATAGCATCTCAGTATGCTGTTTGCATAATTTTAATATTTTTGGGGAGTGAACATAAAGAAAATGGAATTCGTATGTTGAGTGAGATGATGTCCAAGGAAAGCAGGGAGGACATAAGAACAGCTCGTGAAAAATTAAGAGACATCATCAACCTGACATGGCTCAATAATTCCTCCTTTGCAACAAAACCTGTTTGTTGCACCAAGCATTACGGTCGTGTGAAGAACAGTTGGGTACCCATTGACAGTAACGGCGATGAAGACTCGAGTATGGACTGCAAATTCTGTAAATGTGACAAAGAAATTTCTCACATTTTAAAATTTGGATTGAGATTCTATATTGAAAGTTTATAGTTACATTACTCATTAATATATCTGTTTTTTATGCATAAGAATTAGATATGTACGTAGAATTATCTTGTTCCAATTTTACATGACTTACAATTTATTCATATTCATTGGGTTACTGATTGGTCAAACAAGTGCATTCTTCTTTCTTTGTTTATTTTATACTCCGTATATAACACTTTTAAAATAATTTGCATTTTATGTAATTTTTAAATGTATAAATTTTATATCCTAACACTGAATTAAATAATTAAAAAATTTGATCAAGTGGAGCACGGTGACTCTATCTTCCCGATGAGAGGTATAAGTTCGAACCAACAAATTATTCTGTGGACTCGGGTCAAGATGAACCTAGTTCAAAATATACAATTTATATATTGAATGCTCACAATTTGAATTGTGAAAATTCAATATGTAAATTGTGACAAGGTGGATCTGGGTCTACTATATAACTATTGGTTTGAGTCACATGAGTGAGTGTGGGTTTTTCTGGTCAAGAAAAAAATAAAAAAAAAAAATACTGTGGATGGTGAGATGGGGGTGGTTAGAAGGCAAAAGAATGGTGTCCAAACATTTATTATATGGATTTATCCTGGGAATATAATTTTGTGGCTGTCATTAATTTTCTACATAGATGATAGAACTGCATGGCTCTTAGACTCTTGCTTGCAATCTTCTTCTTCTTCTCCCTCAATAAGCTAACTAGATAGCTAGCCATCAATAACAGCCATGAATGACACAGTAGACAAGCTCGTCATCTTCCTGGCCAAGAGAGACGGCATTGACAAGCTAGTAAAAACCTTCCAATACGTCTCCAAGCTGGTCAACTGGCGGGTCGAGAAAACCCGCCCGGAATTCGCCCACCGGGCCAAGCAATGGGAGGTCGCCTCCGGCCTCAGCCGCAAGGCCTTCCGTACCGGCCGTTTCCTCACCGGTTTCAACGCCCTCCGCCGCTCCCCGGGCCCCACCCCCGCCTTCCGCCTCCTCGCCGTCCTCGCCAACTCCGGCGAGATGGTCTACTTCTTCTTCGACCATATTCTCTGGCTCTCGCGGGTCGGCGTCCTCGACGCCAAGCTCGCCCGACGGATGAGCTTCGTCTCGGCCTTCGGCGAGTCGGTCGGGTACGTGTTCTTCGTTATCTCGGATCTCATCCTCATATCGCGCGGGATACGAGCGGAGAGAAAATTGGCAAAGGAGAAGGATGAGAATGAAGAGGAAATGAAGAAGATTAGAGCGGATAGAGTGATGAGATTGATGGCGGTGGCGGCTAACATTGCGGACCTTATTATAGCATTGGCTGATATTGAACCGAACCCCTTTTGCTGCCATGCCGTTACGCTGGGAATCAGTGGTTTGGTTTCTGCATGGGCTGGTTGGTATAGGAATTGGCCCTCATGAACACATATATATTTCATTGAATTAGTTACATCAAAAACTTATACCCAAATTAAACTACATGTCATATAATGTAATAAATTTCGATCTGTTTTTCTGCGTTTAGATCAGAGTTTTTTCTTGTTGCATGTATATGTGGATGTCTTGATGAATTCATTTGAATGCGCGCGGCCGGATATGCATTATATTGCACTGTTTAATTTGTAGATTCTATACATATATATATATTCCAGGTAATATATGGAAGAGATAAATGTTTAATAAAAGCAAATAATAAGGGCCAATGTATGTGATGTAAATACGGTGATTCCTACGGATACATAGAAGTATCGAGGTCGGATCGTATAGAGATCCTTCTTTAGTTGGCTTGTTGGTTTAAGTTTGTAAGTTCGGTCCTCTAGCAAGGGGTCAGAGGGTTTGGAACTGATAATAGGTAGGTGAAAAAGTCAAAAGTCCACCATTCGAGTTGATAATAGGTAGGTGAAAAAAGTCAAAAGTCCACCCTTCTGCCATAAATGTGGTATTTATAGGAGGGACACATGTCGGGAGTCCGGCATGATAGACACGTGTTGAGCATGCACTAGGGAGGTTTGGGAGCAGCGCCTTGATGGTCACGTGTTATAAGATTCATGTCTACCCACTGAGATATCCAGCTCCATATATAAAGTGGTCGGGCTTCCTCGGGGAGGTCGTCCCGACCTGAATTGGTCATGAGAGTTCCTCATGTAGTGAAACGCCACTACAACCTCCAGTCAGTTCGATTGTGGTCGGGCCTCCTCGGGGAGGTCGTCCTGACCTGAATTGGTCATGAGAGTTCCTCATGTAGTGAAACGCCACTACAACCTCCAGTCAGTTCGATTGTCACCTCCAGGTTGGGAACGTCGAGCTAACTGGTTAGTAAAGATCGGAAATGATCCCTTTCAACGACGTGTATAGGTATCGAGCTCTTGTACGAGGTGAAGTGGGAGGTATTCTCGATGAATTGAATATTCCCTATCAGTATGGTATAACTATATTATTAACTTAAACTTGTATGTGGTTTAGGTATAATTATTTGTAAAACATATAAGATCAAAAAATTAAAATCGAATTCGCGTATAACGATTGAAACTTCTATTTATATCTACTATAATTTTCTTGAAATTCTAAGAAGCATATAGGTAACACTAAGTTTATGGTTTAATTTCAAGGTGACATATATATCACTTCTTGTGCTACGATATGATCACACGTTCTAGTCGGACACATTTAATGATATTTTATACACATGATTTACACATTTTGATTATTAGATTGGGCCGATGATGTGGGCCAAGTCTAGTAAATACGCTAAATTAAATTTATTAGATTAACATCTTATTCACCATCAAAAGACGAAATCACTCATCCTAGGACTGTCGCACCTCAACTCAACAAGATTGTAGAGTAATAAATTATAATAATTCAACTGCTTTTTAAGTAGGACGCTTAATGCCCTCAATCTTGAGTTATTATTTAATGAGAAAGATTTATGAGCTCAAATTTAAATCCGGTTGGACCGTCTCCAACATCCATTAAATTCCCCACAAAGACTTGTATAGACCATTAGGCCGTAGTTACCATTTGGGGCAAAACATTTGTAAGAAAACTCAGGATTACAAGACACTTAGAGTCGTGGCAGATGTTTATTGGTTGACAATTAAGGTCAAATGTACCGGTTACGACTTTCGACCAAGCGCTAAACAACATTGAACCAAAACCGACTCAACTGCGAATTCGTCGTTGTTAGCGACGCCGGACTATATAAAGCATTTCTCGATCTCATCTTCATACATAGCTACAAGTCTTTGCCCGAGTTGACTCAGTCCTAGCTGCTCTGGGAACGGCCACTCGCAGTACTGGATTCAAGGTACGAACTAAACTACTGGCGAGCTTGATTTTCGAGTGAATTGCTTTCACTGACGCAAAATTTTGAGTTTACAATTGTTGTTTTTGGTTGAATTATGTAGATCAGATGGCGGAAGGTGGAATTCAATCGAGGTATGTGAAGTTGACGAAAGATCAGGCGCCGCTTGAGGAGGACATTAAGCCCGGTGAGCTCAATCTGCCCATTGATGTCCCTCAGGTTTGTCTCTATCACTCGCTCGCTATGTTGATCTGTGTAGATCCTTCTTATAGAGCAAATGTACTTGAAATGGCGGTCTAGTATAATTTTCTCGCGTAACGGACCTATTGGGAATTTAATAATGGATGTTTAGGTTCGATTTGCGTTCTATTGTGTGTTCTAACCTAAACCTGCGGTGGAGCTCTGCAATTTCTTAATAATGATTGTGCTTATGGAGCAATGATAGTGGAGTTGCTTTGCTATCTGTTACTGACTTGCTGTTCATGAAGTTTGCTTCTTTCTGAGAACCCTAGGGTAGAAAGGTTCATGTTTTGCCAGTGGTGACTGGAGTGGGGATTATTTTCAATAGATGAGATGCCTGAGGTTTTGAGTGGATGAATTTGTGAATATGTTTGTCAGGTGTGACTCTCAAGTCCTTAATTCTGAATTCTGAAGAATGGTGTAAATTCTATAAGAGGAGAGTTAAAGGTTAATGTTGATAATAATAATAATAAAAAGACCACATTTTGTTTCTGTATTTTACTGTTTTCGTATAAACTCTTGGATAAGCATTCCTGGTGTTATCTGGAGTCAATACAGAGTAATCTAAAGGGTTACACCAAATGTCTCTGTAGACCACATTTTTGGCCATATGCTTTCAAAATCCATTCTTCATCTGTGATTCATTTTGCAGTTATCTGTTCGCAAGTGCAATGAATGTGGGCAGCCTTTGCCTGAAAGTTTTGAGCCTCCTGCTGATGAACCTTGGATGACTGGGATCTTTGGATGTACTGAAGATAGGGATAGCTGTAAGTTCTCTTCTGCATATTATGCTATGAAGCTCAAATTAGCAGTTGTCTCTAGTTTTTTTAAAAATTCCTTTGCATCTCTTTTGCATTCATATACTATGCAAAACTTTTTATGGCTTGTAATATCCTGATATATGAGGTAAAGCTTATAGCTTCAAGGTATTTTATCAGTTTCCATCACTTCGACCTCTTCTTGTGCATAAGTTGAACAAATCAGTAACAGTATTTTCTTGCTTCTACTCATATAGTCAACTACTTGCTACTGTGATCACAGTATATTGTGTCTGAAGATCAACAGACTTATTTTCTGGAATTTTTAATTCCCTATTTTGTCCATCATGGTACAGCTAATGTCTGGAAGTAACTATAGTCTCTCTAGTATTTGTCCCACACTCCCATGTATTCAACAAGTTGTCTGCTGCAGCCCTTGCAAAGTTGTTTTTATTGCTTTTACAGGTTGGACTGGACTTTTTTGCCCATGTGTCCTGTTTGGGCGTAACATTGAGCAATTGAGAGAAGATACTCCTTGGACACAACCGTGCCTGTGCCATGCCATTTTTGTCGAGGGAGGTATTGCTCTTGCAGTAGCAACAGCAGCATTAAATGGCATTGTATTTGATCCTAGGACATCGTTCCTTATCTGCGAAGGCTTGTTCTTTGGTTGGTGGATGTGTGGGATATACACTGGTCTCTTTCGCCAATCGTTGCAGAAGAAGTATCATCTCAAGGTGATATTTTCTCTCTTTGTTTTAAACGTTATCCTCTATTAAAAGTACATTAATCTCCTCACGTTATGCTCCATATGCAGTCTCACTTGCATGTTATTTTGTCAGATATAAGATGTATTATGACTTAATGTTCTCTGTTTGCAACTCAGCAACCAGGAAATGCAATATTTTCTCCCGAACTTTGAGCATTATGTTCTGAGTCACAATTAATGTTTTTTTGCATCATTTCTACTTCAAACAAATTTAGGGCCCACTTTTAGATTTCAACTAATGTTACTGATCTCATACATTCCCTGTTGAATCTCGATGCAGAATTCCCCTTGTGACCCCTGCATGGTGCATTGCTGCATGCACTGGTGTGCCTTGTGCCAGGAGCATAGAGAGATGAAGGGCCGTCTATCAGATAACGTTGTTATGCCAATGACGATTGTCAATCCTCCACCTGTCCAAGAGATGACTGCTTCTGGCGACAACCAGGAATCTGCTCCGTCTTCCACAAATGCCCCTGGGCAGACGAACCTCGAGATGCAAGCTTTGTGAAGCTTCCTACTCTCAAAGAGTCTCGGGAAGTACTCAATTGAAAGATTCAAATATACTCTGAAAGATTGATGGTGGATGATTTGCTCCTTTGGTGGTATATAGATGGGGAACTGTTTGCTGTTACTGGAGATTGGAGAAAGTATAGTTCAATACACCAAAAAACAAACCTTTTTTGCAGTAGAGTTTCAGAAATTGTTTTCAATCTCTTGCAAACCGGAAACTGCTTCTAGTTTTTGAACCTATAGTTGCATATATACTTGCCTTCTTTGATGGTTGAGTTTCAGAGCTCAGGTTTTCTTATACCTTAACTGCTCAATTTTTATTTTTATTTTTTGTTTTAAATTTTAGTAGTCTCAATGACAAATTATTGCATATATCAGGGGTATATCTTATTACGTGGACTATAATCCATGATATGAGCATTGAGTCCTTATGGAGTGAACACGGCAAATTATACCATAAGTTAGCGGTTATCTTGAATCTCGGACTTTGATCTAAAATGATATTGTTGAAGTTAACATGTTATGCATTATGTGCTTGTAAATATATTAAAGCACATAATGTTAACTGTAGGCACATGATGCGTAGTTAATACATTATGTGATTATTCAAAAAAAAATTATATGCCTTTAATTTATTCAGACACAGTTTATTAATTAAAACACATAATATGTTAATTGTAAGTACAATTGAATGAACATACGGAGTATATAATAAGGATTGATTAGTGATTTAGTATCCCATTATGAAGCAGGCCAGTTTGTTGGGCTCGAATTTGGCTGCGGTATTAAAAATAAAGCTCTAAACTTTAAATTTGAATTTAAAAGTGATTTAAACATTTTTAAGTATTTTGTTTTTTGGTGGGAACCTTTTTAAGTATTTGATTCCCACTAGACTTTGATCTGAATTTAAAAGTCTTTTTATGTATTTGACTCACATTAGAATTTGATCTTACCCAAAGCACTTATAAACAAGGCTAGCTGCAATATGTTTTTTGTGAAATTACAAAAGTGCGATCGGTTTACAAGATGTATTATTCATCAAGTCGTCTTCGTAAGTGGCCAGAGACAACATATGAGCATTTTTATGGAACCGAAGACATGTCAGGCATTACTGTTAACCAGGAAGACATGGCAGGGTTTTGTAGGGACAAGAAAAAGAAATCTAAGCAGAGACGAAGTTGGTGTCAATTTTTCCAGTGTTTTGAGTTTTTAAAATTATATTTTTGCAATGAGTAATTGGCCAATTGCTTTCCCTTTTTTTGCTATGTGTAACTTTTCCATAATATGGACTAATATACAGAATTCTTATTCTTTTATGAGGTATTGTAAAATTTATTGACAGCTCAATTGGTCACATGAGTCTCACCAACAACACGTGACTGTATTCAATGTTTGTATTACCATGATTTACATCCTCTTTAAATGATCGGATTAATCTTCAACAGTCATAATGAATTACTAATCTTTTGAGAAAAGAAAAAATTAATCAATAAATCTCGTAATTACTATTTAAAAATATACATAAAATAAACTTTACTCATATATATTAGCTCATAAAATACACACACATATAAAAAAGGAAAAACTCCAAGTAAAACAAAGCAAAAGTGTTTTGCAGCTCACGCTCACAGTCCACATGCACACTTCACGAACAAACAGTGTATCCGTAGATTAATGTTGTTTGGTGCTTTATATGCTTCGTACGTTCTTGATTGTCGGACACATCTGGGATGACTGCCTGCTTTTGATTTCTGAGCGGAGCTCTGCGTGATGGGGTCTGCTTATTTAATGGATTCTCTTGCCCCCAGGTGATTACCCAACTCATCCTTATTACTAACCTGCCCAAAAATGCCATCTTTTCTTAATTTTCCTTGCTCCCTTGGCTGGATTACTGTGTTTCTGTGTAGTCAAGGTCCCATTTTTCTTGTCCTTAGGAGCTGTTGGTCCCCAGAGCTAGCTTTTATGGCTTATTTCAGCTAAATTTGAGATTTTTAGACTGCCCAACCACTAGATTTAGTGAAGTTTCTTGGCTCGAGATGCTGCTCCATAGACCTTATTGTTTATCTTGTGAAACTTATGTGGCTTTAGCTTCCATTTTACTCAAACACTCATTTTTGAGAAAATTTTACTTTTCATCCCCTAACTATTAAATTTTGTTTTTGACTATTAAAATTTTCTAATTAGGTGCATAACTATGGAATATGTATCTTATTTGGTCATGCCGTCCAATTTTTTGGCTACTATTGCCGGAAGGACTACTGCATTTCCTTCTTCTGAAAGGAGCACTGCATTTGCTTCTTCCGGAAGCAGCACTTCTGGCAATAGTTGGTAGGGAAATTGGACAACAAAATTCATATGTGATACAAATTACATGAATTGTGATTCATGTATAATAGTCGGGGATCAAAAGTGAAATCTATTCCTCATTTTTGTTTGGGACAATGTTTTAGCACTGCTTAATGTTGCAACCAACAAAAGAAGTTGTTAAATACATGGTCTGCCCATTGATGTGGGTGGAAGAAGAGTCAAGAAACTGATAAAGAATTAAAGTGTGTTATTACTTTAAGTTGGTGAATGGCTTCCATGGAGACCCCACTCGTCCATTTAAGTGTGTTATTACTTTAAGTTGTGTCAACACCAGCAGGCAACTTGAAGTTCAAAAAGGGGTTGAGTCATCCACTTTTTTCAACCAAACGAAATGTTTTATGTTTGTCGTTGAAACAAAAACATTATTTGTCCTCTAATGTTACATTGTTGTCACCCTCTCCAACTACTAGTGTAGTTTTTCCTGTCCAAAATGTTTATGGACTGTACAGTTTATTTTGAACTTTCAACTCAAACAACCTTTGTGGAAGCTTCGGTTCAACAAAATCCTAGTTTAACTTTCCATACTATTTACATTCGTATACTTTTGCTAGTGTGATGATGGGTCGTGGACAGCTGCTACAGAACATGCCTCCTAGTCAAGGGGCATAGTGTTAATGTGTATCTGTTAGGCTTTATAATCTTATCAGACATGTTTTCCTTATAATAGTTGTCAGCTTAGGAAATATTCTGTTGCAAATATCAAGTTTCTTCTTTAGAAATATACGGTGGCATCTTAACTAATTAAACATTGTGTGGTTTATGTGATTTTGAATGGCGGACCTTTTATTTGTTTGATGCAGTTGAACAGCTTATTGGATGCAAGGATTTCCCATATTCTCTTGAGAAATATATTCATGAATTCTGTTTTATGTTTGTTACTTCATGCCTATAACACCGTTTTTTCTCTTTTACTAAATTACGAGTTGTTTGTTTCTGAATTAACGGCCATAGATGTTAAGTTATGGTGTAAAAAGAAAATGAGTGGTGCAATCAGTCTCAATGGCAGACCATTAAGCCAGATTGGAATCAACAATGCTTATGATATATTTTAATACTCCGTAATATATAATATGCTTGAGATCTAAGAAACAAGTGCTTGAAAAGAAAGGAACGATGATCTATCTAATAATTGTATCTATTTCAATATGCAGGGTGTGCAGCTCGATCTAGGCATTGTCTTCACGAGAAAGACGTTTGTGAGTAACCGGAATACACTTGGCAAGCCAACCAATTGGCCATGATAATGCAGCAATTCCAATGCACGCAGCCCATTGCCATGAGTTCAGTCGCTGAGTATAAGCAAACTTGTTCAACGCTTCCACCATAACCACCTGTAAAATTATTGTCCCACCAATGATCCCCAAAAACAGCTTATTCTTCAGTATTCCCTTGAAGATGTTCTTGTTCTCTAGCTTCCTTGCGTTGAACTCGTTGAAAACTTGGCAGAAGACGAAAGTGTTGAATATTAAGGTATCCTTCACCTTCTTACTCACCCCGAAGATTGAGCTACCTCTGAATTGTAGAACGAGTAATACGATGATTTGATACAGAGCCTGAGCGCTGAGATTCCTCCACATTACAGCAGTTATAAGAGGCTCAGTTCGGCCAACTGGTTTCTTTGTCATGAGATCATCGGTGGGCTGTTCGGTTGCGAGAGCCAACGCCCCGAGAGAATCCATTATGAGGTTAACCCAAAGAAGCTGGACTGCTGTGAGCGGGACTTGGCCAGATGATAATGCAGCCACGAAGTTTATCGTGAGAGCAGCCACGTTTACTGTGAGCTGAAACTGAATGAACTTTTGGATGTTGTTGTACACACACCGACCCCATTTCAGAACGGTAACCACGGATTTGAAGTTGTCATCCAAGATAACGATATCCGAGCTCTCCTTGGCCACTTCTGTGCCCTGGATTCCCATGGAAAGCCCGATATCTGCTTCTTTGAGCGCTGGTGCATCATTCGTACCGTCTCCTGTTACTGCCACGACGTGGCCCTTCTGCTTCAGACATTTCACCATCAAAAGCTTGTCGAATGGAGACGATCTCGCCATTATGCAGATACTATCAATTTTCGCCATTCGTTCTTGATCTGAGTAATTTCTAAACGTTGTTCCATCGATTACTGCACTGTCTATATTGTCTCCTTCCTTCAATATCCCACATTCAATAGCTATTGCTTTTGCAGTGAAAATATTGTCTCCTGTGATCATTTTGATTTTGACTCCGGCTTCTCTGCAGGCATCAACTGCTTCTTTAGCTCCAGGGCGACACGGATCCTTAATTCCAACCAACCCTAGTAAGGTCAGTTCACTTTCTTCGAGTTTCTCGCTTTGTTCTCGAGCTACTTTGTAAGCAAATGCAACACATCTTAGGCTCTTACATGCTAAGTCTCTGATTATTAACTGAAAATTTGCCCTTTCTTCGTCATCCAAAGCTTTTATCTCGCCACTTTTGACATGATACTTGGAGCACATATCCAGAATCATCTCAGCCGCGCCTTTCCAGTGCGTTTGAACTCCCGTCCTGTGATTCTTCCTCACCAATGCACCACTTCTTTTCTTTTGTGAGTTAAAAGCTTCGACTTGGAGGATTTCGTGGCCTTGCTTTAGTCCATTAAAATCCAGGGCTAAATCAGAAACTGCCCATAGAAGGATAGCTGATTCTGTCGGGCTACCTGAAATTTCTGGAAGGGTAGCAGAATTTGACATATAAACTTCACCGCTCGTGTTTAAAGCAACGCCTTTTTGGATTAGTTCAATTAGGTCAGAGGCTATTATCTCGAGTGATTTTCCTTTCTCTATTTGCTCTTTACCTAACCAAAATTCAGTTACCTGCATCTGGTTTAACGTGAGTGTCCCGGTTTTGTCTGTGCAGATTGTGGTGGCTGAGCCCATTGTCTCGCAAGCTGAGAGCTTTCGGACCATTGCATTGTCCTTCATCATCCTCTTCATCGAGACTGCCAGGTTTAGCGTGACAGCCAAAGGTAAGCCTTCTGGAATTGCAACTACTACAATAGTTACTGCTGCAGCTATGATGAGTAGAATAGAATTCACTATATCACTAGCTTTAGTTTTGCTCCCAATGAACTCCTTATGACCACTTTCATCTTGTGTGTTTCCCGTGAAATAACGAACCATCATGACCACGAGAACGAGCACAGCAACGCTGAGACCGACCTTCCCGATGCAGGAAGTGAGGTTGTTTAGGCGTTGTTGCAATGGCGTCTCGTCGTTCATTTCGTGAGCTGTTATCGAGCTCATCATTTGTCCCCACGACGTGTTCATGCCCACGGATGTGACGAGCATATGGCCATACCCGTCTGTCACTTTTGTGCCCGAAACCATAAAGGGATTTCGGGCCTCGTCCACTTCAATGTGGTTGCTCTCTCCTGTCATGCTGGACTCATCGACTCTCATCGAGAAACCGTCCAAGAACAACCCGTCAGCAGGTATCTGATCCCCCGTTTTTAAGCACACAACGTCTCCCACTACAATTTCAAAGATTGAAATTGCTTGCCTTCGCCCGTCCCTCACTACCTCGACTTTAATGTTACTGCTTTCATTAGATAGTTTCAAAAACTGTCTGCTTTGTTTGTAGTTACTGATGGAAGAAACCGCGAGAACTAGAAAGATAGCCACGATTATGCTGCCCCCATCGTACCATCCATCCTCGGGGCCGTGCTCTTTGATCCCGAATCCAAGAGACAGAACCGCACATATTAGAAGGATGATGATTGTGGTGTCCTTGAACGCTTCAAGAACAAAAGTGAAAAAACTTTTAGCAGGTGCCTTCTTGTACGTGTTGGAACCGAAAAAATCAATTCTATTTTCTATGCCAGCTGCATTGCCATCAATCCCGCAATTCTCATCAGCTCCAAGCACAGCCGCCATTGCCTTAACCCCGCCAAGGCGAGAGAGCCCTTCCATGTCCCTCTTGCTAACCATTTCACTCAGCATATTCTTGTCAATGTCAAAAGAGGGTTTGTGATCCTTATCTTCAATGGCAACGGCAACAAAAGATCTGCTGCTCAATAACCTCGAGAATCCCGAGCTTTCCTTAGCAGCAACAATCCTCTTCTTGGTCAAGAAAACCAAGAAACAGATGGCTTTGTAGGCTTTCTGCCACCGCTTTCGAGGCTTTTGCATGGAGCGGATGAACACAATTGTGTCATCAGTAGGGTTTGGTGAAGGTGGAGCCATGGCAATGAATGCAGAGAAACAAAACACTTAACAACAGAGGGATTAATGAAGGGATATATATATATATAATAAGAGCTAGAGAGGTATTTTGCTAGTGATTTTGAGTTGATACATTGTTTCTTTCTTTTATAATGAGAATCCACATCTTATGAATGGTAGGAGGGGGGGTAAAAACGTGTGTTTTCCTAGTATTTCGCACTTTTTAACCACTTGGTTAATTTCTTGGAAGTTACCAAGTAATTTCTTGGAAATACCTGGGAAATTGAGGAAGAAGTATGAATGGGAAAAGACTCTGAGTGAAGGAACATATATTTTTAGATATTCTTGTAATATTTACAATATAACAAGACTTTACTATTATCAAAACATTAATTCTAGCTTGACTTAACTAGGTAGTTGTTGACCATGTTTAATTTTAAATGAATAATTTCATAACAATCAGCGAGAAACTTCAAAAAAGCTGTTTCAAATTGACTCTTGACTTAAAGAAAAAAAAAAAAAAAGGTTAGGAAGTATTTTATTTCCTTTTTGAAAGGATACAACATGAAGTTCACCACTACTTTCTTCTTGTGAGAAGATCAATTTTTTATTATTATAATATTAAACGAAAATATAATGAATTTACGATAAACCATCTAATTCACGTTTTCTTGAAAATTTTAATGAATTTATATTGTAACTTCTAATCCACTACCAAACCTAACCTGACGATTTCCGTGAAAACGAATGGAACCATAGCATATGCTACGGAGTTGGCTGCTTTCAATTTCATGAGCTGAGTCAAGCAAATAATATTTTCTTTAGTCAATGATCATGGACTTTTAGTCAAGTATATGGTCAATAATCATTTCTTTATTACAGTATTACCCAATGGTGCCTTTGATGTTGCGAAGAGAAAACGTAACTAAATAGATTGGAAGGATTCAAGAACAAAATGTAATCGAAAACGTCGCTACATAAATTTGCTAGTATTATACAGAAGCTTGGGTATTGAAGCTGTGAAAAGGCAGAAAAGTAGTAGTTTTACATATTTCAAATACTAAATCCACCGTAAAAACGGAATAATTACATTGGTGAAGTAAGTAAATTTTATGTCCAACGTTTTCACTTGGACTTTGCTGCAGCAGTTCTCTGGACAGTTGAGACGCCATCAACAAATTTTGTTCGGAAAAGCACATTCGCATTGTTAAACATGCCCTCTTTCAAGGACACAACTATAAACTGCACACAACACAACACATATTTTAAGAATAAAAACAGGAAGCTTAAGCTTAACCGAAAGAAGAGTACCTAGTTAAAAAGCAAAACCTGGGAATGTGGAAAGTGTGCCTTAATCATCCTGCCAATGTTCTGAGTGTGACTAAGATCAAGAGCTGCATCAACCTGCCCAAACATACAATGCCAGCCCATCATAAAATCATACCCTAATGGGCAATTTATATCGTGGACCAACTGATCCAATATACAGAATTTGACTTCATAAAGTACAAAATTCATGTTCATAATACACATACACATAAACACGGTATAATGAACATAAATTAAACACTTAACATAATACGCAAAATTCATGTTCATAATGCACAGAATCCATGTTCATTATATCGTATTTATGTGTATGTGTATTATGAACATAAATTCTATACCTTATGAAGTCAAATTCTATGTATTGGACTGTGGACCTTGGTCCACGATATAACATTGACCAACATGCATACTATTGGACAAGACTTGAAGAAGTTTCAGACTAATACCTCGTCAAGTATGTAAAGTGGAGCGGGTTTGAAAAGAAGCAAAGCCAGTATCAGAGAAAGTGCAAGTAGTGATCTCTGCCCCCCACTAAGTTCTGACAAGGATTGTTTCCAAACACTTCCAAATGCTACACGAACCTCCAACCCATCCAAGAAGCTACCCCCTTCAGGAGGATCCAGCTTTGCACTCGTGCCAGGTAAAAGTGTGGAAAATATTGATCCAAAGTCACTGCAAAAAGTATGCAACTTCTCATAACAGTATCATTTGTAGATTTAAATTGAAGGTAAACAGTGAAACCTAAAGAGAAGTCGTTGAGGGAAACATTCTCTACCTGTTAACTTTCTCCCAAGTAACTTTAAGTGTTTCTTTCTTCTTCTCATCAAGCTCTTCAATCACCTTCTTGATCTTTGATTTGTCATTCTACAGGATGATAACTGTTAAGCAAACGGCATTGCAGTGATAGCATACACTAATAATTGACAATACCAACCTCAATGATGTTCTTCTTAGATATTAAATCATTGTACTCATCTTCAGCTTTTTCAAACATTGCCATGACCTTTTTATTCACCCTTTTTTCAAGGCTGTAATACAGGGTATTAAAGAATAGATATGTCAAAGACAGGAGAAGTCTTCGAGTCAAAGTTGAAATTTGTACCCCAAAAACAGAAAAATAAATAAATAAATAAATAATTACCCTGATTGTTCAGCTTGTAGCCTTTCAAAATCCTCTTTGGTTTTACTAGGATTACGCGATGTGAAATCATAATCAGTTCCACTTTTTCCAAAAAGTTGTTTCTCGGATGCAATCCAGGCATGCTTCTCAAGCAATTTCTCTACTTTAACAGAGTAATCTTTCTGATCCATTTCCATGCGTTTTACCTGCAAAAAGTTTACAGATGAAAAATGCCGTCCATCCATGCAGCACAACTAGAGGAAGTGGGTATATGCCTATTAAGTAAATAACCTCATTTTCCATTCTCTTCTTCTCAAGAGCGGTCTCACTAAGTTTATGTTGAATTCCCTGTTGCTCCTTGAGGATGCTTGAAATTTGTGAATCACATTCCTTCATCTTCAAGCGTGCTGAGTCAAGTTCTGTTTGGGCCAAGTTGTGATCACTATTCAAAGAAGCAACCTGCAACGCCAAAGTTAAACTACAAAGAATCAATTTTCGGTGCATTACTATTTGACAGGAAAAGATCATTTGTCAATGGTATATAGCAATAACCTTTGCCCTCTGAGAATCAACTCCATTTGTAAGGTCAGTAATCAGCTTCTTCAAAGAAGCTAACTGACCCTCCAATGTAGTATATTCCTGTTTGACAGCTTCCACCTCCATTATGAGCCTCTCCCTTTCATTCTCATGCCCCTGATAGGATCACAATCATTTCATTGAATATACTATCATTTATCATGGCCTTATCAACTAGAGAACTATTAAAACAAATGGAATGCATAAAACAGAAAGACTAAAACAACACAGGCTGTGATACTAACAGATGAACTAAAAAGGCAAAAGTGGAGTATAATTAGATTATAAAGCACACTTTCTCTCCATGGGCATTTGACAAGATAATGCTAGAATGAGACAACAAGATAGCGCAAAGTAAGAGGGTGAGGAATCGACAGACATTCACATTGATGTTAGTTGCTAAGAATTGAAAATTTAAATTCAACCATTTAATAACATGTTGACTAACTTCAAAGAGCAGTTCTAACTGCTTTAGTATTCAAAACCTGTAGGTATGAAAAATATGTAATTAGAATACACAGGTTGCTAAATAGTCCCCTGAACTGTTGATAACAATACCTACCTTTAGGTCCTTCAACAATGATTGAGTCTGACCCTTCACTGTCTTAATCTTCTTTTCTAAATCCTTGAGCCTACTTTCCCTACTACCAGCATGATCATGGATTGACTTTTCAAGAGATGACACTTTGGCAACCCAGCTTGCATACTGGAGCTCCTTCTCTTGCACAGCTAATTTTGATTCCTCTAGTTCCTGTTCAATCCTCTTTACAAGTTCTCCAAGCTATACAATAACACGATGAATGAGTATGAGGATTTATTTATATTTACAGAAGTACAGTAGGAAAACCAAATAATGAAAGAGAGAATATAATATCATAAAACTTCATATACAAACACAAGATAAGTGGTTCAACCTTATGATGTTCATTCTGCTCAGCTCTATTCTGAAATAATGAAAGATCATATGACTTCAGTTCCAATTGTGTCTTAAGGTCTTTGAACTTGCTTTGAAGAGGACGAAGCTCATTGATCTAAAAGCCCAAAAACAACTAGGTCAATCCCCTGGAGAGCAATACCATTAAGTGGTAGATAATACTTTCTAATGTTGAAATAACTATAGACTGTTTTCAGCGTAAGTGTTAGCCCATAAAGACTTTAGGCATGTAGTTTTAACAGCAATAAATAAATAAATAAATCAGCAATGTATAATCAAAGATTTTTTTATATTTTGATCACTAAAAGTATTAAAAGTAATAAAATTAAAAAATAATAATAAATGACCACTAAGGCACTAATAGAGAAGGCCCTAGTTGTAATTAAAATACCTAGATTAAATGCAAATGATTAAAGATAAGAAAACTAGTTAAAATGGAAAATTGTGTTTGGATCTATGAGGCTATGGTAAAAGTGTAAAACTAGCCTTAGCATCAATTTCCGAGAGACGCTTCTGATGCAAAGAAAGTTTTGATTCAGCCTCAGCCATAGCATGAAGTTTCCCCAATAATTCACCACCACCCCTGCAGCAACAAAAAAGATGTGTGCTTTAAAATGCCTGCATGCAACTAAACTCAACACATTTGTCTCTAATAATATGAGGCAGCGAGACAAAGCTAGCTATTAAATCATTTAACTAATGTTCCAGCAGAAACAAGCAGTTGAATACATCCTAATGAGAGCATCAAAGTTAAGCAGGACCAAATGGTCACATACTTTCGGCTACCACCAGTCAGAAGTCCACTAGGCTGAAAAATATCTCCTTCAAGAGTCACACTTGGGATACCAACTTCGCGATTAAAGGCAACCTATAATGCACAGTAAATTTATTAGATGATGGGCAACATTCAAAAAAAAAATGCAAATAATTTCTCGCTCTAATTAATCACAAAAAACTCATAGATTTTACAGAATGCCAAAGAAGTAATACTCCTGAGAATTTAGCTTGAAATTGTTTTCTTTCAGCATGTATATCACAAAGTAACTAGAGAATTTTATGAATGAGCATTTGTTGACATCCATCAGCCTCCATCAACCTCATGATTTAATTTGTATTTACAACATTATTGTTGATGCCATTAGTCGTTAATTCCTCAACCATACACAAAAAATTGACATCTTAACTGACTTACTGAGCATTTTAGTCTAAACCAAGTTATCATGCTATAAGTGCCTAAATTCAAAAGCTATATATATAAACACAACAACATGAATCACCAGCCATAACATTGTAAAATAGTTAAATATAATCAATGCCAGCAGTGAATATTGACTGCTACAGAGAACCAGTCAAAGATGCCAGCATTCCAAATAAATAGTGTACTACTGTTTGCAAATTTACCTCCTTTGCAGCATCAGTGGTTTTGCAAACGAAGGTTGACCCAAATACATATTCCATTGCAGTCTGCAATGCATATATCCCAAAAATTAGTTAATAAGGATAAAAAAATTCCATCCGCATATTATAACGGTCTACATAGAAATAGATTACAAGATAATCTGGAGAATGAAAAAGAAACTCATTAGGAGTGGCAAAATCTTGGATGATAAGGCTATAAAAATCAGAACCAGAAAGCATAAAATTATGGAAGGGATAAATGCAATGGAAGCATACCTTGAGTTCTTCATCATATCCAATCAGAGCAAGAGCCACTTCGGCATTGCCCTTACCTACCTGAAAACGGAAACAGATAAACAATCGTCTTATCATAATGCAGTAACATAACAATTCAGAGATACGGTCAAGCACAGGAAAAACAGAGTGCCATGACTAACCAGTCTAGTTGCAGCACCTTGAGCTCTTGCAGGGACAGGATGACTTTGAATTTTGTTTAGAGGAATAATAGTTACTCTTCTCCTAAGACCACCATTTTGAAGAAGTTGCTTTCCAGTGTTTTCTGTGTCTACAACAATATTATACAACTTTCCACCAGCAGCAACCTGCACAAGAATTTATAATTAAGCACCTCAAAACTCATGGCTAAAGATCACCCTGGATGGTTGAAGTATAATTAATGAATCAAGCATAACACCAACCTCTAGGGCAGTCATTGAAGAACTATCCTTCACTTTGATGAGTTTTGCAACCACACCTTTCACCCTTGATCTATCAAAATTCTTCACAGGGTCATTGTATGTGAAGTCAACATTGGCCAGTTGTGAAGAAAGAACACGGATTTCATCCTTTAACTTCTGCACCATCCCTACTTCAACTACACGATCCTGATAGCATTTATCACCAAGTAAAAACAAATTCAGCCTTGGTATTGGGGGAAATCATTGGGCACCAGTAGGAAAAATGATGTATACCTTTTGTAATGCTTCCATCTGCTCCTCCTTGTACCCCAGAGATTCCAATGCACTTTTAGTCTTTTCCACTTCGTTCTTCCGAGCACTGAGTTCATTCTCAACAGCAGCAGCCTCTTCATGCTTTGAGAGCAATTGCTTTTTCTTCTCCTTCAGTTCTTTCTCACAATGATTTATTTTAGTTTGCAACTGCTTCAATTCTGTTTCAGCAGTTCCAACAGAAACTTTGGCATCCCTAAGTTGATCTTCAAGACATTTCTCCTCATTGCCACTACTCTTACCTGCTAGCACACCCTACAGTATGACATATACCATTTAGTTGGTTGACTAATTTAATTTCAATACAACTTTTTAACTTTCTTGTGCATATAGTGCAACAGTTTCAAATTGTTCACCTCATACTCCTTCTCGTACTCTTCAAGACTCTTAGAAAGATCCTGAACACTTTTCTTGAGATCAGATGCTCCGGCTTCAGCATTTCGTACAGCAGCAGCCTTCTCTTCTGCTAATTGTTTCAACTCTTCAAGATTTGTCTCGATCTGGAAACAGCCACGAAAAAAAAAAAAAAAACCTTAATAATCTAATATCCAAGTGCAAAAAAGGATAAAAAGAAATTCCAATACCAGCATGTTCAAAAGAACAAATAATTTCTATTGAATTTCACCCTTCATACCTTTTTAGCATTATCTTTCTCAGTCTGAAGAACATCCTCTTGATTTTTCATCACAGAGGTTTCTTTCACCAAATTACGTGAAAGAGCATCAACTTTCTCAGAAAAACGTTTCACTTCCCCACCCATACTTGCTTCTTTTTCAGCCTGCAGTTCTGATGATTTATTTTCTAAAAGCTTTACTTCCTCACGCATCTTATCTGCATTACTATCGATTTCAGAGATCTTAGCTTTCATTTCTTCCAAACCCTTAACTGCATTATCCCTAATCTGCTCAGCTTGTACATAGTCACAGGCAATACAAAATCGCTTAAGCCGATCCAGTTCCGCATTTCCATTTGCCCACTGCATGTATTGCATCCTTTCTTTTCTCAGCTTCTCCAAAGCAGGAAGAATTTCGTGGTCAAGGAGCTTGTCAATCTCATCAACCTTGCTTTGTTTCTTTTCAAGTGTTTTCAGGGCAGCCTCTTTCTTTGTCTCGTACATTCTCGTACCAGCAGCCTCTTCAAGCATAGACAACACTTCAGGAGGTTTCATGTTCAGGACTTTGGTAATGCGCCCTTGCATTATAAGAAAATGGGGGTTATTTACATTAAGTTGTACAGAGTGAAAAAGGTTCTGCACACGATTTGGTTGCGCTAGGTGGCCATTGATAAGATACTTGTTCCTTCCACCAACTACAATCTGCACATAAATTTATACACGTTACAATTTGTTGCAATTAAAGAAAATGGTGATACATATTCAGTGAAGCGAGGTAGGTTTTTTTTGGATAGGCAGACTAGTGTTCTAACAACTATTACGAGTTCACCATCTAAATTCAACACCCTCTATAAACTCACAAGGAATAAATTTAATAATGCATACTTAATGAAATTTAGCACAAATGGTAAAAATCACAGATTTCGCATTCTGTTAAGGAACTCCAAGGTTTAATGACACATCTCTACAGGCTAACATAGGGACAACCACGCGTGAGTATGTCTGTGCAATGGAATTCAGCTGAATTAAGTAAACTCACCTGGCGAGTCACTGTAATTTCAGGACAATCCTCATATCCCAAAGGACTCCGACTACGGTCCGAGTTATCAAACACGATGGACACTGTAGCCTTAGTAATTCCAGCTTGGCCTTGCTTGTAGACCAGCTCTTGGAGATTGGAAGCTCTAACCTGCTGCAAATTCGTGATTCCGAGAACAAAGCAAATGGAATCCAGAATGTTGGATTTGCCAGACCCGTTCAGACCAGTGATGGCATTGAAAAACGGATCAAATCCGGAAACCACCGTCCTCGTAGCGTAGGACTTGAATCCCTCCAAACATATTTCCTTGATATGCATTGTAGTCAGGAGTCAGCACGCAGTTGGAACAAAAAAGCGAAACCCTAGAAATGAAGTTTTGGAGATCAAAACCTCAAAGCTACCAACAGAAATACTCAGTAGGTTAGGTTCCGGTGACCGGAAAACTGGCTTTCCAGTAAAGAGTGGCGCAAATGAATGGATTCGGTGATGATTTGAGTTGAGTGTTTAGCTTTTGGTGAAACGAGGCGGGAAAAAACTTTTTCGAACCCATTTTGAACTCATCCCCCTTCTTATTTCGTTCTTTTTTTCTTTTTTCTTTTTTTTTTCTTTTCTTTTCAATTTTCCTCCTTGGGCCTTTATATTGGGCCATAACTAACAAGTTCTTAGCCCAGTTTTCAGTTACTGGCAAATTATACCATCGACCAGGGTCTATCTTACATTGTAGACTCTGGTCTAAAAATAACCTTCAGATTATCTGTAGTTGATAATTTTTGTATTTGTAGCTATCATATTATGTATCAGCAATTATCAAGTTATTTTTTACATGTACAGAAACTGTTAACTATAGGTACATAATGTATTAACGGAAAGAGTCAATTCCTTTTTTGGTCCTAGACTTATAGTGGCAAAGACAATTTTAGTCCTCCATAAAAAAATCAGACAATTTATGGACATAGTTATTGTGACGGGGACAATTTTAGTCCTCCGTTTGTATTTCCCGTCAGATGGCCGTTTGAGAGGGGCAAATGTGTCATTTCACAATATTTCCTTCTACTTATTCCATCCTGGAGTGTTTTGTTCTTCATTGCATATTGGCGAAGCAAATTTCCACCACAGAATCATTTATACTTTGAAGCCGTAAAAATTGGAGGAAGTTGCTGGGATGTTGAGTTTTCCGATCGCCGCCGGGGAAGTGCAGAAGAATACATGTTTGTTGGGATGACTGGGGTTTCCAGGATGTGGAGGGGGTAATGCTTGAACCGGAAGAGATATTGGAGAAGGAGGCCACCGCTCACACCAGTCGCCATTGACGAGAGGAAAAGCTCCACCATAGCTGTTGCGATGCTCGCCGGAAACAAGGGAGGTCGTGTGTCAGTCCTCGTTCTGTCCATCACTACTGCTGGTTCGTGGAGCTGCTGCCAGGGTCGCTGGAGTCTCGCCGCCGCCGTCATCGCACAAGAGGAGAACGGAGCTGCTACTAGGGTCGCTGTACCCCCGCCGCCGCCACTACTTCCCACGCCGCTCCCCACCGCTTCCTTCTCATGCTGCTGCACCCCCTTCTCTGGTAACCCTACTTCAGTTCCCAATCAGCAAATAAGATATACCACAACAACATCATGCATCAATTACCCAAAGCGGATAACTCGAGACCTACCTAATTTACCCGACTGCCATGCATGGTCTTATAGCCCGTGGTCTTATAGTTGATAAGGAGAGAGAGGACCGCAATTGGAATTCTCAGTTTGTATATATTGTTGGGTTCCTGCTTCAGAATTCAAAAGTTTTGTGCGAGTATTGATAAATCACTATCAAAATCGCATTCTACTAGGACTGATTCGAAGGTTTCTTGTCGTGGCTTTCTACTTCTGTGCTCAGCTCAATCGAAATGAAAGGAAACATTTGTTTTCCCTGATAAATGAGCTGCCTACAATCTATGAAATTGCACTGGAAAGAAAGCCCTCAAGAGAAAAATCAATCGTCAATGTTGGTAAATAAATCCATGACAAGTGCAAAGAAAGACAATCTTGGGCAAGTGTGTTAAAATAACACTGGCAAAGGCACAGACTATCAAGACATACAGAGATGGAATAAAAAGAAGGAGACGTCATGAAATGACTCAATTATCCCCCTCTCAAACGGCCATCAAACGGAAATACTGACGGAGGATCAAAATTGTCCCCGTCACAATAAGTGTGTCTATAAATTGTCTGATTTTTTTATGGAGGACTAAAATTATCTTTGCCATAAGTCTAGGACCAAAAAAGGAATTGACTCTAACGGAAAGTACAAAATTTTTGTATCAAAATTTACAATGTAATATGAATTGTGGTCCATGCTATAACAATTGTTAGTTATGTTCGTTTTTCAACAAGTTGAGCCCAAAAATTGTAAGGCCCACTAAACATTCCAGCCCAACTCATTTCCAGGCTGCAGCCTACCAGAAACGTCCACGTCAGATGGCGGTTAACGTTTGAATCATCGTTCAAACCTCTTCGGAAATGGTTGCAACCCAAACCTGTAACTCCCTCTTCCTCTAATATACATATATATATATCTCAGTTCATTAATCCTATTTTTTCCAGGCAATAGAAAGCGAACGGAGACATTAATCATCTTTTGCATCCTCCTATGAACCGAGTTTTCTCCAACAATTTCGAGTGGAAATCTCACTATACGTCTATATCCATGGCTTCCATTCGATCCCGCTTGGAGCACTGCTTCACTGCCGACGCTCTCAGAGCCTATCTCGCAGAGTTCATCTCCACAATGTTCTTCGTCTTCGCTGCCGTCGGCTCTAGCATGTCATCCAGTACGTCAAGTTCAATTCCAAGCCATTTACGCTTATTTTTTTCTTGATTTTGATCGGTTAGATAAGGATTGGTGTGTGAATGCAGGGAAAATGTCGCCGGAGGCGGGGTCCGATCCGTCTAGCCTGGTGGGGATTGCAGTTGCTAATGCTTTTGCGTTGACTGTGGCGGTGTACATTTCGATTGGTGTCTCCGGCGGCCACGTCAATCCGGCGGTTACTTTTGCAAGGGCGGTTGGGCGCCACATCAGCCTTTCCATGGCCTTATTTTACTGGATATCGCAACTGTTGGGATCTGTAATGGCTTGCGTCCTCCTAAAAGTTTTCACAGTTAAACAGGTATTTCAAAGAGTCAAATAGACCATCGAATTGTGACTTAATTGTACATTTTTAGGTTCAGTATCCTAATTGTATTATTGTGTGACTTAATTGTACATTTTTAGGTTCAGTATCCTAATTGTATTATTGTGTGCAGCATGTACCAGCTCTTGGGATTCCGCAAGAAATGACAGGATTCGACGCGGCCATATTGGAGGGCGTGATGACATTTGCTCTGGTGTACACAGTTTACGCGGCGGCCGACGTCAGAAAAGGTGCACTGTGCGCCATGGGACCATTGGCAATCGGGATGATCGCCGGCGGCAACGTTCTTGCATCAGGGGCCTTCACCGGCGGATCCATGAACCCGGCGTACTCGTTTGGGTCTGCACTGATAGGAGGAAATTTCGGGAACCAAGCAGCGTACTGGGTCGGTCCCTTAATCGGCGGAACCATTGCCGGAGTTCTGTACGACAAGGTGGTTTTCCCATCGGAATCCGATGATTCAACCAGGCCCGGTTTGAGTGAGGTTGGGGTTGTCTAAATGCAGGATTCATGTCTTAATTCTCCCTGTTGTAACCATTAAACATTACAGTAGTTTAGTTCGGAGCAGTAGATATTATATACTCCGTACATTTTATATGTTACTATTATGTGAATCAAGTGTGATCATTAATGTTCCTATGTTGTAACTACTCTAATACCATAGTTCATAAATGCTTGTATTAATACAATTTCCATAACATAATTCAACTGTCTTTTGGATCACACCGAGAGTAGCAATCCAACAAAACCACTCGTTAGGCAACTGAAAGTAGTCACTTTCCTCATCCATTAAAATACTATGCAGAACCTTGGAAGGGAAACAAACACCTTAAACTCTAAAAAGTCGTATAATGTATAAATGTAGACACAGAAAGGAAAGTAACTTGTTCAAAATGGTGGTCTTAGGAGAAAGTGAACAAAATTCAAAGCCATTTTGTCCCTCCAAGAGCCATCTTGCAGTTTCACTTTTCTAATACAGATAATTATTTACAGAGCGACTTAATAATTTACAAAGCAGGCACTTCTGATAGACTTATTGGTTGCGGTGAACAAATCAAGCTTCAACCTGGGGGATTATGTTAATTAACTTTGATTGCTGCCACACTGGATAAGAGCTTGAAAATTACCCAAGGTGATCAGGGGTTCATAGTGTGACAATGCAATCTATTCTCTTGCAGCCTGCATGTTATTTCCACAGGAAGCATTCCAAACCCCTTCCTCGATACGCTGAAAAACCGGGAAAAGTTCAATAAGCACACTACCAACTGACGGGGCTTTAAACACTGAATGTCCAGGTTGACAAACCCTATCTGATGCATCATTAAAAATTAAAATTAAAACACTGAAGAATTACCTGCAGAAGATAATTATGCAGCCATTCCAGTGTTTGTGGAAATGTATTAGCTGATATGTTGACAACTGTCAAACCCTGTTTTATGAAGAATGCTCCAATTTGGGAATCAATTGGTCATAGTTTTGAAGAAATAATCATAGAAACATCAGATCCTACTTATGGATGTAAGTATACTATTATTGTTGTGCCAACAAAGATCAGAACGAATCAAGCACTTTGACCCTTGCAATCACATTATCAGACCAAAGCTGAACATTATAGAGCAAGTCATAATCCATCACTGATTATTGTCTCTTTATTGTAAGATTGCAAATTGAAAGTAACTATGTAAGAAAATATTTTGACACTTATGTAGGAAACAATTTGCATGTCTTAAACTCAGGAAAAGGAGAACTATCATGCTTAGTGACACATAAGCCTACCTGTGATGCGAATGAACAAAGGTAGTTCTGAATGGTTTTTAAGTTGCTCATTAATTTATCCTTATCCTGAAAAGATCCAAGGATGACTTGATCAGTCAAAAGAAGTAAATGATTGCATATACACGAGTATGTGTGTATGTGTATTGGTAAGAGCTTGCATCTTTGAAAATGTGAAGCTCAGATGGAACAAGAAGCCACTTCTGATATAATGTTATGCAGGAGCCTGCAATAAAGCAAAATTATCAAGGAGAGAGCATATTAGATTAGAAACCTGGATTGGTGATTTCTTACTGCTTGCACTATTAGCTATCCACTCCTCAAGTAATGCCTGCATAAGAGGATTAACTTTGGTAAAATTATCAAATAGTATATAGCTGAAAATGTGTGAATTAACAAAGAAGATAAGATCAATTTTGAAAAGCAAAGATTCATAGAACTAATTCCACTTCTCTCATATTCCAGCAGTGATGGGCTAGAAAAATTTCGGTTGATGATAGTGGTATATCCAGGAGAATGAAAGCAGAAGAGTTTTGGTAAGACCTCATGATCAAATTCAGCCATTTTTAAAACTATAGGAATGACAATTGGTTGAGCGCCATATTTTTCTTTTCTACCACTGGGATTTTTATCAACAGTTGAACTTTTGACTGCTTCATCTGCACAATCAGGAAAGCAGTCAGAGCAGTTTCAATTAGCCAAATCTCAGCACACTAAGACTGGAAGATGAACACATTCACAGTATGAAGAGTAGGCCTTGACCTTTAATTTCAGGAAATAAAGACTTCAGAGCACCTGTAACCTTATTTAGCTCATCAGCAGATACTTCTTGCACTGAAATCACATTCTCAGAATTGAAATCTTTGCTGTTGCAGTGACTATCAGTTCCTGAAGTGAAATCACTTTGTGTTTTGTTTTTGTAGTCCACTTTCAGAGAATTTGGCCCTTCCTCATTTGCTTGGGCAGTTGATGGTGATTTGTTCTCCTCATCCATCAAGTATATACTAGGATCCAAATGCATTCCCTGCCATAATCATAACCATCTGAAAGAGATCACAACTTTTACTGGAAATTTATTTTGTTGACACAACTATATAAAAATGCAAAAATATTATTTTACTATTGTTAAATCTAAGATTGGGCCAAGATCACTCACTAGGCTATAATGCACAAACCATACTAAAAGATTGAATCCAATCAATTAGTTAGTCTAACCCATGACCTTATAAACTTATATGTCTCTCTTAATTTTTTCAATGTGGGACTCTTAACAACTATTATAGTAGTAAAAAAAATTCCTAGAAAAAGGAACTACGGCAATTTTTAATGCTTGTAGTTGTATATTTTCCTTTTTGGCATCTTCAGGCTCTAGCCATCACTTGGTGAAAAAGGTGTTAGTTCATGTCTTCTTCCACTATTTTCAATTAAGAGGCCTTCATATAATACATAGGCCCAATCAGGATGAGTTTATTTCTAACTAATTCGAGAGTATCTACTAATACAAGGACTTTAAAAAAAAAAAATTATTGTGTTTGGATAGATTTATGAAAAGAGCTTATGACTTTTGAAAGCTATTTTTGAGTTCATAAAATTCATGTAACATAAATCTCTCTGGAAACCACGATAGAGCATAATACTTGGCATAGAAGGGCTGAATCCCTACACATTATAAATGTGTGATATGAATGGGTAGTTAATGCATTGAGAATCATACCTCAATTATGATTGGCTTCCCATCTTTCATTGCTTTCTTTAAATCACCAGCCAAGCCTGCACAAATTTGGAGATTATGTGCCATATCATATTTCTCAAAATATTCCAAGTAGCTATTTCAATACCTTTCCTAACTACTCTGCATTCTCTGCAAAATTCTGTTATTAGTTCCTCTGGGGAGCCAAAATTTCGTGCCCATACATCAGAAGATGCCAAGGGTGCACTGCAAGAATCAAATATTCTAGTCAGGTATGGATCTTTGAATTATCTTTTTTTATAACAGTTTCTCAATCAATTATGGAGTATAAAGGAAGGCATATGGCATGGAATTCTGAGAGCATGAATAATTTGTACCACGCATATCTAACAAGAACGTCTCAAGATGGTTACATACTCTGTTGATGTGCGGAGTAGTTCATAGACCATATCTGTCTGTCAAAAACAAACCAAAAAAAAAAAAAAAAAGTGTACATGAAAGTCATAAAACCTGAAATATGGCATACCACTAGAAATGATGTAAGCATGAAACCCAAGTTTAATATCAAAAGTATACCTTCAAGACATTTGGCAAGTTCAGCCTCTGTGCAAGCTGGGTAGAAATGGTCGACTTTCCAACACATGCAGTGCCACATACAAGAATAACCAAAGGTACTCTTTGATGGTGAAATCTAAAGGGAAAGTAATGAAAGAAATTGGAATGTGAATCTGGGCAGTTCAATCTTCAACTCATTCATTGACATAGAAAATTGAATTTCATTTCAGAAATACAATAATGAGTATTAATTTAATTCCTTTAGTTGAATTTCATTTCAGAAAGACAGAAATACCATTATTTTAAAATTTAATAAAATCTCCGTATTACTCATGTAAATATCTCTTTCTAAAGAGAAGGCACCTTTGGTTTCCCCATAAATCAAATTGATTGAGTTATTGAATTGGAGAAGGGGGTGGAGAGAGAGAGAGCATAAAATGTACAGTGTGTCATTGCTGATTAAAAACAAAATACGAATAAATAAAAAAGATATCTGATAAGACAATAAGGATATGTACCATATTCTGTTGCACTGTAACGTGGCATTTCACTCTTTCTATTTATTTATTAATCCTTGTTTGGTATAGCATGGCTGATGCAATTAGTAGTGGGCAGACCACAACAACAGAGATGAAAGTGAAAGGTAGGCTCCATATGCTTCAAGTGAACTACTCCATAATAAGAAAATGTATGTTTTTTAAAGGAAATAAAATTTTTAATTTGAAGACCGCAATTCCATATCATTTTGGTGTAATAGATCCCACACCTCCAGTTATGGATGCTTAGGCCGAATTCTTAGGGGTGGGGGGTGCTTATAGATTTGTGTAAATCTTTTACAGCCCTTTATATGTTAACTTATGTTCGTATTTATCGAAAAAAGACAGACTGTTTAATGTACTCGAGGAAAAAAAAAAATCAAACACTATGAACAGAATGCAACTAACCTCGTCATCATCTTGTAACGGTTTATATACTCTTCTCCATAACCTCGCCGCTCCATAAGCTGCAGGCATCCAATTGGAAAGCAAGGTTGACCTTTCATTTCAAACTTTAAAAAACTTTGCACATGGAAAGCCAATTACGCAGGCTACAATTTTAATATGGTTGGCATGTAATCCAGAAATTATGTGATTGTCAAAGAACATAATGGATAGGGAATAATGATTATGAAAAGAAAGAATAACCTTAAACAAATTTGCTTCCAAGTCTGATTGTGAGCTGCAAAATGTTATCAAACCAATAGATTTTTAAGAGCCAACAAAACAAGAGCAAAAGTGAAAACAAACTGAAATTCATAAAGAATTAAGTTAAGATTGCATACACATCAAGAAGGCTGTTATCCACGAGAAGCTTCTTAAGTTCTAGTGCAACTTTAATAGCCACATGATTTGGTATCTGTAACCAAGTTATTGTTATTAACCTCAAAATGATGCCACTAATCCATAGGAAGAACTATAGCTGGTGATAAACGTTCAAGGTACATCATCATGGAATTCCATTTCTTAGTCCTGAATTATTAATATGCTACAAACTATTAACTGCTTCCATTCATATATCCTGGTTATTTAAAAGAAGATATGAAGATGTTAAACAACAATTCTACCGATAACTGAAGAATAATTGTATGTCAATCATTATATCTAACAGCAACTGAATTTTCAGCATGCGAAAAGGAAAATGTTAGCAAACCTTAGTGACAGTTAACATTCTGCTGAGCAAAAACCTCGAGAGAACATAGTAATGATCGGCATTCTCACCTAGCCATACTTTAACCTGAAACAAAATCAAAATTCAGGATCAATCGAAAGGAAATACGCGGAAATGCGAAGAGGAATTTAGAATTCGGAGATAGCGGAAAGGAGTACCTTAACAAAATCATACTTGGAGGAAGCGTTACGAGTGGATATTTTAGTAGGTTTCGCGGGAGCGGGAGGAGCAGGATGAGCATGAGTAGATCCTTCTTCGTAGTCATCTTCATCCAATTCATCTTCTACATTATTGCTAGGGCTTGCCATCACCGCTCCCTTGTCCTTCCTCATCTTTCTCTGTCTAATTTTCTCTCGAAACGCTGAACATGAAAGCTCCGAATAGATGTTTTTGCCGTAACGTACAAATTGAAGGAGAATTTTCTTCTTCTCCTTCGTTTTATTCTCTGCTAATTGTTGTAAATACTTTATTTATTTATTTTAATAGTATTTCTGCAAAATGTTATTCGTACACGTTTTCTTAAATTAAGACTTTAGGTAAGAAAACAACTTTTTTTTTTTTTATAGAAAAACATATTTAATAGGGTAATAACTTATGGGGCTCGAAAGATGTGATTGAATATGTGAGATATAATTTTTGTACTTAAAATGTACTATTTTAACTATTGTCAACATTTTCTTAGTCGAGTTAAGTTCATCGCACAAAAGGTGTACAGAGTATAGATCCTATTTGATTGAGCTAGTATAATCCATATCACTTCATACAATGTCTCGAAATGAGTGACACAATGAATGGAACATAATTCTTGTACAAAAATTTCAATGAGTTCAATTTTTTTAAACTCTCTCAGCCAAGTCCCGTCGCTCAAAGTTGTTTTTTATGCTATTAGTGAGTGAATTTGCATGGTAGGGTGTCAAACTCAATTTTATTGTGGCTAGAGAGATTAGTAAATGATGTGGGGCTCGAGAAAGAGACGATTGTGGTTGGAGGTTCCTGAACTTGTGGCAATATATAGTATGGGAATTGCCAAAAGGTCTCTCTCATAAGTATTTAGCGGGGTATTTATAGCGAGTCTCATGGAACACATGCCGAGAAGCCGACATGTGCGCCACGTGCCCTACATGCACTCGGTAGCTCGGCTGGTCAAGGAGGAACGAACACGTGTAAGAATGTTCTCTGTTTAATAGATTGTTGGTGTTAGTTTAAGCGTGAAGTACCTGAGCTCGGGCCTCGGTCGAGCGCGTGGGTCAGGACCCATCTCCGAAAGGTGTGGGAAGCGGCTCATTAAGCCTCAACATCGATAATCCTTTCAGGTCAGGCCTGTTAAGTGCTCCTCTCTGGTTGGTCCAGGTCGACAAATTTCCTGGGTCTTAGGCGACTCATACCCGATCAGGTTCTTGATACAAGAGAGCACGTAACTTGAAGTATATTCCCTATTAGGTAGCTCCCATGATCTTCGTGAATTGCCATTTGGTACATAAAAACTCGTCTTTATTGTGACTAGAGAGATAAATGACCTTTATGAGTTGCCATTTAAATAATTAGTATAAAAGTTCAATTTTTTTGTGTTTGAATGCCACATAGAGTTTGGTTTTAAAGTTGTCTACCTAGTGAGGTGATTTGAAAATTATGATTTGTATTATATGTTGCCGCCGTTGTTCTTTTATAATGGAGCAGTTTATTCCGCCAAAGTAAATCCAACGTCAAACAACATATATGGAATCCAAACACAATAGCAAAACATCGATCTGTCATCCCCATGTTTCACAACAAAAGCTTTCCCAGATTTTGCAACCTCGTAGTGCATATATGCATGGATCGTTGACTCTTTAATTTGTCTTGCATGCATCGATAAACAGTTCGGAGAAGGAATCAGATTTTATATTCCTTCTCAGCAACGTACGTCTGAAACGTTAGCGCGGCTGTTTTGTGTTAGTGCCTTCCACGTATACAAGTATCTGGACACGGGAGCTTCCGTAAATTTCATAGAATGTATCTTCATTTTCTCCATATATTTAATTTAACATATTACATAAAATTACAATATTTAATTAAATTTTGTATAATATAAAAACTCACAATCACTACTAGAAGTATGCATTAAGTAATTATATAATTATATAATATAGACCACACCAAAAATCAAATCTAATTACACCTATGGCATTGGTATAATAAACGAGAAGTTTCATTTAAAACTAGTTTCACCAAAGGTACGGTATGCATTATGCATGTAGTTGTAAATCTATAAGCCCAAGAGAGGATAATTGTATAATTTCTAATATATCTTAGACGTTAAATTTATAAACAACACAAAAAATCACATCTAGTTGCGCCTAAGGCATTGGTCTAGCGAACGCGAAGCTTCACTTAAGACTAGTTTCATGCAGTTTTTTTTTTTGGTGTACCCATGCAACCTCCTTATTTGTCCAAGTCGTCTACAAACGGAGGAAGAGACAACCTTCGCACATGATCTTGGGCCATATATATATAATTGCGTTCAAATGAGAACCACCATTAATGTGATAACTGAGAACGTGATGACTAATCTTGCATTCTTGCATATGTGTGTGTGTGTGTGTGTATACAGATAATGGTATTTGTTTACAAATTTTAATGTGTTTGATTGGAAATAATATTAGTTGTTAACTTAGAGGTTGGAAGTTTCATTTTTGAGCTATACAAAAAACTTAAAAGTTCAACATATACATTTTTTAAAAATTTAAAGAACAGGTTGACGGGCTGGCCAGTTTAGTTCATCAAACACATATTGAATTGAGTTTGAACTTTTTCAACTCATGTAAAACGGGCCGGGTATGCCCGCTTCTAGACAAACCCAAGTCAGATCAAACCATATTGACCGAACTGGTCCATTTTAATAACTCTGGTGAGATTTACTTGTTCTTGATAATTTATTGTTTTATTTGTATTTTTCTGCCACCTAAAATCTCCAATTAAGATTTACACAATCTCATTAACACCTCATATGTTTCTAGTTTCTACCACTTAAAACCTCTAATTAAGATTTAAGCAATCACATTAACACCTCATAGGTAATACATTAGGTGGATAATGGAATAAGATTGTCATAACACTAGAGAGTTCCATTATATTAATGGAAACAATACCCAAAAAAAAAGTACCTTCTGCTATACCAATCCCCACAATTTACGGCAAGTTACAAAATCAAAATGAAAAAAAAAAAAAAAAATCAATTCCCAATCATATATAGATATTTGATTTAACCCTCAAAAGTTGCCTTTTGGGCCACGGGAATAACATCACCCCCACCAACCGCACCATTGCCACCACCATTCCCGGCCACTTTCCTCTTAGGCTTGGCTTCTTGCAGCATTGACACAACATCCCTCATCGATGGCCGGTCCGCCGGATTCCGGCTAGTGCACAATAACGCGACCCTAAGCAACAACATCATTTCTTCCCTCACCGAAAGACAAGACGCACCAGCATTTTTGTCTAACACGTCTTTTATACCGTCTTTACTCTTCAACTTCGTTCTCACCCAATCTACCACGCTATTGCCATCTCCAAATTCAGCATCCACCGATCTTTTACCCGTCAATATCTCCATCAACACCACTCCGTAGCTATAAATGTCACTCTTCTCGTCAACTTGCAATGTATAAGCATATTCTGTAAATCATTTACAAATCATTAAATAAGTATAATCATTATATTATAGAATTTTTCTATTGTACCCATTAGCCATTACTATTAACGCTAATAATATTAAATATAATTATATACAGTATACATAATTACATCAAATACTATTAATATTAATACTATTTAACATATGTAATTATATTTAATATGATCAAAATCCTTTATAGTGGTTAGTGAGATAAAGCATGACTAATTCGAAATCATGACAATTTGGCTTCTAACGCACAAAGAGTTTTGACTTTTCAAATGAAGTAAAGCACTATAAAACATATACTAATTAATTGCTGGGTTAATCATCATTACATCTGGATCAAATATACTTAGCAAAATCTTGGTAGGGTCCATGGAATTGCAAAGAGTGAAATTAAAGCGAAGGGAATAATGCCCTGCAAATTATATCGTGAACCAAGATACATTATGGGTATGATGTGTCCTGGTCCACAATATAACAATTGATAATACATATCACGAAAAATAGTGAGTTACATGTTACTCTGAAATGTAGCAAATCATGGCAACTAAGAGCAACAAAACACATACATTTGGTAGCACCCAAAATGTGATTCTTAAAAAAAAAAACAAAAAAAAAACTAATAAATGTTTTTTTGAGAGCACATTGACATTTTTATTTCATAGTTTATTTTTCTCACTTTTGTTGATATTTTTGAATTATTGAGTGGATACTAATTAAGAAAAAACTTTAAGACAAAGAATTTATGGTGGTGACATGCACCACATTAATTATGTATGCAAAGTGACATATAATTCGTCACCCCGCAAAATGAATTGAACTAAATCAACATTACTAAAGATTATGGGTACCCCATCAAAATCTTAGGACATACACTAACCTATAATAAATTCAAATAACATTAAAAAAATGATAAATAATACTATAAGCGAGAATTAAAAAGAATAGTTACAAGGATATACCTGGAGCAATGTAACCATAAGATCCAGCAATGACGGACATAGATTCGTCACTTTGGATTAATTTCGCAACTCCAAAATCAGCCACTCTAGCTTCCATTTCATTATCCAGAAGAATGTTACTAGGTTTTAAATCTCGATGTACAATGACAGGATCACAGTCGTGATGCAAATAACAGATTCCTTGAGCAACTCCGAGTGCAATCTTGTATCTGGTGACCCAATCTGCGGCCAAATTGGTAGCCTTGTTTTTGGAATGAAGAAGATCGTCAAGACTCCCATTAGGCATGTACTCGTAGAGTAACATTGTACACTCATTGTTGCTACAACATCCTAGTAACCTCACAATGTTCCTATGTCTCACGTTGCCTAAAACATCGACTTCGGCTAACACCCCCGGCCGTTTCCGGACGGTCTCTTTTTGCTTCCCCCATAGTTTCTTCACGGCGATAATCTCACCGCCGGGCATCTCCGCCTTGTACACGGTCCCCGCCGATCCCATCCCGATCACCTGATCGCTCATGCTCAGGCATTCCATCACGTCATCCGCCGTGAAATTCAAACGCTGAAACGCCGTTAACTTCCAGGGCCCGATGCCCCGGTTGTTGGAAAATCTGAGGCTATAACGCGCGTGGAAACACCGGCTCCCCACGACGAGTACAAACAGGCAGATTCCAAACGCCGCCGCCACGATCCACACGACGGCGCCGGCGGTCTTCTTCGGCTGTTGCTTATTCTCCGGCGGTGGCGCGTCGCTCCGGCACGGCTTCTGAATTACGCTGCCGCAGAGGCCGTCGTTTCCGATAAAGGAAGAGGGATGGAGACTGGAAAATATTGAACTGGAAACCGGTAAGGGACCGGAGAGGCGATTGAAAGAAACATTGAAGCTCTCCAGGGTGCTACAATTGCCGAAATTGGAAGGAATTGTACCGGTGAGGAAATTATGCGACAAATCCACGTCAGCGATTGACGGCAAAGTGGAAATCTCCCAGGGAATAATCCCGGAAAGCGAATTTAAACCTAAATTCAACATTATAAGCTTCTGACAATCCGCAATATCCCAAGGAATGCTCCCCGTGAGATTATTTCCTTGAAGTTCAACATTAGCCAATGCCTGACAACCTTTGAAATCAGGAATTTTGCCGCTTAGGTTACTGTAACTACCAGAAAACACCTGCAAACTCGGGGCTTTCCAAATGTTGTCGGGTAATTCGCCCTGGAACGAATTCTGGGAGACATTTAAGTTCACCAAACTTCCGGCATTGCCTAAATCTCTTGGAATTTGTCCTCCGAAACTGTTCCGGCTAATATCCATCAACGTTAAATTGGGGAATGAGCCAAACCCGACAGGAATCGAGCCATTAAGGTTGTTGTTTTGAATTCTAACCCTACATAAAGCCGTACAGTTCGCCAGAGATTCCGGCAAAGCTCCGATGAAGTGATTGCCGAACAGGATTAGCTTCTCCAGTTTGTTGCCACGGCAAAGATTGGGCGGAATTGGACCGGAGAGAGAATTGGTAGAGACATCGAGCTTTTGTAACTTCTCATTTGAGCCGAGTTTCTGCGGTAAAATCCCGGAGAGATTGTTAGTCCACAGGTTTAAAATTTCAAGCTCTGGAAGATCTCCGATGGGTTCTGGAATTTGGCCTGTTAAGTTGTTGTTCATCAGAGACAACAACCGAAGCTTTTGGAGTGATGAGAGCGAGGTCGGGATTGGTCCTGAGAGGAAATTATCGGATAAATCGAGCTCTTTTAAGGATGTTAGTTTACCGAATTCATATGGGATTGCACCGGCGAAACTGTTGTTGTAAATAATGAAAATTTCAAGCTTTGTGAGGTTTCCCAATTGGGGAGGCAGAGGACCTGAGAGGTTTGCTGATTGGATATCAAGATAGGCTAAACTGGATAACGAGCCAAATTGCGGCGGAACGCCGCCGCTGTATAGATTACACCCAATTTGCAAATGCTCAAGTTGGTTCAAGAAACCCAACTCCGGCGGGATTGGACCGGAGAGTAAGTTTCCGGCGAGGTATAAAAATCTCAGTTTTACGAAACTCCCATAACTCGCCGGAATTTCGCCGCCGAAGTAGCTGCCGCCGAAGTTGAGATACTCGAGGTTCGGCAAGTGGACGACGTCTCCGGGCAAAGGGCCGGTGAAGTTGTTGCTGAAAGCGTCAAAGTGAGTCAGAGACTTGAGTCTTGAAATTCCGGGCGGGAAAATCGAGCTGAAGTTATTCCGGCTAACGTCCAGCGACCGGAGAAAGGGGAATTGAAAAAGCACCGGCGGCAAAGGGCCGCCCAGAACATTTGAGCTCAAATTGAGATGGTGGAGATGGAGCAAATACCGGATATCCGCCGGAATTTCGCCGGAGAGTCCCCGGCCGGAGAGATTAATCCCGGTGACAAAACCAGTCTTCTTATCACACTTAATCCCCGACCAAGAACACCAAACATTCTCAAAACCTGGCTTCGACAATGCCGAGGTCGGATCCCAATCACGAAACGTGTCATAAGGATCTTTGAGCGACGATTTCAACGACAAGAGCGACACTAACTGAACCGAAACATTTGCAGACGAGGGAGCAGAAAACACCGGCCTCAGAACCAACAAAATCAAGAAACCCAAAGGCAAAAGAAAGCAAGAAGAAGAAGAAGAAGAGGGGTTCATAGTGGAGCTATGGGGATGAAGAATCGGAAATGGGGAATAACGGTAGAGCATTAACAGAGGTAAATTTAAGGTATGGAAGGTTTTGATGGTTAGAATGGCTTTTTCGGAGTGCTTGTTGCAGAGGATGTCTCATGATGGGGTGGAGTTTTGTTTGGTGTGAAGAGAGAGAAAAAAACAGAGATAAAAAAGCAACTATTTGTACTACTAGCTTGCGTTACTAGTGTGAATAGCTAGCTAGTGTCACTATTTTAGCTGTAATACACATCTAAAATTGGCGTTATTAGGGTGATTTATCTCTTTTATATAATTTGTAAAATATTAAATAAAAATTTGATTTATTTATTTTCATACCTACTCTCGAATAATGAATGTGGTCACAAAGGTGAAGTTTATAAAGAAAGATCATGGATCGAGTCTCATAAATCATAAACGGTAGTGTGGGAGCAACCTCTCAAAGTCGGAGCTTCTTGTGCATATTAAGCTCCTCCCAAATGATCTATTGGATTGCGACGTGGAGGCCCTTGGAGTCGGAGATTTAACTTTTTGGAAAGAAAAAAAAAAACAATCCTAAGTTCCTAATAAATTAAACAACCACATCATTGTCTCTAAAACTTAAAGTTTAGATAGATTTTTCTCCATACACAGGATAATACGAAGTATAATCACGTATAGTGTGTGTATCTATATATATATATATAGACAAATTGATCATCAAAGTAGTAAACAAGACAATTAATTAAAGAGAAACATATATAAAGAGTAAAATTGTATTTCACTATTCATAATATGTTATATTTGAATATATTTATTGATTATATATATTATTTTCTTTAATATAATAAAAAACACTATAAATAATTAAATAAAACATGGCAACATCACGGTATATTAATACAATCAACAATCACCTTACGCGGGCTATCTTAAGTGGATTCTCCTAGGTTGCAAGTCAATTAGCACACGCATTTGACTGGTGAATTTTGACTTACTCTTGGATTAATTATTTATAATATAGAGTAGTTAATTTGGTATTACATTTTTCAAATTCACCAAATACATAGTCAAAGCATCACTAGGTACAAAAGCAGGTACAAAAACAACACAAGTAACAACATTTGTAACAAACTAAGAACATACAAGCCTGAATCTGGTGTTTTTCTTTTGCTTTCTCTGTCGTCAACAACGTCGCCTTTGTCTGATCTCTAACAATACTTTTGGTTTTCTTGGATTTCTTTTTTCTCCTTTTCCTTTTTTCATACTTTTCATAATTCCTTGGCTCCTTTATCTTTGGCCACCCACCCAACATTTTGATATATTTGGGCATAAGCAGCAAGGCCTCTCGCAGGATCCAAGAAAGTGATTTTCTGTTTTCCCTCAAACCCATTTCTTATTCTTTATTTTCCTTTATGTTTCTTTTCTTTCCTGTTTGGACTAAATGGTGAGGAGTGCCTTCTATAACATGGAGGACCACATGCAATCTTGGTTGGGGAAATCCACTTACCAAAACCCTAACCTTGCATGAATTTAACATTTAATTTATTGTTGATGATAATTAACAATAATTGTATTGTGTAAATAGGGAAGGACTTGCTTCAAAACATTCGTCTTGGCAGATGATTGGGTCAATTTCAGCCATTTAATTAGGTTGAGGGATGATTAGGTCTCAATCTGGTAATGGATTAGCTTAATTAAAACAGATCAAATGAAATAAGGTGAGATCGGGATGATAATGTCTGATCTCAATTTTATTGTAAGTCAACTCAAGATAATCCGACAGAACCATTGATTTCATAGTGAGGGTCAGTTTCAGGTTTAGGGATGATTGGATCTAGGGGTGTAAATGAGCTGAGCAGCTCACGAGCGACTCGCGAACCGCTTGGTCAAAGCTCAGCTCGAGCTCGAGCGGCTCGTTTAACTCTAATATCTTAGGCTCGTATTAAAATTTGAAATACTAAAAATTTAAAATCAAACAGGTTAAATTCGAGCTCAAAATTGAACTCGAATTCGAGTTCGAGCCTGAACTCAAGCTTGAATCCAAGCTCGATCTCAACCTCGAACAAACGAGTTGCTCGCGAGCAGCTCGAAAATTTCCGAGTTCGAGCAAGGCCTTCATTAACGAGCTCGAGCCTTGGGTGGCTTGAGCTCGGCTCAGCTCGGCTCGTTTACACCCCTAATTGGATCTCATCAACCCGGTTATGAGTTAGTCTGAGCCTGGATTGGTTAGTGGCCTAGTTCCTTGATATCATGTATTGTTTGTGATACTGCTAACTAATCTTTTCCCCCAAAAAGCACCCCCGGTGCAACCCCCGTGCATTTAATGTGCTTTATATAGGGGAGATGAGAGGGAACAGATATCGGGCTTCCAGCATATATGTTTGTCACGTGCAATATAGAGATTCAACGACTATTCTCCTTGTTTCAGGTGTCCTAAAAGGAGATGTCATCCTATACACGGGTGATTTGATGGGGTTTATGCTTGGTGCGTAACGACGAGATGAATCAGCAATGATGTGGTCACATCACATCCCCGATCACATGAGGTCGGGAGGTTCGAGGCCTCTATGTCAGTTCAGGTCAGATATGACCGTTTAGGGTTATCTATACGATTGTCGAGTACAATTGCTAGAACATTGGTGTATTTCCCTATGATTTTGAATAATAAATATATTGTCATTTAAACAATATAATATGAGTGGATTTGTTGTATGCACCATGGAGAAGTATTTGTTAGAACCACTAAACCCTTTCCAAGTAAATATTTATTGTTTATTAAGAACTATATATGGTTCATAATCATATAAAATTTAAGTTTCACAAATATTTTTTTTTCTCGGAGGATCCAAAAATGTAAGAAGAGAGTGATCGAAGCATTAATTTGCAGGTGAATATATACAAAAGAAAATGATGGGTTCTACCAATCTACACCACAATAAAAGTGAGAGTACTCAAGTAGTATATGGTAGCTGTTCACGTCAAATTGACTTGGGAGAGCTTTCAAAATGATGGATAGATATGATATATATGCACTTTGTATCATTAATTTTGCTAAAGTTTACCAATCATAACTACAATGCTTCAAAGACAATCATTCTTCATTTGTATTTTATACCACATATATACTTCTCGTATATATTCAAAAGTTGAATAATCTCAATTTACATTTTCCATGTGGTTTACAGCTAAAATTTATCTAATTTACACCCTCATAGATATCGTTCAAATTCAACAAGTTATTATTATTTTCCAAAACATAAAAATACAAACGTAATTTCATTGAACATAAAATAAATTGATATCATAATTCAATAAATCGACATTAATTACATATAAATTAAGAACTCAATTCACGAAGCATGCATGCATGGTTGCGTTTTTTTATGCTTTTAAGGATCGTCGACGATGGCAGTAAATGTCGGACTAAGTAACTTGGATCAATTCATTCTGGGATGGCATTATTAAAAAACGGCTTTTGTAATTAGTAATTAAAGGCGTGTTTGGGCGCCTACATACTTCAATTTCCAATTAGATTCAACAGTCAAAGAGGGCGATAACAGTTAGTAGGTGTTTTATCACACTTCCTATGCATTGCCTAGAAAGCAACAACTAACAACAAACGAGCAGTGTTGCTTAGACTGTTCATAAATTCCCTTGTCTGTACGTAGCTGCAGAAAGCAAAGCACACCAATGGCAATGGCTAGCGGCGGCCGGCAAGTATTGGGTAATCATCATGTGATTTATGCTAATTCAGCTGAACACTGGAGCTAGGCCTTTGCGCAGTACAGTGATGCTGTTTCGATCCCTGATCTTTTTTTTTTTTCAAACTTCACCCTGCGATCAGCTGTCCAATTGATCGAGCTGTCCATATGGACACTATGTCAAAAGTTATAACTAATCGTGAATGCTCAATTTTATTTTCTTATACTACTACATTTTCGAGAGGTAGGGTGTTGAACTTGACTTTTCAGGCCTCCACCCAACAATTCCCTAGGCCCTAGCCCCTTGATTATAGGCTTGGCTCTTCACAGACTTCCACCCAACATTTTTTTATACAAAAATTATGTTTCACTCACTTAATTACCCGTTCGAGCTAATTAATTAAAAGGTTAATCAGATGAACTTTTTTTCTTCCTTACGATGGAAGGACAACACTATGTAAACAAAAGCGCTAAAAACTACACAAAACGTGACAAGGTCACCAACAACACAACCGACCATTAGGTGCAAGTGATTAACTTTATTTTGAGAATTATGAAGAGCGTGTAAGCTAAATTGAACACCTTCACGTTTCACACGAACACTTTGTAATCATCTAATCAGCATGTTCATTTGTCTAATAATACTACAAATGCCTCACGAAACCATTCCAATCTTTAACCAAGCAAAATCTCTCAAACAAACAACATTAAGAATGTGAAACTATGGATTCTTCTACAACGTTAAGAATGTGAAACTATGAATTTTTCTCGTTGAGATTTCTCAAATGCAACCACTGGATTGCTCTCCAAATCAATGATCAGTGGACCCATCGAAAATAAATATTAAATTAAATTAAATTGGTGATTAATCATAATTATTGTCTGGTTCTAGAAAAAGCATTGAAACTGTGTTACCAGGCCATTTCGTAAAAATATTTCGACTTTAATGTGGAGCCCAGGGACAGTAAAGTGGGCCCACATAACTTTGTCTCCCTCATACCCTTCAGCCCATGACCTGCTAATAAAATGGTGCTTCTGTCACGCCTGTAACAACGGCGTGCCGTTTCTCCTCGCCCGCGTGACACTGCCGTTATAATTCCAATTCCATTATGATTTATGAATTATGATTTTCTCTCTTCTCTTCTTTTTTTTTTTTTTTTTTTTTTTTTTCACAATTTGATTGCAATATAATATTAAATATTATTGACTTCAGAAAAAAATAACAAAGTGGATAAAATATCACAAATTTAATTCTTGTGGTCTATAAACTATTACACGAACATAATTTGTCATATGTTTACACTCGCACGAGTAGTGATTGCGGATTCCTTTCGAAAACCTGTCGGGCCGATTGGTTTCGAAAACCAGTCAGACATAAACAGTTTGGCCCATATTGGTTTCCGAAGTGAAACCAATTTGGCCGACTGGTTTTTGAGCGGTGATTTTGTGATATCTGATTCTTGATTATTTTGTTTAATGTTTAATTATACATCTATGCTCATTTTTTCAGAAAATGAACTAACATATAATCATATATACCAAGACAATTTTCTAAAATGCAACCAAACACTAGAAAACAAAATGTTTTATGGAGAATGACTCATTTTCCTGCTTTCTAAACACACTCTAAAAGTTGATGAAGGATAGTATTCGATATTATCACTTGTGACTATTCAGATTTTGTTTAAGTCGTGTTTATAAGAAAATGTCTTATTCAAAATTCTTTAATGTTAATTACATTTATTCTAGGTATCAACAACACTAAGTTATTGAGTCAAAATAATATTCATCTGTTGTTAATTGAACTCTTATCGCTTTAGTTGAAAATTTTACAATTGTAACAATTCACTACTCTAATCGTAGCGATCCACTATTTAAGTACCTTCAATTATTGTTCATCTAAATAGCATTTTAGAAGACCACTATCTACTCTATTATTTTCTACCAAATGCACCCTTACTAGCTAGATAGATGAAGTATGGGCAGGCCACGCTGCAGATATATGCAAACAGCTTTTAGACTAAGCTCCATCGCTATCAATTGAGGAGCTCAAAAGCATGAGACTTAGAAGTTACCAAAGCAACAGGCAAACATGGCAAAATCAACTATTGAATTTCCAATTAAACCCACAAAAGAAGTGAAGGGTCCTCATCAAAATAAGGGTGAAAGTTGTCTCTTTTCATTGACACATGACTACTCCACCTTAACTAACACTAATATATTTAATATTGTACTCACTCATTTCATGCATATAATTATGCCCAAAACCATTATATGGTTTATGAAAATTAAATCTCACAACTTTAATAGTAAACAATTATAGGCCAGGGTTTTCAAAATTAAATTGATGATATGGACTAATATGAATTTCTTCTTCTGTATCCGTCTTCACGTGTTGAGTCAATCTCAGAGACCTTGAGAGACTTTCTCTTTTCAAACGTTGTTGGCTTGATATATATGATTTTAACTCGCAATATGTGGATGAAAACAATAAATTAAACTTATACTTCAACATATATAACATGTTGTTGAAATGGGTTGTAACCAGGCACATGTAATTCAGTGTACTATAGTACTACATATATAGCCACAAAAACTGTCTTCTTGCTGTTGGAATGTCTTCCACTTTTTGATTATGCAAATTCTTATTACCTCTAACAGCTTTAATACTCTATACATCATCCAAGTTATATTCCCCAGAATTACCATAAACTTAATGGAGATCAGAAAGTGTAATAATATATGCGATAGTGACAAGAGGTAGCTAGGTGCCATGCCTGGCCTAAAGGATACACAATTTATTTCATTAGAAATACATTATCCCAATTATTGGTGCATTAATATTAAACACAAACAATTTAATAGACCAAAAAAAAACTTGTTATTTGTAAACTACTGTTAGCCTCTTACACAGGAACATGTTTACTCTCTATACATTTTTTTAAGTAATAATTACAGATTTTTCTCGTCATTTAAAAAATATTATTCTTTTGCTATTATATACGGAGTATATATATACAAACATGCACAATAGAAAGAGAAGATTGAAATGGTGTTTTATGTGAGAGTTTGATGCGACATGTTTGGATGGGCAGCATGCAAGTGCAAGACAAAAGGCTGCAGCATTCACAGTTTTAATTTAGCAGTCTACACTCTGATCTGATCTTCATACCACACTATACTATAAAGCATGCATGGCTAATAAAGCCATTTGTAGCGTTTGACTTTAGTCCCCTCCCATAGACTTTCATCTTCTCACCCATTATATGAAAACAAAAATGATTTTTTTTTTTTGTTTTTAATCAATTAAAATATATCAGTAAGGAGAATAAGCAACTGAAGCAAATAATAATTAATATTTAATTTAAGACGTTAAAAATTTATTATAACGGGACTAGAATTATAGAACAAATCATGTGCACCGTTAAAAGAATTTTTATGCAAATTGGATGACAATCTATTGTGAATTACATTAAGTGGATTTCACACATACTTTAGTTTTTTGGGTGTACCCAAAGTTTTCACCGTGAACACAATAACACAATGACTAATTCACTCTCTGAATTATATATAGGCACTTCTTTGTGTGGAGTAGTTGGCTTGATCGTTAACATACTATTAATTAATTTTCATTCACTTTTACTAACGAATTATGTCAGTGTGATATGGCCATAATACCATTTGTGTTTTTATCATTATTAAAAAAAAAAAAAAAGTTAAACAATGTGTATATAGGTAAGTATTACATTTAGAAATATCTTGCAAAAGAAGGGCAAGGCTTAGTATTTATCAAATGATTACATTTCTTACCTTAGTGGAGGACAAAATCATTAAGCTTTGGAGGTGAGTATAAGTGGCATGTGATAGACCCAATTTTGGTCAAAAAAACATATCCATGACCTTATCTTACCAAAATCATTTCTATTTTCTAATTAAACCCCATTAGGGGCGTACCAAATACGGCCCAATTACATCCATAGTATCCATGCCATACAGTAAGATATCAACTTAATTATAAGAAAAAATTTACATTTACTATCTGAATAAGCGCTCAAGGTGAAGCATGCCTTGTGATCTTAGACTCTTAGTCGATAAAGAATCAAAAAGAGATAAATCTGTCTAAGTTACACATACTTAACTGGTTAAAACTGAGAAGCTAAAGCCAATAGGTAATGAGTAATAAAATTGTAATAATTGATTTTTAATGTTACCAAATGAGATAGAAATAGTATCCATGCCATACACTAAGATATCAACTTAATTATAAGAAAAGATTTACATTTATTATCTGAATAATCACTCAAGTTACATGAAGCATTCCTTGTGATCTTAACTCTTAGTGCGCGTCCATAAAGAATTAAAAAGAGAGAGAGAGAGCTGTCCGTAAATAAAATTGATCGAGATTAAATTAGATTAATTTTAGTCCTTACCCTAGAGTTTTGAATTCTCTGTGTAATAATGGTTAACTCAAAAATGAATTGAGCTTTTGGTGATTAGATAGGCAAACAAACAAATAAGAGATCCATGCATGTGATCAAACTGTATACATAATCACCCATTTGAAACCTTTTTTTTTTTAATCTTAAAACTAAAGTGAAAATTTGAGGGAATAGATGAAAGGGATTTCACATGAAGATTGAGGTCCCATATATATAATATATGATTACATATCATTCATGCATGTTAAATCAAAACTAAAGTTGCTTTAAAGTGAAGTGTGTGTGTGTATGTGTGTAGGTGTGTGTGGGTGTGTGTATATATATATGTATATAAATGAGTTCCCTTACGGTTGACCTTCTCCGGTGCAGTTGTGTGGTTGCTTTAGGTGTGTAATTTTCCTTCTTAAGGTGCATGAGTGTTGAAACGTAAGGTGAGTGGACCTAAAGCTTAAGGTGCGTGGTTAGTGTCTGAGTTGTTGAAACTTACAGTGCGTCATTTTAAAACCTTAGGTGCGTGGTTTGTGTTCTTAAGGTGCATGACTTGTGTACTTAAGGTGTGTGTACTTTGTGTATTTAAGGTGCGTAGGCCTAAAACTTTAGGTGTGCGGGTTTGTGTTTTTAAAGTGCTTTGTTGGTGTGTTTAAAGTGCGTGATTTGTGAACTTAAGGTGCACCATTGTAATGCTTAAGGTGCTTAACCGCACGGTAACCCTTTTCCGCACCTGAACCCTTCCCAAATATATTACAAGTATTTGTCTTCATTTGTGTGTTTGAATTTGGGCAATTCCTTGTGTCATCTCTTAGCAAAGCACGGAGTCTAGTAAGGAATATAGTGCAACCTTTTAAAGAAAAACTCAAACTAGGTAATCATGGTGTTTTAGAAGATTGGGGTTGTGGGTGGTGGTTTCTGTAGATTGTTTACTTTTCCACTACTTGGGATATACTTTAATTTGTGCAAGCTAGCTGCTACCTCCATCCATTCTGCACTCTATTCTACTCCTAAATCATCATAAGTTTCATATATTTCTTTACTTTTTCCAACTTTTCTTGCCCAAGTTTTCAATGATTATAATTACCTAGTCACTGTAAATGTGATGTTGCTCATTTCTATGGGTGTTAGTTGGAAGACAACCCATGGCACTCCTACAAATCATCACCTATTTCCATGGCCCCATCATCCACTCTCCATTCTTTTACAATCAAATTAAGATTTCTAGTATAGTGGCATCCAGGTATACCCCATATGAAAGGGGTGAATTCGAGACTCAGTGGGAGCGATATTGACTTTTTGTGTTTCAGTAGGTCGATAAAGTTGTTATAAGTATCTTAAGAAAACAGAATTAGTTTCAATTCAAAGATTAAAAATCAGTATGTTGAGAATACACATTACTCTGCACTGATTAACGGGTTAAGTCAAGTAATCCAAGATACTATGCCCAACAATACCTTTCACATTCATACTAACAGCTAAATGGAGATGGGGAAAGAATATTAAGGCAAAATACGCACAAGATGACAAGAAAACCTACACATTTGAGTAAAAAAGTAAGAAGAATAAATAAGAGGTTATGAATAAGCTGTAGTTTTGCAGGAGAGATGAAAACAGCTGTGCAGCCATATTGTAATGAAGCGTGCCATGATTCTTACTTTTGCTGGTGACAGACAGTTGTGAAACACCCTAAGATTTTACGTATATATGGTTGTTATAGATATCAATGCCTAACCATGGTTTTAACCATTAAAAAAAAAAAAAGAGGAATTGACTTCCGCAAAGGATCAAACTACTAGGCTACTAGCTATGCTTGAAACAGTCAAATCTCTGACCGGACTGATTAGAGCGTAAATGATACTAGAAGATACATAATATGTTAATATAAGTGTATCATGTAAAGTAATTTTAATACTGTTTTAAGTTCATAATATGTAAATGAAGCTAAAGATTCATAAATTGAGTATGCTAATGAAGTTAATATATTGAGTTATGAAGTTGTAGTATTGTGTTTATGCAGCTTCTAAACTTATTCTATTGGCTTAGTAGTCTTATTCTTTATTTATTAGTACAATTATATGGTTGTATTCAATTTGCATTTAAATGTAGTTTTGAATCTATGTTTGACATGAAATCATGAATATATTAAGAGATACTTGGTTAAAAATTAGTATGTTTTTATTATAGATTTAAGATATTAACTTAATGAATATGTTCTTAAATTATGTCCATGTAATACTAAAGTTGCAGAATAGCATAGTATTGGACCCCACCACTGTAGTTATATGGTTTGGGCCATCCAATTTGAATAGGTTCAAGATATAACACAATAGTCCTACTATGGACACATCAAAAGTTTTACTTGAAAACTAGGTTCGGATTCTATGTAAATTGAAGAGTTATATTGGTGTTATATAAGGTTGTATGTAACTGAACCTATTCGAATTTAACTAGCTCAAAATCTAATGAAAATGCAACTCAATTCAAACGCAACAACAAAGGACAAGTGATATTTTAACTTTAAACAACAATGGACTGATTTTCGGTGATGTCTTAGGTATCTAATATCTTGGATGAAAAACAGACAAAATTATAGTCTTGAGCTCTGCAAAACAGTGAACAATTCCCATCATAGCAAAACAAGGCAAAGAAACAAAAACTCCAAAACAGTATCTAGCATTAACGGTAGCGGCGCAGGGAGAGTGTCTGGTTCCTCTTCCAGGTCGCCCTTCTCGAAGGTCGGGCTTTGTGGTGCAAGTGTCCCCTTCCCCGGAGACCCCTGTACTTCTTCCCAGCCGAGGTCAGACCGCGAAGCTCTCTGTGCTTGTGTACAGGGTTGCACAGCCAGTTGATCCTAGGGTCGTTGCGGATTGCAGCGTGGGCGGGATCAACCAATATTACCTCGTAGTACTTGTAGGTGGAATCCTGAAGTCGGAAATGTCGAAATTAGTATATGCAGTTAAGGGATCACGTAGAAATAGAGTGGAGGAAAAGTCTCCGAACAAACCTCGTTAATCCAGTAAGAGTTCAAAACCCTGAGGCCACCGAGTTTCCTGCCAGCGCGCTCCTCAGCAACCGAGCGTTTGCTCCGCTGAAATTTCAGCTGAGTCACACCCTGGTTTGTGGGCTTGCCATAAACAATACCCTTGGGAACGGGGCGCTTTCTACCACCACGTCTCACACGAACTCTATAGATGACATAGCCCTGTGAATAGAATATTATTTCTTAGCAAGTGAGAGCCAAAAGAACTGCTAAGACAGAAGGCAAATATGAAGAGTGGAAATCAAGACCTACAAATAATAACACCAAAACATTTCACAATATAAAAAAATCCCAACAGCAAGATTTAATTCAAAGCTACTATGCATTATTGCTACAGGTAATGAGACTACCGGATCAGAAACTAGGTAGCAATTTTATTTGTAAAATGTCTCATCAATTTCGAAAATAAAGTAGAACTGATTAACAGACATTATGCAATGCAATAATAATACTTACCAACACAAATGGGGAATACATAGACCAACACCCATTTTATGGAATCAATCAAAATCATAAAACAGACACAAGAAAGATGACAAAACGTGCAACATGAACTACAAAGCATGTCATAGTTAGTTTAGTACAAAATGAAAGCTACACACAGTTGAAAACTCTGAAGTGGTCAATCACAGAAACTTAAGTCCACTCATCTCCTTCCTGTGATACTCAAAACTCCCTAAAAACCACTGAATAATGAATGTGAAAAATTGAAAGGGACTGTCAAAGTCTGGTGTGAACAACAAAGCAAACATCTACTAACAGTGGTGGATTTCCTTTTCAGTTGAGAACATTCAATTATACACAGCAAGCAAGAAATGGCATACTCATCCAGATTAAGCATGCAGTAAACACAAACTAAATACACAATCACAAAGTGAATATATAAACAATTATATTGCACTCAACCTTTTCAGCTGAAACCATTCGATTATGCACAACAACCAAGAAATGACATACACGTATGGATTAAGCAGGCAGTATATGAATTAAACAGCACACAATAACAAAAAGGTACAAAAACAACAATTATATTGCACTCAACCTTTAAGTTGAGGTCATCCAATTGTACAAAGCAAGCAAGAAATGACATACACACGGATTAAGCAAGCATTAACCAGTAAGCATGAATTAAACGACACACAATTTCAAAATGAATACATAAACAACAATTATACTGCACTCACCCTATAAGTGGAGGTCATCCAATTATACACAGCAAGCAATAAATGACATAAGTAAACACAAATTAAACGATACACAATATCAAAATAGATATATATAAACAACAATTACATTGCAATCAACCTCAACCACTTTAGACCGCGACATACATAAACATAGAAACTCAACAAAACCGTGCATCACAAATTACATCAAAAAGTCATCACTCAAACTCAACTTCAATCAGTCTAGATATACCTGCTTAGCCTTGTAGCCAAGGCGACGAGCCTTGTCGGGACGAGTGGACCTAGTGACGCGAACTATGGAAGGAAGCTGGCGGTACTCCCAGCACCTCACCCTCAGCAAAAACCTCATCACATCCGATTGCTTCTTCCTCCATAGCTCCGATACGTATGTGTACGCACCTGAAACATTTCAATCGGAACAACACACACTAAGAATGCAGCTTTACCTCACCTCAAAACTCAAAGAACAATCGATTCACGAGCTCGGCAAGAGAGAAGCAACACTTACCCATCGTGGAGACGATCTGCTGCCTTTGCCTGCTGGTATCCTCGGCTAGTCGGCTGAAGGAAGGAGCTGTGAGGGCATAAATAAGTTGAGAAGGTGCCACTGCTAGGTTAGATCAGACAATTAGATTATGGGCTCCAAATGTTGGGCTGGGCTCGTCATCTTTACGGCCCATTTTTCAGTTTCTGCGGCCCATTCTTCATTTTTTTTAGTTAGACCACGAGCTGTCCTGAGCAGACCCTAAAAAACACATTTAGACTCATACCATACTTAGACTAATTTTCACTCGCATCGAACCGGCCCAATTATGGGGTAAAGTGTTGGCAAGATTTATTTTTTTATACAAGAGGGGTTCGGACTCCCGATCTCTTTTAAGGGATAAGAGTGTACAATCACTCATGCCAACTAAGCTGGTTTTGTAACAAAAAATAACTCTCAACAACATATATCTCGACTCTTTTACTATATAATATATACTTTTGTGCATATAAGGAATCTAACTCGTGACAACATTTAAAAATTTGTAGAGAAATTAATATTCATAATTTATGTGTATGTGATCTAACGTTGATGTGATTATTTGGAGTTGTTGAGTTAGATGATGGATAAGATTATAAATTGTTAGGTAATTACTTTGTTACGATTAAGCTTGTGAAATTACGAGTGAATTGATTTTGTCAAATAAATTGATAAATGATTTAGTGACAGAATATTAGAGTAATGAAATGTTGAAGTTTATAGCATTTAGTGTATATACGTACATGTATGTACAAGTAATTAGTCCAAGTTGGACCTACTAATTGAACCAAATTTAGGACATTCGAAATTGGATAAATTATGTCTTAGACATAATAAACTCTATGCTTCACTTGTTTAAAGGATGAAATTTATGCTTTGAAGTTTGAAGTTATTTTTCAAATGGTTGAAATTAAATTTCTTATCTAAATGAAGCTGGCAATTTAACTTCTTCAAACTATGTTAATTTGCTATAATTAGGCATGCTTAAATGCATGTATATGTACGAGTAATTAGTTCCTCTTAATTTTTTTGGTGTAAAATCCTCGCTCGCTCCGAGAAGCACATGAACTGATTCAAGGAGAATTGTCACTTGTGAGAATCGAACCTGGATTATTTCGGAGTTCTTACTCACAAAGAAGTTCATTTAACACTTGAGTTACACCTTTGGATTATTAGTCCCTCTTAATTAAGTCCAAGTCACAACTACTAATCGGACCAAATTTAGGACATAATTAAACTGTTCAAAATTGGAGAAATTCTTTCTTAAACATAATAAACTCCATGCTGCAATTGTTTGAAGGATGGGATTTAATTTTTGAATTAAAGTTTGAATTTGTTTCTCAAATGGTTGAAATTTCTTATCCAAATGAAGTTGGTAATTTAACTTCTTCAAATTGCCATGTTAATTTGCCTATAAATAGTCATGTTTAATGCAAAGGTGGACACGGCAGAAGTGAGGAAATGATTTATTTTTTTTTTTAACTTTTACTGCGAATTTGATTCACATAAAATATTTAAGGAGGAATGAAATTAAAATTCCATTACTTATTTGTAAAACACATATTGACAAATATTTTTCTTGTATTTACCATCATGATTGAATTTGTTAAACAACCAAATTCAATTGTTATAACTTCATTGTGTCTCAAAAAAATTTATATTGAGGCTATTTTTTTAATGGTTTAGATGTTGCCTTATACTCGTATGTTTTCTCTATCTTGCTTGTTGCTCTTGATATATATAAATTTAATTGCTTCATCAATTTCTGTAATGTGTGCTTGTTAATGCAGCAAAAAGTTGCTTGGAGAACAGCCCCTACTGTGACGTATAATTACTTTTGTTTGCGAGGTTTTACAAGTTAAACATCCATATTTTACACCACCCTTTTTGCTCATATAGAAATCAAAATCAATTTATCTTACTCAACACTTTCGTTCAATAATATTGAACTTTATTACGATATAGTATTTGTATCTAATGAGTCAATACTATCCTCACCTATTTGGGCTTGAACCTATGACCTACGATTCCATTTCATTTGAGAAAGTCACTTCGTGCTACTAGACGACAAGGTTATTGACATCAAATCAACACATTAATTTTGAGTTAAGAATAAGAAAATATTCAAAATTAATTTATATAAAATGCGTGCATCTCTATTTAAGTTTAAAAATATAAATATGATCAAGATCGAGCCCAGTAGCTACAATAACTCTCTTGTCGAGGTGACTCTAATGGATTGCTGAATCACTCTGATTTATTTAAATCCTGTTGGGCCAAGCAGTGAGCAAGAATAGAATATAATATAAATATGACGTTTTAATCTGCGAAGAAGTTCTAAAGTCCATATTCTCTCGGGAAAAAAACGAATAAAATATCTGCCTGATAAACACATAACAGAATTGAAGCACAAAAAAGCGATAAGGAGAAGATGCGGAGGTCTCTGAGCGGTGGCAGCGGAGGGATCGGCGGAGGAGGCGGCGGCGGCAGCATGCTTAAGAACATTCACAGAGCCGTCAGGGCCGGCGTTAGCAGCGGCGGCGCCGCTGCTCGAGAACAACCGAGAAAACACACTCTGAATAATCTGCAGTCCCATGCTTCAAACATCTTAACGCTCTCTACCGCCGCCTCCGCTCCTTCATCGCCTTTTTCTCCGTCCGCCGCCGCGCCTTCTCGCTCTTCATCGCCGGCGTGCAGCGAGGAATCTGAGTGGGAATGCTTGGACGACGGACGTGAAGATGAAGAAATGGGGAACTACTTTTACGACGATGAATTTGTTTTTGGTGCTGTTCCTTCGTTGGACGAGGTTCACCATGCATTCTCCGCTCTTCAACAGTGAGTTCAAATCTTTCCAAAAATCTTATGATGCCTTTAGATATTGACAAATAGAATGAAATCACATGTAACAAATTCCATATATTATTCTTATGTTCTACTTAATTGCTTCAATTCCTGTAGCATATTGTGTCTATGCAATCTATGATGCACACAAATTTGATTTCTCTGTGTGGTAGTGATGTGTGTTTTCACATTTCAATCGTTAAATTTGTTGTTTCTCCATATATTGTATGTATGCAATCTATGTTGCACGAAAATGTAAATTATATATTACATATTAGGGTCTGGTGCAAGTTGATTAGCTTATTAGGTAGTTTGATTGGACTTATTATTCAACTCTACGAGAAACCTAATCTCGTAGTAGCAGAAGCAGCTTTCATCTCCAGCCACAGTTGATGTGTGACTCTCACAGAAAGAGTGTTTTTGCGTTTTAATCATCGTTATCATCGTCAGGAGTTGTTGACTTGTTGTCATGGCTAATTATGGTTGTGGTTTTGTTAGGGTGTTTGAGCCTGCAGCCTCAAAGAGTAATACCGCCACCAGTGCACTCAAAGACACGGCGGAGGAAATTGGTATTCAGGCTAGCTCGACGCCATCAGGGTCGTCGGATTGGATGGAACCATCTTTACATATCTGTAATTCAAGAATGGTGAGGCCTTATGTCCCAAACAGAGTATATGAAGCTTTTCATCTGATGCAGACTGAGCCTGCCATCAAGGTACTATACCATTCAATGCCTAAATTTCAATTGCAATTTAAGCCAGGAAATGTTGTAATTAAAGCTCATGTTTCTCCCTTTATCTCCATAGAGAATGGTTGTTTCATTGTCATCTGATAAAGCTGTTTGGGATGCTGTTTTGAACAATGAGGCAGTGAAAGAGCTCAGAGATTCACTCAAGCAAGGTTTATATTGTTTCCATAAACGCGGCAAACATGTTTAAACCGATAGTAAAATTGCACATTTATTATTGTTGGTTGTGTTATGGCAGTGACTGTACCTGACCGGGCTTTCGCAGGGAGCACATATGAGGAATCTGTGGCGTCGAATGGGGAACCAGACGACGTTTGGAGCTGGATTTTCAGCAATGCCAAGACAAAAATGATGGAGGTGATTGACAAGGTGATGACGTTTATAAACGACTTGTTTCAGCCTCCTGAAGGGGAGAAAAAAGCATCAGAAGGCAACACAGATCTCTTAGATCAAGGGTTCAGGACTTCTTTCTTCCTCTCAGTCCTAGTTTTACTGATAGTAGTTGTGTCTCGAGCCCAGAAGGCATAATACTCATCAAAATCTGTCGAAACTACATGAAAAGGCTATTTACTCATGCACTTCTTTTCAACAACATTGGACATATTCGATTTTCTTGTACACAGAATCAAAGTAGTAATGACACAACATATTTTCGCCTTCTACTTGTCCAAAGCATTCATTCTGCAGATGGAGGGACATTGCTGCATAGAAGTTACATGTAGGTACAACTAGGTACAATTAGGCTTCAATATCCAGTGACCATATCACCATAGGCCATTGTTTTCATGTTATATCCATAGCATAATGGTGGTGATCTCATACTAGTCCAGGAGTGAATCGATGTCAGGAATCACGACAGCGTGTTTGTAAATGCCTCCCAGCTTACAGCAGGTTTTATCGACGGTGTTGATTGCAACAACTTCCTGAGCCGATGAGCATCCTACCCCAGGCGAGACCTGCAATTCATTTGCCATTATTACAGAAGTTTGTTAATATACAAAACAGTCTAAGACTGGGTAAGGATGTTACTTACATCGTATAAGATGTTTCCTAGTTTCAATTTAACTGCTCCACTCTTGTAAACCAGCATCTTCCCCATGTAACCCCCAGGCAACTCTTCCAAACTGCATCCCTTGTTTGGACTGCTTCTCCTTCTCAAAACCGTCGGGTTCTCAACTTTTTCTTTTCCTTTTGCACTACTTGGAACCTCAACTACCTCTTTTCCCTTCGTCGATGCAGCAGGCAATGCTGTCTCATCTCCAATACTCTTGTATGAAGGCAAATTATTAGGAATCTGAATAAAAAACAGTCTTCGTTCATCTTCATCCTGTTCATCCTGGTCATCGAGGGTAACAAGTGAATTAAATTTAAACTGCTTATTCTTATTTCAAGAAATAAAAAGTACAAGCAAATTGCTAGTTGTGTTTACCAGCAATCCAAGGTCAGAAGAAGGATGTATTTTGGTCTCATCATACTCCACATTTCTCGCTGCCTCTCCGAATTCTTCTTCATCAAGGATTTCTGCAGGGCAGATAGGCAGGAATAGATGGAATTATGATATTGTTAAGCAACTATGAAGTATGAAAGGCGGGCATAAACACTAAAAATGCTTAATGGATAAAAAATATATGACCTCTGCTTTAAAGAAATGTTATTCAATCACATCTTGAGAATACCTGGGTCTCCAGAATTAGGCTTCCTTAGAGGAAGAGTGATAGGATAGTAGCTATTCTTGTAATCCTGCAAAGGCAAAGTCAAGTTTTGACAACCCAAGGCATGGGCATTTACATGTTAGAAAGATGAGAAAAAAAAGTATTACCCAAGGTTCTCGGTATTCTCGTTTTTTCTTCTTTATGCTTTCAGCTTTCGCCAAACGATCTTCATCTACATCAACATTAGTATTCGAAGGTAAGGCCACAAGGTCTCGCGGGTCACCATAACCAGAACCTTTCAATCCCGCACTATCACTCGTCCCTTCCCTAGGATTTCCATATGTCCTTATAGGAGCTGATGATGCCACTCCATGAGAAAATACAACTTGAGCCGCTGATTTATTAGAGAAATTCAAGAATGAGGAGATTGTTGATACACTACACCACACTCTCTCTGTAATCTTTTTGGTCTCAATCCACACAATGAGTATGGTCATTGCCACTACAATAAAAACTCTCAATTTTTTGGTTCCTAGTTTTATTCTGTGTTTTCCAGTAAGTAAAATGTCCCAGTAACTACTTACTAGTCTTTAGACTTCACATGCTATCACCAAAAAATTCATAATCTTTTCGAGATTCCAGAGGTTTTAATCCTACATCACTTATGCTTGACAATGGTCAATTAGGCATTACTTTCAGTTACTAGATGCAAAGATCCACGAACTCAGCAGGGTATACAATAATAGGCTGGAAACAAATGCAATGACAGAACATTGAAATCTTGAATTAATGAATGCAGTAGAGATGGAAATTACCCTTCTTCTCAGCTTTAGGTTTCCCCCTATTCAGATGCTCCTGTAAGGAACAAATCCAAGCATATAAGTTTTTAAGATTAGAAGGGGAACTAAAGATTATGCATGAATCTTGCAGTTTCTTAATATGCCCTAGTTTCCTACTTCAATAACAAGCTAGGAAAGCAAATTAAACATTTTATGTTTAAAAAGAGCTTACTGATCAAGACTCAACTGGATTAGTCTCATCTCATGAGATTTGTTTTCTCATGCTGTTCTTACAATTAAAAAAAAAAAAAAAACTATCAAAATTACCCTGCCCTTTTTGTCCTTTTTTTTTTTTTCTTCCTTTTAGAAAATTGTACTTTTCGTTCCTAAGTTATAGGGTAATTGTAAAATTCGTCCTAAATGTTCGTCATGCTCACTTTTCGTTTCTAAGTTATCATTAACGTTGTACTTTTTGTCCCTTTACTACTAAAACATTATGAACGAAATTTGAAATTTTAGTATAACTTAGTGGCGAAAAGTACAACGCTAATAATAATTTAGGGACGAAGAGTGAGCATGACCGATGACACTTAGAGATAAATTCTACCATTCTTATATAACTCAGGGACAACAAAATGTAATTTTTCCTAAAAAAAAAAAGAGTGCAGAGGATAATTCTCTCAAATAAGTAGACGGTAAATATTCTAACCCAGCAAAATAATTAAACAATCCCTATTGGTATGCTCTAACACATATGCAGTTGCAACTTGCAACTTCGGAGCTTCTAGAGTATGATATACAGTGCCGAATCACCGTTCCGGTAACTTACATTGGCTCGCCGGAGAAGACGAGCGTCGGGAACTTCATCATCAGAAGCATCGTGCCTGCTTGATTCTCTGCAATTTATACATCCAAAACTAGAATTAATCATATTATTCACAGAAAAACAGTAACATCAAAACGAAAACACTAACAGGAGTTGAAAATTCGAGTAAAAAGGAAAAGATCGAGTACGTTCTGAGTTCGACTTTACTCTTAGCTCTGCGAGGACGAGGAGGTGGCTTTGGAGCAAACCTAAACTGTAAATCATGAAAAATGAAGAGGAGAAAATTCATATCGAATTAAATGAATTCGTAATTACTGAGTAAGAAATTGAACACATAAATGAAGTAGAGCAGACGAATTTCAGAGCTCAAGACCTTTCTTGACGACGTAGGAGAAGAAGGTAAATTTGGATCCATGGTGTTTGACAAATTCTTTCAAATCCGAAATTCTGGTAAGTCAATGAGAGATGAGCATCAAAGTATCTGCATAGGAGTCGGATAGTTCAGCAAAACAGAGACTTACAGGTTGAAGACGACGGAGATCGAGCTCAGAAAAATGGAAGGAGAAGAAGATAGGGCCGGTTTCGACCTGCAGACGTCAAGCAAGAAGAGAAGACAGATCTCCAACTCGGCTACTGGAGAGTTTTGTTTGGTCGTGGAGTAGATTATACATATAGCTTAAATAACTATATAGGAGCATTAACTTCCACCCAAAAAAGAAATGAGAACGTTTCACAGCCGTCCACGTGCGGGCGGTGATATTTTCGTAAATAACTCAAACTTTGGTACAAGTAATTGTGATATAAGTGCACCTAGTTTCACGTACAAGTGCACTTATTTTTGCACCTATTTTCACTTACAAGTGCAAGTGTTAAAACAACGCATCTTTAAGTGTTAAAGTGACGCAACTTAAATGTTAAAATGATGCCTCTTAAGTGTTAAAAAGACGCACTTTAAGCTTTGAAACGACGCATCTTTAAGCTTTAGAATGACGCAAGTTTCAATAAAGACTCACATTGAGTTCTGAAGTGTATAATTAGTGTACCTTAAGTACTAAGGCAATGTACTTTAAGCACATGCACCTCAATTTTTAAGTAATACGTAAAATGACCAAATTACCACCTTATTTTTTTTAATCTGTATTTATTCTAAATGTTGATTTTAATAAGATGAATGAATATGATTATGTTTCACCTAGACACAATTGATTGGGGTGCATGCAGTGTTTGATTCTCAAATGAAGCAATAATAACTTATTTTTCATCAATAAAGATTGGGAAGATTTACAGAATCCAAAAACAAAACAAAATAAAGAACAAAACAACCAAACACAACATCTATGACTGAGAAGGCGCAGTGGGCTTCCGCACAACAAGAGGCCGTCCAGGCTTAACGGCCCACCCACACGCATCAAAAACCACCGACAACTCATCGCCGGCGAGCCACCAGTTAATATGGAAGATGGACTGGCTACACCCCTGATGCGGCCCCGTAGAGGTCACCTCAATAAACTGGCAGAACCAGCCGGGGTAGTGCCCGGACCCGTCGGAGGTGACGTTAAGCCTGCAAAGCGGAAACTCCAGGCACGCGCCTCTCACGGAGAACATGTCCAGCTTCCCGCCTTCGAAGTAGTCGTGATCTCGGCTCATTAAACCCCACTGCCGGAGCTCCGGGACCCGCACTGAATTCCCGGCCTTGTCGCCCAACTCCACGCTGATTTTCGAGTCCGTTCCGGCCGTCACGAACGCGCCGGTCTGAACGTAGAGACTGTACACGCAGTACTCATCCTGCACCCATTGAATGGAATTAAAAAAAAAAAAAATATATTATAAGCAAATTAAAGGCCGCAAAGCATATATGCCATGCCCGTGTTCCCGGGAATCCACCATTCTTATAAGTTTGTTTGAACAGTTGCACAGTTAGCAAAATCTAAGTCATTGATCTCAAGTATTCAATGGACTCATATAACAGGATAACATGCAAGAAATGTATATACATAGAAAGGCGGAATTGAAGATCAGAGATTATGATCGAGTTACTATACAGAGGAGCCTGCGGTGGCGGAGGAGATAATGAAACTGAAAGCAATCGCTAGGAGGAAGTGGCGACTCGTCGCTGTCATCATTTCTTGATTGGTTCAGTAGTAGTTTGGTAAGGGTTCATATATAGACACCAATTTTCAATTCTTGTATGTATAGAGATGAATTATTAATGTATGTTTTTTGATTCTCCCAAGAATGGAACCTTAGCTCTCGTACGTTGTGGCTACCTTGTTCCTCTTTTTTTGGCTGGTTGGTCGGTTTGATTGTTGCTCCTTTGGACTAATTCTATACCTCTATTGTTCAAAGCACCATGCTGATGGAATATTACATTCTAACTTAATACAATTGATCCAACATATTTCTTAAAAACAATTTTCAGGAATTTAATTGATGAGAAAGTAAAAGTACTAGACAATCTCTCTACTGAGAATTTATTTAGTTATGGCATGTTAATACAAACAATGTATAATAAATTTATAAACACCACTCAACTTATGTATATTTTGTAAATGAATGTTGCTTTACACATTTTATGACTAATAATATTATCTATCGTGTAGTACATTATTGATTATTGTAACAATGACTAACAACTAATTAACAACATAAAATCTTCCTAATGCAATTTACCTCTCTTATGTTAACGTGTAATTTGTAAACTATTACACCGTAGTAAAACTTACATAATATATACCATCAATAATGACTATGAATTTCTCTGAAACTTATTCTATTGGTTTAGTTATATAGAGCTTTGTGTGAATAAGTTTAGTTAAATAGAGTTTTCCCACACAAAGCAATACGAAGATGACGAAGAGGAGAGACAGAGCTAGTAAACATCAAACTGATCATTGCAATTTACAGACACCAAAGTCGCATTAATTAAGAATTCTTTGTCAAACCATTTCCTTGTTCCTTCTAATCAAAGACTTAAGAATGCTTTTTACAACAAATAATTAGATAAACGGGTGACTGCGGCACAATCACAAGCTTTGCTATACGCAACATCGATCTGATCTGAAAAACGAAAACAAAAAAACAGAACTTAAACCACGTCTTTGTGCATTACTTAGGATTGGCGAGAATATAGGTCAAGAGAATTACTTCTGAATCAGGAGCTAGAGCTGCCAAGATCAAAGTCCATGGTGTAATCATACTCAATTGTTGGAATCACGGAGGCCATAAATTTCAAGAATAAGAAGAGGTACCTAAAAAAAATCAATAGCGACAATTTTATTAGCCAATTGGAGAGAAATGATCAAGTGATGAAACATCTGGACATATTTGATGTGTGTAAAGAAAATGATGACCCTGCACACGATAGTGAGGCATCAATTCCAATTTCCACACACATATATACAAGGCATGCTCACCCTTCGAAAGCAATTTAGATGGAGAAGGGAAAAATTATATCTCATAAAAAGAGATGCCAAATGGAATCATATGCACAGGATAGTAAAAAAATAAAATTACTTGTGAACTTCAGGTTCAACTCCTCTTGACATGAGAACATCAATAATTTTCTTCATAACAGCTCCATGTCGACAAGGATGTATGGAAGCATGTTTCCCGGGCAAGTGGGGATGATCTTCAATGGTCACCTGAGTTTAGCAATGTCGAGCAAAAAGATATACAACACCATTAAGCGAAAGAGGGAAATGTTCATGCTCAAGGAATAGAGAACAAACACGAAGCATGCTTTTTTTGTTTTTGGGTGTACCCTGGATTTCGTCGAACACAGTGACTAATCCCCTTGCTGAATTGTAGGCCAAAGCCAAGGATCGAACCCTTGACGTTTGGTTAAGGATGGATGAGTCCCTTCCACTAAACCACCCCCCCCTCAACCCCCCCCCCCCCCAACAGGTTAAACAATGAATTTGCAAAAGCAATGAATTTGCAAAAGGTCATAACTAACTTTTCCCTGCATTAAGTAGTGTGTGACAAGATTTTTCTATGTGAGCCACTAAATCCAAATAACTAGCAATCATGTCTCACCGTCTTGCGAGCATGGTCTTGGCTGACATCTTCAAGTACAAGCTCTGGCTGTAGTAGCATCCTTGACTGTCATATAAAACAAAATGCACATCCTTATGTGGGAAATCAAGATAATAAAAGAAGTAAATTAGGGAGTGATTTTAGATTTTTAGTAGGTGAAAGCCAATAAAATTGCATTCAATTGTCACATCTACAAGAAGACATTACACAAGGAACATAATTAAATCTTTCAAAATTTTCAGGCAATGACACTATCAGGCAGAGGATATAAGGATAACACCAACTTCATAGGAATTGATTAGCTCAAATAAAAAGAGAAATATGTAGAATTTATCCATATGAACAATAGCTTAGAGTCCATCTTTGCTGTCATGAGTGTATTATTCTATATCACATACAAATCATGCTCCACCAGCAACAGAACACGGGACGAACTCACCTCATCATATCCAGTGAGCCAAACACGAGGAGTTTGGTAGTACTTGTCATACCTGAGATTATGGAAAACTTATGAGTTATGACCACATATATACATAGCAATGGTATGCAAAACATTCAACTGAAATTGACTTACGTGATGCTGACATCATATGTCCGAGTTCTTAAAATATTATCGTCCTCAGGCTCATTAGCCACAATATATGTATTTTGAAGTGTACCCTACCATATGAAATAACAATCAACAGAGGTTGGTAGGGAAGTTGAATGATCTAAATATATGATATCTAATTGAGATAATTGTTCACAAATAAAGCAAACTAATCCTTTCCCTTTACAACGTAAGAGTTCAAGATATGGCTAGCTTCCTAGAGCATAGCAAGTTCAAAAACTTATTGTAAGGGCATATGAGAGATTCTTACAGGATCTGATTCAATAAGATTGTCAGCATCCTCAAAGTCTCCCATGTCTGGTATGTCTTCCTCCTCATCACCCCCAAAGTATGAAGGAATTGATTGGATGGCATTCTTCTTACTTATTTCTAACGTGTCTATTGAAGGTAAGTCGTCATCCTCCTCCCTTTTGTTTTCTTTATAAACAAGAAATTGTCAGACTGGATAAAAGATGAAGCTGCTCCTAAACAGAAGGAGTGAATGATATACCTCTCGGTTTCCCGTGTGTTGCCAGCCAACCGTCATTATCATCATTATCAATAAGAACTTCTCCTCCAGCAGCTTCATATTCTTCCTCTACTGATGATGCTCTCCTCAGACAAGGAACTGCATAGAGAATTAGATTATAATCAAGACTTGACAAATTATAGATTTTTTTTATAGTACAACTAAAGGGGATGAGGATTGAATGTAAACCCTCTAACATGGAGATTCAGACCTATGCTACTGAGCAATAAGTTACAGATGCTAAGTAGTTCAAGAAGTTCAATAACAACTATCAGCCTCTTCTCTTATCCATTTCACTTTATCCCTCTTGCTGCATGTGTGGAAGTGGGGGCAAGTCTTAAATTTATAAAAACTCAAATTTTCTAGTGGATACTTTTTACAAAGTGAAGTTAAAGAATTAAATATTTGAAGTCAGTAACTTTTTCAACACCACACAGAGTGGTGTTATAATTTATGGGATTACTATTATTATTAATACAAGTTATTGTAGTATACATCATTAGTTGGCCAGCATATTCAGACAAACTCATTCAGTGTTATAGACCACCAAGACTAATTACCATTTCGAGTGATCAAGTATTGCTTGTCGGCAGGTAAATATGACTTTCTCTTGCTAGGCTCACCTGACTCCCTGCAAGTGAAATGAACTAGAAACTGAGAAAGAGTAGAATTAAGTATTAAAAGCAAGCCAGTAATGATCACAGCAGTTGTGGCATGTACTAGAATTGGCTAAACAATTTTTTAATGGAAAAAATAGAAAATAATTCCAGCAGATAACTACAAACCCAACCCACCCACTTTTTTTTTTTTTTTTTTTTAAA